>NC_081410.1:477068156-477386906 GCF_030272615.1 Cryptomeria japonica | reverse complement strand
ACTTGTTGACATGCTGAAGAATCAGAAACCTAATGGTGATACAAATGGCCTTGGCTTTGAAATTGGTGAAAGCTCTGGTACTGCAAACAATCATGATCATAGTAAACCGGTAAGACAACCTAATGCTTACAAATTCAATGGGAAATGCTTGAACTGTAACAAGTATGGTCATAGAGCAAATCAGTGTAGATCTAAAAATTATCAGAACACTAATATACCCACCAGTCAATATTCTAAAACAAAATTGGTCATAATTCAGAAAACTGCAGAATTAATGTAAGATGTTATGTTTGTGGAAGATTTGGACACCTATCTAATCAATGCAAAACACAAACCGGCATAGGATATGGGAAAGCTATTCAGAAAAACAATGTGACTTGTTATGCTTGTAACAAAATTGGACATATTGCAAAATTTTGTAGAAGCAAGACTTCACCGACAAATAACAAAGGTCCTAGTTTGAAAGGTAAAGAAAAGGTTGAAGAGGTAAAGCAATAATTCTCAAAACAATGGATCAGAAAGTCAAATCAGAATGTTGATGGGAATACTCCTCCACCAGCAGAATAGAGTATCACTCCACCAGCAGGAGACTCTTCATCTAACTGAAGGAAAATCCTTTGGGGGTTTAGCAACAAAATAAAAAACATGCTATTATTCCCTCGATTGATGGTTAGAAGTTGAAATTACTTCTATACCGACAGATGAGTTAAGTTGTGACTTAACTAGCAAGCATTAAATGTGGTAGTTGGAGAAAATAACATTATAAAGCAAGTGTTTTGGCTCCTTTTTCATTCACCGAGCATTCAAATCTTCGAGAGCGCGAAAATTCCCAAGCGAAGGCATCCTTAGCGAAGAAGTGAAGCAGTTCATCCTGTAGACACCTAAAATTATCATGTCTAATTAAATAAATATTTTATTTATTTAATTATCTAAGCTTAATTTTTCTATTAATTAAATAAATCTTTATTTATTTAATTAATTCATTTATCCTCTTCTAGCCTTATTTCTCATTTAAATAAATACATTTTTTAATTTAAATTATCCTTTTCCTCATTCATCTCTTAATTCATACACTACCTACCCCTTTCATTATTTTATTATTTCTTCTACCTACCCTCTAATCATAGCCGACCTCCTTTTTGCACCTCTCAATCTTATCCCTCCATTTCATATAGTGTCTTCTATATAAGGAGATACTTCCTTCATTAGCTAACTAAGGAACTACTTGATCAATTGACTACACTACGATCCTACTTGCAACCACATTCCATTCTTTGTTGAGCTCTTGTGCACATAAAATATGAGAGCAAATATATCAAGCAAGATCAATGGAGATAGGAAGAATGGAGATCAAAACCCTATTGGACATGTGATGGTATAATCTTTGTGATTTCATTTGATTTGCATTGTCTTAGGTAATCTTCATATGTTATGGTGGATCTTTGTTGTTGTTACGCTAGGGTTTTGTGGTTGAATTCATTTAGCCTTTCAATATCGTTATTATTGTTATCCATTTTCACCATATACATTTTGGCACGCCCGGTGGGACTCTTGTCCTTTTTGCATTTAACATCCTTGTTGCAAATTTTGTGTTTTGAAGTTGCAGATCTGACATTTTCGGCAGCATTTTGATATTTTCGCGTCTGCGTACTTTCGGATCGCGTTTTTGGCTTTTTACCGCATTTGTGAACTTTTGAATCACGTCTGGGTTACCAAATCGCATCTACAACATCTGGAATTGCGTCTATGTTATTGGCAATATTTTATTTTTGCAGATTCTAGAAATCACATTTGCGCTCCTCAGTCGTGTCTGCGGTGTTTTTAGCCGCGTTTGTGTCCAGAAGTCGCATCTGCGTTCTGGAGCCGCGTCTGCATCACATAGAACTGGGTCTGCATCAGCAAACCGCGTCTGTGTTGAGGGTAATCGCGTCTGTGTGCACCGGTTTTGAATTTTAGGTTTATTGATTCGGTTTTGGGTTTTGCATTTAATGTTTCAGATCTAGTTTATTTTGAGCTAACATTTTCAGATCTAGCTAACGAAATTGGTGCAGCTTGTCTTGAAAGCTAAATCGTTTGGTTGAAGGCCCCTATTTTCACAAAGTCTTTTGGGTTTAAATTTACCTAACTTGTGTGCTTGCAGGAAGGTGTGATTATTTCAAACAATCCAAACTACTAACCACTCTTTGTTGCAGGTCCTTGACAAGGGTTTTTGGATTTTTTATTGTGTGCCTTGTTTTCATAGACTAGCAAACACTTCAATTGGTGAACTAAAATTGAATCATTGTCTTTTGTGTCTTGAGCAATAGGCTCTTTTTGTTTAATCTTTAGAGGGCCTATCTTCCCATGTGGTCATTAGGACTACTAGTGAGAAGAGAATGACCCAAGTGGTAGTGAGGAAAACCCACCTCTTCCGAACCACTATAAACAACTGTATTCATTGTGAAAACTATGGATAATGTGTGCTGATTAGTTCATACTGACACTATGTCTCCCCATAAACCCGTTTGATCAAATTTATTTGATCAGTTGTAGGGCGTAACCCCTACCGGCTGGGAGCCTTCTGTATTTATAGAGCTGAAAGTGTGGCATGTATGGCCACACGAGCGGATGCCCTTACTAGCACCTTTTTGTTTTAGAAGCCCAAATCCTTCTAGTTGTTGGGGCAGGAGGTCGGACCTCTGGTAGCGGCCCACACACATACGGTTCTTAGTAGAGATACAAAGTTCACCACAGGGAGTTTTCATGGGGACTGATGCTTAGCTGATCTAAGAAGTGAGTGCCGAGGGTGGAGCCAGTGAGGTCAAGCATCTAAGTATCCGCTCTGAATAGCATAGCCTCGGGTGTAAAACCCCATGTGGGATCAACAACTATTGTCTTGGCCAGCCATAAGAATTGTGCTTGACTTATTTTAAACATTCAAAACATTCAAGACCAAACAATAAAACATTGTGTCTTTTGTGTCTTCAAGTGTATGCAAAACATTTTTACATCAAACAACACACTTTTTATTGGAGTCATTTTGGAGTCTAGACACTTGCAAACATTAGGTATTCAATAACACTGTGTCCTCTTGTCACGATTTGGTTACAACAAAACGACTTCGCAGATTGGAAAAGATTGCACAAATTTTGTAGAAACGCGTCTATGTCTGACATAATAGCATCTGTGTTGTATAACCACATCTATGAAGGGCAAAAACGCGTCTATGTTTACAGAATCACCATTACACTTTGCAAAAAATCTCTGAAGCGCATCTGTGTTGAACAGAGCCACGTCTATGTCAGGAAACCACGTCTGTGAAGTATACAGGCGCGTCTGTGTTCAAAATTGAAAAATTCTTACAGTCCAGCAAACAAACACAGTCAGTTTCGAAATTCTTGAGCTTCCTAGGTCATTTCTCCAGGGTTTCATTTAGCATTCAACCTGTCTTTGGGTCTCACAAAGTCCATCATTGCTTCACATCTCACTTTACATTCACAATTGTCTAAACTTGAATCAAAAGGTCACTTGCTTGTCCTCACTATACTTTGTCAACACACTACATACAACAACAGTTTGGTAAGTGGTCCCTCATCAAGGTCTATCACCTTTGGGTCTCATTTGGTCTTACTTAGAGTCAAGGCCAACTTACCTCATCAAGAGAAACTATCCTCTCTTTGGAAGTCACACCTACTCTACTACATACATACTGGGTCTTACATTTTGGATATTGCAAGTACACCTCAGATTCATTTACATTCCATCCAACTCTTGGTCTTCCGTACTTTTTCCATTTTCATCTAGTCTCACACATCTTGGTCAATACCTAGTTCATGGTTGAAACCCGTCTTCAAAAATCTAGGAGAGAAACTAAAGAGGCTCAAGAGTCTGCAAACATGAGTTCTTATGAGTATGACAATGATATCTTTTTCAATTCTGATCATACTACATTACCTAACATGGATGCCTATAGAAACATTCCAAACGTTGAGAACATGGACACTACAACAACAATGCTACCCATAATGACAATATGGACAACTTTTCCATACATTCAGCAAATGTGGAAGAATCCATTATGGATCCCCATTTCAATCGATTGGTTGAGGAAATAATGAGGAGGGATAGAAAATTCTTCTTACAAATGATGGCACAAAGTGGAGCCAAGATACCTCATGATTTTGACATGTCTCAAATAATGGAAAATCGACCTTTGCAACAAACTCACTCCAACGTGGATCAAAGGAGGCCTAATAGTGGAGGCAATAGAGGACCACATATGGTGCCTGAATCACCATCATCTTTGTTTCAAAAACCAAAGGTCCCACATACACATGGTCAAGCATATGATACTCACCTTCGTAGACCATTATGGAAGTCTTATGCAGAAAAATATGCTCAATCACATACCAATGCTAAGGATCAACCACCAAGGCAATTGGATATTCAAAGGCATACTCAAAATTTGGACACAAGGAAACCCCGTGTCAAATTTGGGGGCAACACATTAGAACATGACATGCCTGTAGAGTATGGTATACATGGACAAAGCAGATATTTTGTTCCTCAACATGAATCTATACCAAGTGGTCCATATATGCAGCATCACTATAGACCTCCTCCATATGAACATGTGTATGATCAATATCATCCATATATGCAACATTCTCCTCCTCCAATTGGTGCCTCAAGCATGGGGTATGGTCCAAGAAGTCGATCTCCACCTAAGAGCAATTTGGAGCAACAATTCAGGGACTTACAAAAGAAAATGGAGGACATAAATACACCAAAGCCAACATACACAATGAGAGACATATGTCCTTATCCATTTGACAAGAGCATTCCAATGCCTCCATTTCCTACACACTTTGTGACGCCTAAGTTTGATAAGTATAGAGGAAAAGGGGATCCTAAGGCACACATAAGATAGTTTTTCACAGCTTGCATTGAGGTAGCAGCAGAAGAGACATATTTGATGAGATTATTCCCACAAAGCCTAGGTGATCAAGCTATGGAATGGTTCTCCCAACTTCCACCTGGTATTAAGTCATGGGGTGACTTAGCAGAGGCATTTATTCAACATTTATCCTACAATATAGAGACAGACATATCAGTCACTACTTTGTGCAACACCAAGCAAAAAGAGGGAGAGTCTTTTGCATCATTCTTACAAAGATGGAGAAATCTTGCCAGCAGATGCTCTTGTGAAATTCCACAAAAACAATGTTCACCCAGAATGTTCACCCAGAATGTTAACAAAGACATTGGCTATGATCTAAGGAAATCTTGTTTGTCCACCTTCAAGGATGTTATTGAAAAAGGCTTAGCGACAGAAAAGGTCCTAATTGAACAGGGAGTCATTAAGATATTCAAGGAAAACAAAGATGACTTTAAGGGAAAAGACAAGCCTAGATTTTGGAACAAAAACAAGAACATAGTCAATGATGGTGTTGTGGATGCCAACACAGTGCAACCCAAATTCATTTTTTTGGGATCAAGTTCTACAAACAATCAAGTGAATACTCAAACAACTTCTAGATCATGAAGGAAGTACACTCCATTGGGAGAACCACTTGAATCAGTCTTCAAAAAGCTAGTGGCAAACAAGGTAATCACAGTTCCAGATTTTCCTCCATATGAACCAAAGGTTAAACCAAATTGGTGGAATGATGATGAGTATTGTGAATTTCATAAGAGCAAGGGTCATAAGATAGGAAATTGTCATCGACTGAAGAACATCATACAAGATCTCATTGATAAAGGTGACATTGAGATTGAGGGACACTCATCCAATCAAGAACATGAGATGTTTAAGGAACCATTCCCAAAACATGACAAGGGAAAAGCTAAAGCCACAGATGATCAAACCAACTATACCAGAGCATCCTACAACTATGATTCAACTATCAATCACATCTCTATGGACAATTACGTCTCTACCATTATCATCAAGGACAAAAACCCTGAGAATTCTACCCGGAGACCCAAGATTGTCCTAAAAGGTGTTGGATCTTCTTCCGAACCTACCTCTAAATGTCATGTTACAACCCACCGAGGTAAATTCACTTTGCAAGGTGCTCCAGCTAAAAACACCTCTTCCTCATCAACCAAACCTAAGTATGACCTTGTAGAATAGTTAGGGAAGACACCCATGCTCATCTCCATTCTTGAACTCCTATGCATATCCCCTACACATAAATCCATTCTTGATAAAATCTTGAGAGAAACTGTTGTTCCTACTGATATGAACGTGGACCAGCTTCAAGCCATGGTGGGATACCTTTCCATTCCACACTCCCTTACATTCATAGAAGCCAACAACGCCTCCGTAAGTCAGCCACATAATGCACCATTACACATTGAAGCCTTCATACACAAACATAGAATCAAACGAGTCTTGATAGATGGAGGAGCAGGTCTAAACATTTGTACATTGAGCACTATTAAACAATTGGGATATTCTGATAAAGCTGTGAATTCTACAAACAAAATTACCATCAAAGCATATGATGATGAAGAGCGTTCATCCAAAGGCACAGTCACATTACCTCTCAGAGTTGGGCCAGTTACAAAAGATGTGGTTTGTCAAGTCCTTGACCTTGATCTCACATACAACATACTCTTGGGACACCCATGGATTCATGAAATGAGCGCAATCCCATCTACATATCATCGATGCATCAAGTTTCCACATAATGGAGTTGAAGTGACTGTCAAAGCTGACCCAAATCCATTCATATATTGCAACAATCTGCGACCTAGGTCAGAAATAACAATTCCAGCCAATCGAGAGGCTATTCCTTCATCAGCATATGTGGATCCAGCATCCTTGAAAGCTTTTACATAAAAACAAGCAGAGATCAAAGAAAATTTCAAGTTTAAAGACATGGGATGTGGTGAGTATATATTTCATGTTGAGCAACTCCCACTATCTCCTAACACATTCAGTCAACATGAACAATCTACAAACAATTTGCAATATCAAGGAATTGGGTGTGAACCACCTAGTGTTGTGGCTACTATGTCTGAATGCAAATCTCCTCTAGTGCTGCAAGCAACTCTTGATATCAATAGTCCTAAGAGTGGTTCCAACAAAGAATCTATTGATCATATCGCCAGCCCTCTTGAGAACTCACATAGCTTTACCATATCATCTACTCATTCCATTTCCAGACCTCTCCCAGACTTGGATCAACAAGAAATACAAAAGCCCTTACTCATTGGGGATCAAAAATCAAACTTTGAAAAGAAAAATCTAAAAGTCAAAAATAAAGAAAAGTCCTTTAGTCCATATCAAAATCAAAAGTTATTGGACTCTGCAAAGATCAAAGTCAAGGATAAAAATCCTATGAAGCAAAAAGAGAAAGAGTTGATCTCCCCTAATATCAAAATAACTGGGGGCAAAAGTTCTAAAATTTCAAGTCAAAAAGCATACTTGTTGATCCTAAGTCTCCATCATGCTATCCTACTTTCACTTCTTTTCACAATCATAAGCCTTCATCACTCATCTACTTGTTCCACACATCCTTTCCCTTTTGGCGATACATCATGGACCTTTAATGGAGCTTCCTCGAAGGACTTTGTTATCAGGGATGCCCAAGCTTCTTTAGGTGACATGCATACGGGCTTGTGTAGTCCACACATTAGTAATTCTATCTCAGTTCCTTTATCAAGGAAGACAGTCACTCGAGTTACATATCATTCAGTCAAGGAATGTCACAGTTACAATCACAAGGTAAAGCCTTGCACATTTGAGGTAGGTGATTTGGTTCTTAGAGAAAATCCTAAAAATCAAAAAGACAGAGAGAAGAAGGGTAAGTTCGAACCAAATTGGCTTGGTCCTTACATCATTACAACAACATATGGATCTGGGGCATATCAGCTCTCAACTACAGAAGGTGAACCTTTGGAGGATCCTATCAATAGCATGCACCTTTACAAGTTCTACACATAGCTCTTTAGAGTATCCTAATTCAAAAAATACAAAAAAAATCAAAAAAATTCAAAAATACAAAAAAAAAATTATAAAACTGTAGACACCCAAAATTGTCATGTCTAATTAAATAAATATTTTATTTATTTAATTATCTAAGCCTAATTCTTCTATTAATTAAATAAATCTTTATTTATTTAATTAATTCATTTATCCTCTTCTAGCCTTATTTCTCATTTAAATAAATACATTTATTTATTTAAATTATCCCTTTCCTAAATTAAATAAATATTTTATTTATTTAATTATCCTATTTTCTTCTATTAATTAAATAAATCTTTATTTATTTAATTAATTCATTAACCTTTTCTACACATGACACATGTCATTCATCTCTTATTTCCTACACTACCTACCCCTTTCATTATTTTGGTATTTCTTATACCTACCCTCTAATCCTAGCCGACCTCTCTTTTTACACCTCTCAATCTTAACCCTCCATTTCTATTGTGTCTTCTATTTAAGGAGATGCTTTCTTCATTATCAAACCCTAATGACTAATGACTAATCCCAATGACTAATTTTGGAGTACTTGGCTACACTACGATCCTACTTGCAACCACATTCCGTTCTTTGTTGAGCTCTTGTGCATACAAAAATCTGAGAGCAAGCATATCAAACAAGATCAATGGAGATAGGAAGAATGGAGATCAAAACCCTAGTGGACATGTGATGGTATAATCTTTGTGATTTTTGAGTTATTTTGCATTGTCTTAGGTTATCTTCATATGTTATGGTGGATCTTTGTTCATTGTTAGGCTAGGGTTTGGTGGTTGAATCCATTTTAGTCTTTCAATATTGTTGTTTATTGTTATCCATTTTCACCATATACAAAAACAAAAAAAAAAAACATTGAAAAATCAAAAAAAAAGTAAAGAGAAATAATTTCGTCCAACGATGAAAACCACTTCGGTGGCGCCCTGGGCAAGTACCATGGTGAAAACTGGGTGACATTGCTCCTCCCTCCTTCAGGATTCTCTTTCATCACTTCACTTTGCACACACTCACGACCAATTCATCCATAATAAACTTACCCATTCCCATCATGGCTTGTTATTGATCTACCCAAGATTGGTTAGCCATTCATAATAAACCTCCCTTTTCACCTCCCTTTCCATCCATAATAAATTAGCTCCTATCTGTGGCTAAGGCAAATCCTACGTCTAGTGATGGGTGTGGAACTGAGAACATCACATGTTTCGAGGAGTATAGTTTCTTCCAGCTTCCTTCAGTTTATCCGCGCACAATCCGCAATAAAGAAACATTTGCATCATAGATCCGCAATAAAGTTTCATCTTCTCCACAATAAAGTATCAATTTCATGGATTTAGTCAGTTTCAGATGAGACACAACAACAACAATGGGCTTCAACAAATCAAATCTTTCAACAGACTCAAACAACATATGGTTCAGTGCTATCTATCCTTTCTGTGAAAGTAAACATTGTGACCACAATCAAATAAGACTTATAAAAGTGACAAGAGACACTAAACTTGAGGACTACAGTGGATGTTGGTGTCGAGTCTTGGTTTTCTTTTGATTTTATCTTTTGGTGACATGTCTTTTAGCTTTTCCAGGATGTCTTTGACTAGAGATTCTATCTCCAGGATGTCTTTGACTAGAAGGGCGAGGATGGGGTATCGTCACCTATTTGTATTTGTTGTCTATGGATTGTCTCTTAGTAATGCTATGACTTGTCCAAGGATATGAGGACACTGTGAGTCTAGTGTGAACTGGGGCATTCCTTGTTTGAGACTGTCTTATCTCCATGCAAATGGGTACAATGACTTTCTAGGTGGAACATATGCCTCGATTGTCATAACCTACTTGCCATAATAAAGCTCAATGATGATAATGCACAAGAAGCTCTTTCACTTTCATATCTTCTGTCTTTCATCCCCCTTTTTTGATTGACTTCCATCGTCCTTCTCGAGTCCGCGTAGCCTGCTATCACATGACTGAGTATAATGACACACCAAAAACATTTGCATTTCATGTAGTCGCACCTGCATTACCACATATAAGCATTTCATACATACATATAGATATCACAACTGCATTACATCCTGCACACAACACCTGTTAGCACCATTTACATTTGCATTATCATATTCATCTGCATTTCATACATTCACATTTGCATCATGCATAGACATATAAAACATAAAAGAATTAAAAATAATAATATATTGCATTGCATCATGTACATATTTGCATCCATATCATAAAACATACATCATAAGAACATCTTATCACATAGGTACACATGCATATAGCTGCCGCAAAGATGAATCATCTCATATATATATATATATATATATATAAAGTGTCATGATACAATGATGTCAAAAAATCATATGGCTACAATCACCCGAAGGTGTCTACATCATCATACAAAAATGGTATAATACTGATACATAGGGAGCCCTCTACGGCTATGATGAACTCCCTCCCTCGGAGCCACCTAGCCTCGATGGAATCTGAGCCCCTGAAGGACCCACCCCAGGATCATCCCTCCTGTCCCCTCTATCTGGTGGTGGTGGAGGATCCATAACCCCACCACTAGATGCCTATCTCCTCCGGCTCCCTCCCGTAGCTGTCGCTGTCCGCGATGGTCTATGGAAGCTCCTTGCCCGCTGATCCACTGGCACTGCACCATAATAAAGATCTCGCCAGTAAGCAATCTCCTCCCCGGCCCGCAGAACGTAGGCATATTTGGCCCCTATGTCCTCTGCTGCCTATCTCCCAGCCCTCAGTGCTGTCTCAGCCTCTGTGTAGCGCTGAATGGCCTGGTCTCGCTCCCACTCAGTATATTTGAGCTGCCTCTTGAGCCTATCCCTCTCCCTCTCCAACTCCTGGATCTCATATGCTTGTCCCTGGTAGATCTCCCTCAACTCCGTTAGCTCATCCTCCTCTGCCTCAGCCCCCTGTGGCGCTGCCTGTGGCTCTCCCTATATGGGTGCCTGTGCCTGTACTGGTACCTGTACTGGTGCCTATACTGGTACCTGTCCCTGTATCTATCCTTGTACCTATCCCTATACCTGCACCTATAGCGACAATCCATCGCGACCCCTCACCACCCAAGCCTGTCTATCCTCTCCACCCTCCCTCCGTGGTGCAACCCTCCTCTCTCCAACTGCTCCCCTCCTCCTCCGTCGGCCTTTTCCACCATCATCTCCATCATCATCCCCATCCCCACCACCATCTCCATCTAATAACTCTCCTGGATCTGTCAGGCGTGGGAATGGATTCTCGGCCCAGTATGTTGTGTACTCGGCATCCATGCCGGCATCCTTGATCTCCGACCACATGTCCCAGGGTAGGGGCATCATCTCTACAAGCTATGTAACAACCTGATCATATGATAATAGGGGCCCAAACTATGCCTGATCTCTGACAGTCCGTGCATACATGCTTGAGCCCTGTGCAATCCGCTGAATCCTGCCAAACTGCTTGCCCACCCTGTCCACTAGCTGCCTCTCCAACACATAGGGTGTCCGCCCAATTAGGTACCTGCTCTAGAGGGTGTAGGGAAGCTCTACCGCATCATCCTCCCACTGCTCGCATCCCAGGTATGGCCTCCATATGACCATGTCAATATCATCAATCACCTGCTGCCAGTGCTCTAACCTGCCAATCCGTGGCTGCGACGTGATCATGTCGTATAAGTGTACAAAACTGCACCTGTGACCTCTGCCTTTGAAATGTATCAATCTTGTCACTAGCAAATGCTCATAAGCCCACACCTGCAACAATGTCACCCCACAGCCCAATCCCATTGATCCGTGGTATACAAACTGATGCAACTCATAGTAGAGGTGTGCTAGCACACACGGTCCCCAAGCATATCTGGTGTGATGTGTCACCAGTGTCTCCAGTGCACCTCCCCAGCCCACAGCCAACCCTTGTGTCACTCTATCAGGACACAAGAACCCACTGATCGCTCCTCCTATCACTGCTGGCAACGCTAACCCTGTAGCTGTCATAGTATCCCAAGCCACATGTCCAACCCTCATCTCCAGTCCTGGGTCCCAGAACACTCATCTCAGGGCCTCCCTGTCTCCATCTCGATCGTACGAAATCAGCTCTCCGTCGATCGGTATCCTCAAGATCCTGTAGACATCCTCTAGGGTGACTGTCATCTCACCCATCGACAAATGAAATGTACATGTCTCGGAGTGCCATCTCTCCGCCAGCGTAGTAAACAGTCCCATGTTCACCCGAAACTCAGGCACATACAACACATGTCTCAATCCCATAGCCTCGATCGCAGCTCGCTCCTCGGCTGTCAGCTCAGGTCACAATCTCTGAGTCGATGGGAATCTCTCCCGTGACTCCAACCATAGGCAAATACTCCTACAGTCAAGTAAATCAATCATGTCAGTCATCGTGGCATTCACTATTCATCACAAAATGCTACTTTTTATCCAAATGCATATTGCTATATACCCTAGTGACACTCACTATTCATCACAAAGTGTTGCTTCTATCCTAGTGGTACTCCATGTTCATTACAAAGTACTACGTGTTTGGCACTCACTGTTCATCACAAAGTGCTGCTCACATTTGCACTCACTGTTCATCACAAAGTGTTGCTCATATTTTAGTACTCCCTATTCATCACAAAGTACTATATCTTGGTACTCACTATTCATCACAAAGTGCCTTGATCTATCCTATCCTAGGGCCTCTGCTTGAGTGAATCCTCTTGAGTAGTTTCCTAATTGGCAACGTATGTTCTATCATAGAATTGTCAATCCTAGCCCTATTTGCAATCCTAGTCTTCCCTAGAGGACCTGCTTGAGTGTATCCTCTCAGCAGCTTATCCAATCGACAGTGTATGTTCATCACAGAACTGCCGATTTGACCTAGAAGACAAAAATTCATATTTTTTGGACACAAACGCGCTTACCTGACATAAACACGCTTGAAGACTGCATAAACACACCTGTTTTACACAGACGCGCCTGAAAGACACAGACATGCCTATGCTCTGCACAGACACGCCTGGGTGACACAGACGTTCCTTCTTGGCATAGATGCACCTACACATCACAGATGTGGTCACATTCATCACAGACGCATTTTCTGACACAGACACGCCTGGCCCAAACACAGACGTGCCTCTTGAGCATAGACGCGCCTGGCACCAACGCAGACGCACCTGGACATTTTTGGATATTTTTTGGACCTTATTCTAAGCGCATTTATTGCCCTATCTACCATGCATTAATGACAACAATAAATTCATGAAAGTACAAGGAGGTTTGGTGGTACTTACCAGCTCTCTTGCCTCTACTGGCCTCTAGAATCGGCGAACGCGGTCGAATCTATGAACAAAGGCCATCGCTACTGACTGCTACTACTCTATTTTCGCTCTGCACTCTGCTCTCATGGATGTGTAGATGACAATGAGGATGTATTTTCCCTCGTGGTCTATCTTATAGACTACCCCTAGCCCTCGTCTCTCGAGTCAGTCTTCATTATCCCGTGCCTTTGTCACTTTATTTGGTCAGTCCATTCTAGACTTTCTTTCTTATTGAGAGATTGTCTGCAATCTTTTTAGACATTTTCATCCAATCTCTCGAGGGGGCATATGATTCCCATCTTGGGGCAACTCTGTATCAGTTCATATTATCTTCTTTGAAACAACGCGACAAGCCGCATTGTCTCAAAGAGGGGCAAAATGTAGACACCTAAAATTGTCATGTCTAATTAAATAAATATTTTATTTATTTAATTATCTAAGCTTAATTCTTCTAATAATTAAATAAATCTTTATTTATTTAATTAATTCATTTATCCTCTTCTAGCCTTATTTCTCATTTAAATAAATACATTTATTTGTTTAAATTATCCTTTTCCTAAATTGAATAAATATCTTATTTATTTAATTGATCCTTATTCTTCTATTAATTAAATAAATCTTTATTTATTTAATTAATTCATTAACCCTTTCTACTCATGACACATGTCATTCATCTCTTAATTCATATAGTACCTACCCCTTTCATTATTTTATTATTTCTTCTACCTACCCTCTAATCATAGCCGACCTCCTTTTTACACCTCTCAATCTTATCCCTCCATTTCATATAGTGTCTTCTATATAAGGAGATACTTCCTTCATTAGCTAACTAAGGAACTACTTGATCAATTGACTACACTACGATCCTACTTGCAACCACATTCCGTTGTTTGTTGAGCTCTTGTGCACATAAAATCTGAGAGCAAATATATCAAGCAAGATCAATGGAGATAGGAAGAATGGAGATCAAAACCCTATTGGACATGTGATGGTATAATCTTTGTGATTTCATTTGATTTGCATTGTCTTAGGTAATCTTCATATGTTATGGTGGATCTTTGTTGTTGTTAGGCTAGGGTTTTGTGGTTGAATTCATTTAGCCTTTCAATATCGTTATTATTGTTATCCATTTTCACCATATACAAATCCAAGCACTCATCCCTAAGGTAGATTGAGGTATTTATATTCATGGCATCCTTCTCTGCTCCTAAATTTATTGCAAACCCTATTGTGATTGAGGTTATTAAGCACCCTAGACCCGTATTCAAACTGGTTCCCGAAATTGCGAAGAAAGAAGATACCCTAGGTGCATTCTCTAAAATACCCAAGGGAGTAGTCTATGTTGAAGACCCTAGAATATACATGCATTATCATATGGAGGAATTAGGTGATGATGAGATCAAAAACATGTATAGGGCTATGATTTGTGATGAATCTGGAAATGTCAAGCCGGAACACAAGGTAGTAGAAACCCTAGATTTTGTTGATATTCTTAGCATTCCTGATTTTCCTGAGGATATTATAAGAATTGTGCGAATAAGGGTCCATGGTGAATTATTTTGGTTGGATTCAATCCATAAGATTACCAAAGAAGCAGTAAAAGCAGTAACAGGGTTACCTTCCACCGGTAACAGACTTGACAGAACTAAAAGGGTCTCAAATGACACAGTGATAGATCTAACCGGTGCAACATTTGACAAAAGGTCTCTAAGGGTAAATGATGTGAAGGACATCAATGTCAAACTTGTTAATATGATTTTAGGCTACAAAGCTACACATGCAAATAGGTTGAACTCAGTATCTAGCCTATGTATTAAAAGTGCATATGATATGGTTAACAACAATGCTAGAATAGATGTGTGTGAATGGCTCAAAGATGAATTAATAGACAATCTGAAGAAGATAAAGGGAGATAAGAAAGGAACCTTTAGATTTGGAAATTTACTTGTACATTTAATGTTGTATATTACTAAACAAGTACCTGGTATTGGTAAGAAAGATTTTGGCTTTGATATATCGGTAGGAAAGCAACTATTGGATCTATTAAACAACATGGAAGATAACAGGGAGAAAAACTTAAATGAACATTTTCAAGCACTAAAAGCTCGAATGAAGACAAGAATAAGACTGTCACAAGAAATTGTAGATAAATATCAAAAGGAAATATGTTTTGTAATTAAAAAGGATGAAATCTGGATGGAGGAAGTTGTCCCTAGGACTATCTGGGTAACTGAAATGGGCTATGAAACAGATGATAACATCATAGAAACTTATGCAAAAGCCCTCCTTGAAGCACCGAAGGAACCCACTGAGAAAGTCTTTGGAAATGCAGAAACAATTGAAAGTGGAATTCAGTCAAGAAAAAGGGTTAAGAAAGTTGAAGAAACAATAAGGAAAGGAACCCGTCAGGCAAAGGCAATTAAGGAAAATGTTTTGAAACAAACTGGTATCAAAGAAAGTGAGCTGGAAGGACTTCAACTGGAAGCTCATCTTTCACCGGTTGGAACTTCTTCTGAGAGTGATATACCAGCGGTATTCAAAAGGGTATAAAGGAAAAGAAAACCCTCACCGGCACCCTCACCCACACCTAGGAAAACAAGACAAAAGCAACAAGCAGTTAGGCCTCCTGTTAAGAAAATGACTCCAAAGAAGAAGAAGATAAAACAAAACATTGCTCCACTAGATAAGCTCCTTAACGAAATAACAGAGGATGGAAAGTTGAAAAACATTAGCAAACTGTATAACACACTTTCTGTTGATGACAAAGAAAGCATTGAAAATAGTGTAATTTTACACTTAGATATTTACAAGAAATTTTTTATGGAAATTGTTGATGAGATTCCCAATGAGTTGTATAGAAGACTAGAAGCTAGAAGGGTAGCCATTGTTGAGCTGGATAAGAAAATAAAAATTGAAAAATTACTTGCGGTGCATCTAGTTAACTCACCTAATGAAATAGACCAATTAATCAGTGAGGCTAATCGGATAGTGTTTTCAACCGCTCACCGACATGTAGCACTAATGGCAGGTAGAGTGAATGAAGTCTCTAAAGAAACAACAGATGCATGGCACATATTCTTTGTAGAAAAAGAGAAGCAGGAAGAACTCAAAAGACCTAAGACCATTAGGGTGTATCAAAAGGATAGGGATAAGGAGAAAGGTAAGGTAGGTGGACCTCCAAGCCTAAAAATAAGTGATAACTTAACCCCACCTCCTTCTGATACTCCACCGGTAGAAACTACAGATAATCAACCAGCCATTGAGAGTATGGAGACTCCTCTAGAGGATACAAATCCTGAGTTTGAAGTTTTGTATACTATGAATATTGACACACAAGAGGTGAACATTGTGGTAGATAAAGAAACCACTGAGGATAAGAAGAAAGATGTGGCTACTGAGTCACCGACTGCAGATGTTGAGGTTGAGGTCAATAATACTGTAAATATAAGCACAAAAAAACCTACTCAGATAGAGCAACTGGCAAAGGACACCATTGGCAAACCATTATAAGAACCGGTAGATAAAACTGAAAAACAATCAGGAGAACCGACAATGTACAGTGCAGAGGTACAAACAGAGAAACTGGAAGTGCATACAAAGACTACATCTGAGAAACCGACAGTTGAGAGCACAGAAAAACCTTCTGAGACACAGATGGAGAAACCAGAATAGAAACAGGTTGAGACATAGGTTTAGACCGAGACAGTGCCACCGTCAAAAACTAAAAAGCCTAAACCTTTGCTAATATAAATGCAAACATAGACTAACCTACTAGAGGTCGAAACAAGCAAGGTTATTACTACAACTGACAGCATGGATATTATGAAAATAGTTGGGCAGACATCTGGTACTTCAATGACTGAATACCGGCCTACAAATGTGACTGAGGTCCTACTGGATTCAATAAAGAAAATCAGAGAGTGTAATGCACAAGCCTATAAGGCTATTGATAACACAATCCCTATTCTTAGATTGATAGCACCAAAGTGCATTGTAGACAATAAAGATTCTTTAGGACAACTAGACACATTGTCTAAATCCATCACTGGAAACATTTTGACAGTTGATCAAATCAATGAAGACACATTCAAAGAGAGAATGATTAAAGAGAAAGAGAAATTCTTTGAGGAAATAGTGAAGAAGAACAAGGAGAAATGGATACCTTATTACCGGAACTAGGAGAGACAATTTTGGATTTCAAGAAACTATATAGAGATACTTGTAAAACAAATATCCTGACAGAAGACCTAGACAAGGAAATCAACAAAGCATAAGATGAGATTAACAATATTGCTAACAATCTGATAGGCAAATCAGATTCATTTTTGCAAATAGAAAAGAAAATTGCAGATCTTGAAGAAAAATTAGAGAAGTTAGAAAAGGATAAAGAGAGAATAAAGGATAAGGCAAAGAGCTTAAAATGTAAACTTGGTCCTAAACTAGATTACCTCATTTCTTTGAGAAAAGAAATTTTTGAGGCTCTGGTTCCCAGACTTAAGACACCGGAAGAACAAATGCACATACTCACCAGTACAGTTCAGAGAACACAAGAGGCATTATAGGATAGCAAAAAATTCAGCGACAGTTTAAATTTGGTTTTGACAGATATTTTCTAGATTGTAACCCACCGATTACAAGAATCTAGACAGGAAACACACTCCACTGACAACGAATGACAACCTTTGTCATTGATGTCAAAGGGGGATTAATGGAAATGAGAAAAATGATCAGAAGAAAGGACATAATCTACTCAGGGGGAACACTTAGTTTTGAAACAACAATTTTTTTGAGCATACAGTTTTGGTAAGACAATTTTGGCAAACCATTTTTGGATATACATTTTTGGATTTTTCTCATGAGTGTTGTCATCAATGCCAAAGGGGGAGATTGTTAGCAAATGCACACTCCAATGAGAAATTGTAGGTGATTGAAGGTATTGTCATTGATGGCAACCTTACAATCATGTGATACCGGCAGGCAGACACAGGCACCGGCTCCGACAGACTCTACACCAGCATACAGATCACCAACACTGAATAGGAAGATTATTGGCACCCTGGCCAACAAGAATTTTGTGTATATATATTTTGTAATTAATTGTAAAATATTTTGTAAAGCCAACTTGGAGGATTGTAATATGACTCATATATGTATGAGATCATTGTAGATCATTTAATAGGCAATGTATGGAAAGATGATAGCAGACCTAATATGTGAATTATTGGATAAGGGTTTGTGTATGTAGCAGAGCTTAAACCGGTACTGAATCTGGCATAATAGATGCTAATCTGAAGTAGTACAAGACATTGGATTTGTATAATCCATTTTTGTAAGTCAGTGTGACTTCTTTGTAATTGAGCAATGAGCTCTAGGCAATTGGCCTTCCTGCATGTGCAGGCCCCTATTGTAAGCAGTAATATTCTCTTATTGGCCAGTAAGTGAATATTGTGGGTCACAAATCCCACCAAGTTTTTTCCCACACCGGGTTTCCTCGTTAAATTATTGTGTTATGGTGTGTTTCTTATGTTGTGGTTGTTATTCTTCTTTGTTGCATTGTTTTTGGTTTACTGGTACACAGTTTTGATATGCTTTTCATGTTATAAGTTAAGAAAATTATTATACCGGTTAGATACTGATTCACCCCCCCTCTCAGTATCTTTGGGAATCCTAACAGTCAACATTGATAGGGAGACTATCCAAATGGGTTATCATACTAAGTGAATTTTACATAGAATATGTTGACTGGAAAGCTATCAAGGGACAAGTCATCGCTGATCAATTGGCTGATGCACCTTTACAAAATGACATGCCTTTGCACATCGAATTTCCTGATGCAGATATCTTGACAGTAAGTACAAACTTTTGGGAATTGTAGTTTGATGTTTCATATACCCAATATGGATCAGGCACATGAATCTTTTTTATCACACCTCAAGGACACACAATTCCGAAATCGTATAGACTATGACTTCCATGCACCAATAATACTGCAGAGTATGAATCATTGGCTATAGGGCTTAAAATGGCCATTGAATGGAATGTCAAAGAACTACATGTCTATGGTGATTCACAACTTATCATTAATCAAATAAATGATGAATATCAAACAAAGGATGATAAGCTTATGACATACAAATAGCTAGTGGAAGAGTTTAAAGGACACTTTAAAGAAATCACATTCACCCAGATTCCCAGAAATGAGAATAAAACAACAGATGCAATGGCTACAATAGCATCTCTCTTGCAAAATAAGGAGAATCAACAACGTTACGAGTTTCTTGTGGAAGATATCTTAACCCCTACCATCCAATCCTTGCATACCTATCAAATTTGTCATATATCAGGAACCAACCAATCCTTATACGGTCAAATTTATCAGTATTTAAAATATCACATCCTTCCTCTTGAATTATCTCATAATCAAAGAAGAAAATTTATCTGCCAGTCCTCTCGCTATACTATTATTGCTAATATCCTATATAGGCGTGGTCTAGATGGTACGTTGTTGAGATGTCTTGAAAAGGATGAATCTGAGAGAGTTCTTAATGACATTCATGCGGGTATTTGTGGTACACACTCAAGTGGTTTTACATTGGCTAAGAAACTTATTCATATGGGTTACTTTTGGCCCACTATAGAAAGAGATTCATTCACATATGCTAGAAAATGTAAACAATGTCAAATCCATGGAAATCTCATTCATGCGCCAGCACAAGAGTTATATCCTATGATAGGATCATGGCCATTTTCACAATGGGGCCTTGATTTGGTAGGAAAGATCAATCCCTCATCTTCTAGTGGACATAAGTTCATTCTGATTGCTACTGAATATTTTACTAACTGGATTGAAGTAGTGCCTTTAACAACAGTGACAAGAAAACAAATATCATCATTTATTTTGAATTATATAATCTATCGCTATGGAGTTCCTATGACCATTATCACTGATAACAGAAGACCATTCAAAAATCAAGATGTGAAAGAGCTATGTGAATAGTTTCATATCCAACATAGGTTCTCTACTCCATATTATCCACAAGGTAATGGTCAAGCTGAGGCATCAAACAAAACTATCTTGAAAATCTTGAAGAAAACAGTCAATGAAGTTGGAAAAGATTGGCACATTCAGATAAATCCTTCTCTTTGGGCATACCGAACTAGCATCCGCACTCCAATAGGGGGAACTCCATATTGTTTGGTCTATTGATCAAAAGATATATTACCTATAGAAGTAGAGATACCTTCTCTACAAGTATCCTTGCACAGTCTTATACCAGAAGAAGAACAACGAGTCTCTCGACTCCAGGAACTAGAATTGAATCAGGAACGTTGCCAAAATGCAACAGAACATTTGAAAGTATACCAACAAAGAATGGCAAGAAGCTATAACCACAAAGTCAAGCCACCTATTTTCTAGATTGGAGATATAGTTCTAAGGGAGAATCCAAGAAATCAGCAAGACCGAGAAAAGAAGGGAAAATTTGAACCGAATTGGCTAGGACCTTTTGTCATAGTAGAAATATATGGATCAGGAGCATACAAGTTATCTACCCCTGAAGGTGATTGGTTTGATGAACCTATCAATTCTATCCATCTCAAGAAATTCTGAAAAATCAATAAAAAAGCATATAAAATCCCCCAAAAAATGCAATAAATTTAGATGGTGAAACCTAGTAAACAAGCGCTATCTACAAAGTAAGTTTCTCCATCTATGAGATCGCTTTGCGCACCTATCCACTCCATCCTATCGCATCTATCGCTTCCATCTATCTTAGTTTATTCATTTCGTCTTTCACATCCATTGCTCTGAACCATTTAGCAAGAAATATGCAGCTTATCAATAATTATCAATCTTTGACATACTTGTCGTAGTCACTGTCTTAGATTTTATCAGAATCAATCAATCTACATTTGTATCCCTCCATGGTTTGGATCTTGATCAATTCACATATCCATAATTATTTTGTTTCCACTGGGGGCAAAATCCTAATTCCTTTTGCTAAGGTGATCTTTTGAATCTTTGAAAAAATCCAAATCATTCCAAAAACATAGAAAAACCAAAAACACCTAGGATTTTGAAACAGATAACGAGCAAACAAAGCAATGAAAATCAAGGCATTTCATCAACAACTGAATCATACAACTCAGAAACCAATCAATTAACAAGTAGTAAAGGATTATCAAAGATCATTCATTAAGATAATTATATCAGTTAATGACCATAAGAACATGTGAATGACATACAAGATTCAGTGTTTATATCTTGATTTTATTGCTAATCATGTAGTCTATGCAACTCAAGGATGTTCATGACTGGAGAAGCTATGATGAGGCATGATTATTTTCTTTGATGTTGTCTATGGTTTATCTCTTACTACAGTATGAACTTGTCTCAGGATGTGATCGACAAAGGATCAAGGAGGACATTCCAAGTCATGCATGAAAGGGGATAATCCTTGTCTATTCTACAAGCAATACTCGGGTCAGCTTGATCCATTATATCAAGTTGCTTGTATTAACTTGCTATATCAAAATCCATTTAAGGAATACTTGGTTCATCTTGAATCATTATGTCAAGTTGCTTGTATTTTCTTACAACATTTAAAGCTCAATGATGAAATCAAGCACTGTTACAAGATCGCATATGAAGAATGGCAGTACAATTTTTAGTTAGTTCATTATCCAGTTGCATTATAAGCATTCATTGTCAGTTACATTATAAGCATATCATTTCATTAATAGATCAATGATCATAAATAAAGATTGAGTATACCTAGACAAACAAAAACAATTTGCATTTAATCATTATAGGTGCATTCATTTTAGAATCATTTTAATCATCATCTATTTTCATTTAGTTGCATTTCAAAAATTGCATTAGTTTTCATTCAAATAAGTGCATTGCATTAATCATGTAGTGTCATTATAGTTTGCATTATCATTCCATTAACGATCATTTAGTTGCATCTTTGCACTTAGATTCATAATCATTATAAACATTACATTTAAAAATCGCACATTTCTAGATTAATGGTTAGTTGTTCATCAGATAAATTTCTCAAAACATTAGCTAAATGCTTCAAATTCTCTTCCTTAGTTTTACTGAAAATAAGAATATCATCTAAATACACAACAAGAAAACTTGCCAATGAAATCATGTAAAACTTCATTCATGAGTCTCATGAATGTGTTGGGAGCATTAGAGAGTCCAAATGGCATGACAAGCCACTCATAGAGACCCTGATTCATTTTGAAAGTTGTCTTCCATTCATCAACCTCTTTAATTCTTATCTTATGGTAACCACTCTTCAAGTCAATCTTACTGAAATATTGTGCACCCCCCAAGCAATCCATCAAATCCTCTATCCTGGGTATGGGAAATGTGTATCTGATGGTGATCTTGTTTATGGCTCTAGAATCTGTGCAAAGTCTCCATGTTCCACCCTTCTTGGGTGCCAACACTGTAGGTACTACACAAGGACTAATGCTTTTCCTAATCAGTCCTTGGTCTAAGAGTTCTTGTATTTGTCTTGCTACTTCTTCATTTTGTTCAAGGGTCATCTTATAGGCTGCCTTATTGGGTAAAGAGTCTCCAGGTATGAAATCAATATGATGGCTAATGGCTCTAGGAGGTGGTAAGGCTACAGGTGTACCATCACTACTTATTGCTTTGAAGTTACCTAGGATCTATTGTACCTCATATGGTATCTCAACTTTCTTTGCTATCTTTTCCTCCTTGGGTTTCACTATGAGTGCAAATCCCACTCGTTCACCTTCTTCAAGTGTACTTATGAACTCTTTCTCACTCACAATTAGAACATACTGATTTGTTGACTTGTTGCCCTCTTTCTCATCATTTATGGACTGAATTTTGTATGTAAATCCATTCTTCTTAAAAGAGTAGGAGTTCTTTTCCCCATTGTGGATGGCTTTCCTATCAAATTGCCAAGGTCTACCAAGAAGTAGATGGCAAGCATCCATTGGAAGAATGTCACATCGAATCTTATCTTGATACCCTCCTATGGTGAATTCTACCCATGTTTGCTCATTTACAAGGACATGTTGCTCCCTATTCAACCATGTGACTCTATAGGGATGTGTGTGTGGGATTCTCTCAAGTTTGAGTTTACCAACTGCTTCTTCTGAGATTATATTATCTGTGGATCCAAAATCTATGACCACCTTGCATACCTTTCCCATGATTTTGCACTTAATTTTGAACAATGACCTTCTTTGAGTAGGTTCCTCCTTGATTGGTTCTTTTATCAAGAGTCTTCTCATCATCAGACTTTCCCCATCTTCTGATGCTAAGCTCCCTTCATGAGCCTTACTACTTGCTGCATTTTCTTGCACATAACTCACTCTTCTTTCACCCCCCTGTGATGAGGTGGGTTTCTTTGGACATCTATAGGCAGCGTGTCCCAACTTCTGACAGTTGTAGCATTTCATGGTGGAGAAGTAGGACCCTCTTCCTGGTCTACTGGATCTACCTCTACTTGGGTTGCTAGATCCCCTTCCTCTATAGCTGCTCTTGCTATATGAATCCCCACTTTGCTCAATGAGTTTGGATTCGCCTTGGGATCTTTGATCTCCTCTTCCACCAAAACTTCCTCTATGACCTCTACCATCTCTACCTCTACCTCTTCCCCTGTTGCTTTGTTCTTGCTTTCTCCTACTTTTCTCTTCCACTTTAAGTGCTAGTTGATAACACTTGTGTACTGTTTGTGGACATAACAAACTCATCTCTTCCTGGATGTTCCATCTCAATCCATTCAAGTACCTTGCCACTTTTATACTCTCATCCTCTACTACCTTGGATCTCATGCACATTTTTTGAAACTCCTCAGTGTAGCTACTGACATCTAAGTCTTTTTGTCTCAAATTTTGTCTTTTCCTGTGAAGTTGGATCTCATAGTCCTCAGGAAGATAGGTTTCTCTAATTTTGGCTACCATTGCTTTCCAGGTGGCTATTGGTTGCTTACCTTCCTTCACCCTTTCCTCTTGGATGAACTTCCACCAAGTTAAGGCTGCCCCTCTCAACCTTGATTTTTCTATCTTAACCTTTTGTGCTTCAATTATTCCATCACATTCAAAATGGTTTTCTAGACCTTCTATCCACTCTATAAGAGCATCTAGATCCATCTTTCCACTAAAAAGAGTCATTCCCTCTAAGGTTTTACCACTCATATCTCTCAAAGCCTTCAAGAATGGTTCTTGCTCAATAACAGGGTCAGGTATGGGGTCCTCATCTTCTATTGACACCATTTTACCCTGATCTCCAACTTTTTCATGGACTTCTTCAGTTTTTACTTCTACTTCAGCTAGTTTCATTGCTAACTAGTCCAATCTCTCTCTGAGTGCCCTATTTTCTTCTTCTTGGTCTTCGACCTTCTTGGCTAACTCATAATTAGTCACTATGTTTTCTCCTAATGATCTTTTTCTCTTGAATGTTTCGATGGCTCTGATACCACTATGATAGGGAGGATGCTAGAGAAGTACTCAACAAGGTTAATTGGGTCTCATGGATCAATTGGTTTCCAAAAAAACTTGTTTGTGACTCTTATATATGTTTGCAAAAATGATTTCAGGTTATAATGCTAAGCATCTCATGCATTACTTCTCCAACATCCACCCTTTGTGTGGGCTCATATCCTTACTCAATTCACTCCTCCTTGTTTGAATATGCTCTAACTCAATGCCTGCTCTCTAGGCATTCAAATCTACTTCTCTAAGTCAAGGCAAACTCCTCCAAAAGGTTCCAAGAAGTTTAGGCAAAAGTTTTGACTTTGATCATGTACAATTTTATAGTTACTTAAGCATTTTTTCTCTTCTTACTCAATCCCTTTGCTAGGTTACAAACCCCAAAAGTCTCTGTCATACTGTCAAGAAGGTGGAGGGTTTCCTTCAATGTCCTTAGATAGTTTTCCAAAGGTTCTACAAGTTATAACAAACCCAAACCAATCGGGTTGTTGAAAATTGTATTTTTGCAGTCAAAAGGCTTGTAGCCTGTGGAGGGCTAATTGACACTTTTTTGCTCACCTAGCCCAATGATGGGTAAATCCACCACAAAAATTGTTTTGGATGATTTTCATGAGGTCTATACTCCAAGATTTTTCAGTTCTTAGGCTCCATGAAGACGGTTAAGTGACTGTCCTCAATTTTGGGCTTAAATGTAGGGTTTAGTGAGGGTTTTGATGCATTTACCATAGGTTCTCACCACCAAGCTTGGTTCAAGATTCCAAACTTCTAGGAAACCTATGGCACAAAAACATAAAGCATCCTCTACCACTGACAAACAAGCATTATGCCAAACACTTGGTGATCAAAGTGTAAATGGCAAAAAATTCACTGTCAATCACTGTTTTTCTGACTTTTCATTGTTATTTCTGTAAGGCAGTTGGCTAGGAGCACAAATGGAACATCACCCATGTAAATAGATGCTACCAAACAAGTCTTAAACTCTACTACAACATCAGGAATCATTTGCCAATGCAAAAAGTATTCATAGAGCCAATTTTGTTACAAAAACTAATCACTTTCCCAAAACAGGGAATTCGCTGCCCTTCACAAACAGTGACATATAACAATGAAAAATGAGTAAAGTTTGGAGCTCCAATTCCTTCAAAATGCTTTTAGGATAGGTGCAGACCTCTGTCCATTTTTTTCTTCAACATTTGATGCTTAGCACCCAAATTTTGAGCCTTGAGGAAGAATACTAGCCAAGTTAGACAACTTGCCTAATAAGTGCTCAAATTCACCTTTTTCATCACAACCCTGGCATAAAAGAAACTTATATACACATTATACATGCATACCAACTTGACCAAATCCATTTGGTGGGAGCCCAAGCCTGGATTAGTCAAGTTGCTGCATTTTGAAACCCCACACCCTTGACAGGGTAGTGAGCACACCAAACTGAAAGAATTTTGCTTAACTAGCTTGCAAATGGAAAACCAATACAATGATCACTTTAATATAATTGGGAAACCAATATGAACACTTCACAAAAGGTACAGTATGGACCAGATGTGCTACAGTACGGACTACTGCTCTAAAAGAGAGAAAAACACATTAAAAGCCAGAATTTCATCTTTTTCATATATGGAAAACTTAGTCAATACAATCACAAACCATTTTCAAGGAGAAGGGAGGTATTTTATAGTCTTTCAAGTCAGTTATCAAGCCCAGTATGGACATGAGGCTTCCACAACTTCATTAACTAGAAATGACGAAAAATGACAACTTTTTCAAGCCCAAATGACAACATTTGTTGCTCCAAGAGGCATTTTTGACAACCTAACCTCAACAACCTATCTAAACACCTAAGACATGCTTAAAAACACTTATAAAGCATGTTTCAATTCTTTAGAAAGAATTTATAGACCTTTTAGGCAATTTTACACATTTTTGCCCTTTTTGGCCTAAAAACCCAAAATTGTCAACTCACATCCTGAAAGGCAAAACTTGACCTCTTGAGCACAAAATGAGATCAAAACCACTTGAAAAGACACTCAACAACCTAAAAAAACATCATAAACCTAACACAAGACATTACAAACATGAAAGCATGAAAATACTCAAAAAAGAGAGTTTTTACTCAACTAGGTGCTCTTGCACCATACTCCCCCAAAGACAAAGAAGTCATGTGACTCCTTGAGGCAGCAAAGAAGAAGGTATTCCAGCTTTCTGAAAATCAACTTCAAGTATACATGTGGCCTCTGAGATAGGCTTATCCTTTCATTTGAGTAGGTTCTCCATGTAGGTGTGATTCCTTGTCTTCTTGAGAACCCTGGAGTCTAGAACCTATTCTGCTTGAGGAATAGAGAGAGAAGGTAAAGAAAGATCAAAAAGGGATTGTGAAACATCTAAAACTCTTTGAATCTCCTCAGGTGGCTACCGTTTGAAAGCAATCAAATCTGCAACATTAAAAATGGGAGACAAATAAATATCAGTAGGCAAATCAACTTTGTAAGCATTAGACCCATACTTAGCCAAGATTTTGTAAGGGCCTATTCTCCTCATCTGAACTTTGCTTGGAAATCCTTTTTGCAGCCTTGCCTTGTTCAAATGAACCATCACATAATCTCCTACAAAAAATTGAACATCTCTCTTTGTAGCATCCACTCTTGCCTTGACTTTTTGGGAGGTATCCTGAAGAGCCTTTCTCACTTGCTCATGAACCTCCTTCATGGATTGAGCCATGCCATATGTTGTTCCACTCATAGGCTGCAAGTTAGTTATATCTCTCAACTCCATGATACCCCTTGGATGCATACCATAAAGAACTTCAAAAGGGCTTTTACCTGTAGACCGGTTGACACTATCATTGTAGGCATACTCTTCTTGATGAATGAGTTGTTCCCAACTCTGTCCATATTCCTTTGTCAAACACCTAAGCTGTTCACGACCTCAGTTTAGCCATCAGTTTGTGGATGATAAGTTGAACCAAAAGAGAGATTAGTACCCAGTCTCTTCCACAATGTTTTCCAGAAATGACCAAGAAATTTCACATCTCTATCTGAAACAATGCTAGTAGGCAAACCATGTATTCTAACAACTTCTTTGAAAAACAAGTAAGCAATATGACTTGCAACATGTGTTGTCTTACAAGGAATAAAATGAGCCATTTTTCTAAATTTGTCAACTATTACAAAGATGCTATCAAATCCTGCTTGAGTTCAAGGTAATCCTACCACAAAATCCATACTAATGCAATCCCAAGGCCTATGTGGAATGGGAAGAGGCTGATATAAACCAGCATTGGAGGAATTACCTTTTGCTTTCTGACATACCAAACATTGCTCAACATACCTCCTGATGTCTCTCTACATCTTGGGCCAATAGTAGAATCCTTGAACCAACTCTAAGGTCTTGTTGAGACCAAAATGTCCACTTAAGCACCCATTGTGCTTCTCTTGAATGAGGTTATCTCTCATAGAACCCTTTCGAACACATAACTATCCACCACTGAATAACAAACCATCCTGCAAAGTGAAATCAGCATATGCACCATGGAAATGATTCTCAAAATCTTGACAAACTTTATAAGCTTCAGCAAAATCATCATCAGTAGGATAAAACTATCAATACCAATGCTTTGTACTTGAATCTCATGAACAGTTAATAACCTCCTACTCAAAGCATCTGCTAGTTTATTCAACTGACCCTTCTTATGCTTAAGAGTAAAAGTGTAAGCTTGCAAGTACTCTACCCATTTAACATGCCTATGATTCAGTTTATCCCGTGAGTTCAAGAAACTCAGTGCCTGATTATCTGTCTATACAACAAACTCTTTAGGAAGAAGATAATGTCTCCATTTCCTAAGTGCCTATACTAATGCATAAAGTTCTAAATCATAGGAAGAGTACTTTTTCTTAGCATCATTTAACTTCTAACTAAACAATGCAACTGGTCTATTGTCCTGACTTAAAACAACTCCTACAACAATATTGCTAGCATCACATTCAGTAGTAAAAAGTTTATCAAAACTAGGTAAAATGAGCATTGGTTGAGAAGCTACTTTAGTTTTTAATAATTCAAACTCTTTATTGGCTGCATCTATCCACTAAAACTTTAACTTTACACCGCCTTTGATTGTGTCTAACATAGGGGCAAAAATTTCACTGAATCCCTTGATGAATTTCCTGTAAAATTGTGCTAAACCATGAAAACTTATGACATTATTAGTTGTCTTAGGAGTTGGCCAACTGGTTATTGCTGCAACTTTAGATTGATCCATTTTCAGACTGCCTCTTGATACAACAAAACCAAGTTAGACCAATTCTTCCTTCAAGAAATCGCACTTTTCTAGATTAATGGTTAGTTCTTCATCAGATAACTTTCTCAAAACATTAGTTAAATGATTCAAATGCTCTTCCTTAGTTTTACTAAAAATAAGAATATCATCTAAATACACAACAACAAACTTGCCAATGAAATCATGTAAAACTTTATTCATGAGTCTCATGAATGTGCTGGGGGCATTAGAGAGTCCAAATGGCATGACAAGCCACTCATAGAGACCCTGATTCATTTTGAAAGTTGTCTTCCATTCATCAACCTCTTTGATTCTTATCTGATGGTAACCACTCTTCAAGTCAATCTTACTGAAATATTGTGCACCCCCCAAGCAATCCATCAAATCCTCTATCCTGGGTATGGGAAATGTGTATCCGATGGTGATCTTGTTTATGGCTCTAGAATCTGTGCAAAGTCTCCATGTTCCACCCTTCTTGGGTGCCAACACTGTAGGTACTACACAAGGACTAATGCTTTTCCTAATCAGTCCTTGGTCTAAGAGTTCTTGTATTTGTCTTGCTACTTCTTCATTTTATTCAGGGGTCATCTTATAGGCTGCCTTATTGGGTAAAGAGTCTCCAGGTATGAAATCAATATGATGGCTAATGGCTCTAGGAGGTGGTAAGGCTATAGGTGTACCATCACTGATTATTGCTTTGAAGCTATCTAGGATATGTTGTACCTCATATGGTATCTCAACTTTCTTTGCTATCTTTTCCTACTTGGGTTTCACTATGAGTGCAAATCCCACTCGTTCACCTTCTTCAAGTGTACTTATGAACTCTTTCTCACTCACGATTAGAACATTCTGATTTGTTGAGTTGCTGCCCCCTTTCTCATCATTTATGGACTGAATTTTGTATGTAACTTCATTCTTCTGCAAAGAGTAGGAGTTCTTTTCCCCATTGTGGATGGCTTTCCTATCAAATTGCCAAGGTCTACCAAGAAGTAGATGGCAAGAATCCATTGGAACAATGTCACATAGGATCTTATCTTGATACCCTCCTATGGTGAATTCTACCCATGTTTGCTCATTTACAAGGACATGTTGCTCCCTATTCAACCATGTGACTCTATAGGGGGGTGTGTGTGGGATTCTCTCAAGTTTGAGTTTACCAACTGCTTCTCCTAAGATTATATTATCTGTAGATCCAAAATCTATGACCACCTTGCATACCTTTCCCATGCTTTTGCACTTAATTCTGAACAATGACCTTCTTTGAGTAGGTTCCTCCTTGAATTTTTCTTTTATCAAGACTCTTCTCATCATTAGACTTTCCCCATCTTCTAATGCTAAGATCCGTTCATGAGCCTTACTACTTGCTACATTTTCTTGCACATAAATCACTCTTCTTTCACCCCCCTGTGATGAGGTGGGTTTCTCTGGACATCTATAGGCAGGGTGTCCCAACTTCTGAAAATTGTAGCATATCATGGTGGAGAAGTAGGACCCTCTTCCTGGTCTACTGGATCTACCTCTACTTGGGTTGCTAGAGCCCCTTCCTCTATAGCTGCTCTTGCTATATGAATCCCCACTTTGCTCAATGAGTTTGAATTCGCCTTGGGATCTTTGATCTCCTCTTCCACCAAAACTTCCTCTATGACCTCTACCATCTCTACCTCTACCTCTTCCCCTATTGCTTTGTTCTTGCTTTCTCCTACTTTTCTCTTCCACTTTAAGTGCTAGTTGATAACACTTGTGTACTGTTTGTGGACATAACAAACTCATCTCTTCCTGGATGTTCCATCTCAATCCATTCAAGTACCTTGACACTTTTATACTCTCATCCTCTACTACCTTGGATCTCATGCAAATTTTTTGAAACTCCTCAATGTAGCTACTGACATCTAAGTCTTTTTGTCTCAAATTTTGTCTTTTCCTATGAAGTTGGATCTCATAGTCCTCAGGAAGATAGGTTTCTCTAATTTTGGCTACCATTGCTTTCCAGGTGGCTATTGGTTGCTTACCTTCCTTCACCCTTTCCTCTTGGATGAACTTCCAATAATTTAAGGCTGCCCCTCTCAACCTTGATTTTTCTATCTTAACCTTTTGTGCTTCAATTATTCCATCGCATTCAAAATGGTTTTCTAGACCTTCTATCCACTCTATAAGAGCATCTGGATCCATCTTTCCACTAAAAAGAGTCATTCCCTCTAAGGTTTTACCACTCATAGCTCTCAAAGCCTTCAAGAATGGTTCTTGCTCAATAACAGGGTCAGGTATGGGGACCTCATCTTCTATTGGCGCCATTTTACCCTGATCTCCAACTTTTTCATGGACTTCTTCAGTTTTTACTTCTACTTCAGCTAGTTTCATTGCTAACTAGTCCAATCTCTCTCTGAGTGCCCTATTTTCTTCTTCTTGGTCTTCGACCTTCTTGGCTAACTCAGCATTAGTCACCATGTTTTCTCCTAATGATCCTTTTCTCCTGAGTTTTTCGATGGCTCTGATACCACTATGATAGGGAGGATGCTAGAGAAGTACTCAACAAGGTTAATTGGGTCTCATGGCTCAATAGGTTTCCAAAAAAACTTGTTTGTGACTCTTATATATGTTTGCAAAAATGATTTAAGGTTATAATGCTAAGAATCTCATGCATTACTTCTCCAACATCCACCCTTTGTGTGGGCTCATATCCTTACTCAATTCACTCCTCCTTGTTTGAATATGCTCTAACTCAATGCCCTTCTCTCTAGGCATTCAAATCTACTTCTCTAAGTCAAGGCAAACTCCTCCAAAAGGTTCCAAGAAGTTTAGGCAAAAGTTTTGATTTTGATCATGTACAATTTTATAGTTACTGAAGCATTTTTGCTCTTCTTACTCAATCCCTTTGCTAGGTTACAAACCCCAAAAGTCTCTGTCATACTGTCAAGAAGGTGGAGGGTTTCCTTCAATTTCCTTAGAATAGTTTTCCAAAGGTTCTACAAGTTATAACAAACCCAAACCAATCGGGTTCTTGAAAATTGTATTTTTGCAGTCAAAAGGCTTGTAGCTCGTGGAGGGCTAATTGACAGTTTTTTGTTCACCTAGCCCAACGATGGGTAACTCCACCACAAAAATTATTTTGGATGATGTTCATGAGGTCTATACTCCAAGATTTTTCAGTTCTTAGGCTCCATGAAGACGGTTAAGTGACTGCCCTCAATTTTGGGCTTAAATGTAGGGTTTAGTTAGGGTTTTAATGCATTTACCATAGGTTCTCACCGCCAAGCTTGGTTCAAGCTTCCTCACTACTAGGAAACCTCTGGCACAACAAAATAAAGCATCCCCTACCACTGACAAATAAGCATTATTCCAAACACTTGGTGATCAAAGTGTAAATGAGCAAAAATTCACTGTCAATCACTGTTTTTCTGACTTTTCACTGTTATTTCTGCAAGGCAGTTGGTTAGGAGCACAAATGGAACATCACCTTGTTAAATATATGTTACCATACAAGTCTTCAAGTCTACTACAACATCAAGAATCATTTTCCAATGCAAAAAGTATTCATAGAGCAAATTTTGTAACAAAAACTAATTACTTTCCCAAAGCAAGGAATTCGCTGCCCTTCACAAATAGTGACATATAACAATGCAAAATGAGTAAAGTTTGGAGGTCCAATTCCTTCAAAATGATTTTAGGATAGGTGTATACCTCTGTCCATGTTTTTCTTCCACATTTGATGCTTAGCACCCAAATTCTGAGCCTCGTGGAAGAATACTAGCTAAGTTAGACAACTTGCCTAATAAGTGCTCAAATTCACCTTTTTCATCACAACCCTGGCATAAAAGAAACTTATATACATTATATACATGCATACCAACTTGACCAAATTCATTTAGTGGGAACCCAGGCCTGGATTAGTCAAGTTGCTGCATTTTGAAACCCCAAACCCTTGATAGGGCAGTGAGCACACCAAACTAAAAGAATTTTGCTTAACCAACTTGCAAATGGAAAACCAATACAATGATCACTTGAATAGAACTAGGAAACCAATATGAAAACTTCCCAAAAGGTACAGTATGGACTAAATGTGCTACAGTACGGACTGCTGCTCTAAAAGAGAGAAAAACACATTAAAAGCCATAATTTCATCTTTTTCATATATGGAAAAATTAGTCAATACAATCACCAACCTTTTTCAAGGAGAAGGGAGGCCTCTTTATAGTCTTTCAAGTCAGTTATCAAGCCCAATACGGAGATGAGGCTTCCACAACTTCACTAACTAGAAATGACCAAAAATTACAACATTTGTTGCTCCAAGAGGCATTTTTGACAACCTAACCTCAACAACCTATCTAAACACCTAATACATGCTTAAAAAAACTTAGCAAACATGTTGCAATGCTTTGGAAAGCATTTCTAAACCTTTTAGGTAATTTTACACATTTTTGCCCTTTTTGGCCTAAAAACCCAAAATTGTCAACTCACATCCTGAAAGGCAAAACTTGACCTATTGAGCACAAAATGAGATCAAAACCACTTGAAAAGACACACAACAACCCAAAACAACATCATAAACCTAACACAAGACATTACAAACATTAAAGCATGAAAATACTCAAAAAGGAGAGTTTTTACTCAACTAGGTGCTCCTGCACCATTGCACCTGTGCTTGAAGCTAATCAGTATGTGCTCTCAGACTGTCAATGGTATCCTACTCTGGCACATCATGCTTTGGTGCATCCTTCTCTAACTTATCATGCACTGGTGCATCCTGCTCTGGTAAATCTTGTTGTGGTGCATGAACCCCAATCCTCTCCTCACCAACACCCTATCCAACTGCTAGAATCTCAGTCCGAATAACTACCCAAACTCATCATCTAATTAGGGGAACATGATCCTCAGGATCCTCATCATCTCCACCATGAGCTACAATAACCCTAGGGTCTGGCTGAATCTATCCAAAATCAATGCCTCTCCTGAAACTCCCATCCAGTCCAGTCACCCTACCTCCTCCTGTCAATGGCAACCCTCTCGGTGATCTCATACCTGCCCTACCATGCTCTCTCCCAATCCATCCAACATCTCTCCCACCCATAAGACGTGCTCTCGCAATCCTACCAACCGGTCCAAACAGTCCTCCACAAACTCTCAGTCGACCTCATAATACATCACCATATCAACCCATCGGATATCTCCTCTACCAATGCTATCATCAGAAAACACAACTCTACAAGCCTCTGTACCAATGAAATCCTGAAAATCATACTGCACTAGCTCGCCAGTCACTGGGATGTGCAAAATCCTATAGACATCCTCAAGAGTCACACTAATCTCACCCATAGGTGGTTGGAAAGTGTTATGCTCATTGTGCCATCTCTCGGCTAACGCCATCAACAATCCTCTATTATGCGTAATCTCAAACATATACAACAAATGGCGTAAACCACAAGCATCTATATGTCTAATCTTAGCCTGTGTCAACTTTGGCACTAAATGACGTACTGCCGGTAATTTCTCCCGACATTGGAGAACATCAAGTTTCTCCTATTTATCAAGAGAAATCAATCAATCATCAAATCAATCTATCTATCAAATCAAACTAAAGAAATCTATGCTATCTATCTATCAAATCAAACTGAAGCAGTCTATGCTATCTATCTATCAAATCAAACTGAAGCAATCTATGCTATCTATCTATCAAATCAAACTGAAGCAATCTATGCTATCTATCTATCAAATCAAATTGAAGCAACTTACGCTATCAAATCATTTTAAAAACCTATCAATCATGGTTTTCTATCAATTACTGAGGTCACTCAAAACTCTGCTAAGCTCTTACACCAGAAACTAAATCAGTTTCTTAGAGCTACTCACACAATCAAGCTAATCAAAGCAATCTATCAATCACACAATCAAAGCAATCCTATCAATCAATCCAACAATAAAAACTATCTATCAATCTATCAATCATGTAATCACTCAATCAAGTCCCTATTTCATCATCAATGCGTATCAAACATGTTAAATCTACTCATCAAAGTGATTTTTAGCCTTTGCACTTATCAAAAAACATCAAATTTGAGCAAAAGCGCTATCCTATTGAGCATTTGCGCTAAACTATAGCAAAAGTGCTAAATTTAAATGCATTTGCACTAAACTAGTGCATATACACTATCTTTTTGAACAAATGCGTTAAATCTACAGGCATATGCGCAAACCCATGCAAAAACGCTACCTTATTGAGCAAGCGCTAACAAACTAATCATTTGCGCTATTTGATGCATTTGTGCTAACATCCTATGCATATGCGCTAATAAAAAGACCATTTGCACTAAAACATGCACATGCGCTAAACCTAATTGCATATGCGCTAAAACAAATTACAAACGCACTAACCTAACACCAAAAAAATTCAAAAAAAATTCAAAAATTCAAAAACGCGCCTAAAAACATGAAAATTTGCACAAAAAGTTGAAAACAAAGCTCGGGATAAGATACATACTAGATACCCATGCTTGATAGGTCATTGATATCGCCGAACACGCTCAAATCAATGGTTCTCCACGGGAATCACCATTTTGCCACCTCACCAAGAATATTTTCTCCACAACTTGACAAGGATAACAATGAAATTAAAATTAGCCCTGGTTAATTTTATATTTACTATTTGAAAAGTAATTAATTAATGGAGCAATTTAATTATTTTTTTACAAATGATTTAATTGACTAATTTTTTTTTATCAAATATCATGAGATCAATCGTTCAAACTAGAGTTTTCAACAAATTCACGATCAATCTCCTGAGGGGGCACACAATCAGGATTTTCAATCTCCATTAGGCACATTATCAAGACTTGATTTAATCTTTGAAACAATGTTGTATTCACATCATTTCAAAGAGGGGCAAAATATATACACATAAAAATTGCTATGAGCAATTAAATAAATATTTTATATTTATTTAATAATTATTCTTCTATTAAATAGTTAATTTGAAAAGATTAATTTATTTAATTCATTTTCGTATCTTTCTATTAATTAATTCATTTATCCCATTCCTCTAGTTAATTAAATATCTAATATTTAATTATCTTCTCCAAATAATTAAATATCTAATATTTAATGATTATTCTCCTATCCGATAGTCTCAAATATTAAATAATTTCCTAAATAATTTAATCCCTTTTCCAACTCACCTTCCATCTCCACTTCATCTTCCCTTTGCCAACTCATCCAACATGTGGCTAAGGAAATTAATATTTCTTAAATATTAATTCATCATTTATCTCCAACTTCCAAAATTAATGAATATTGTGTGCGTACACATATTTCATAACCATTTCCTATATTCTCTCCAACACCCCCTACATCTTAGGAAGGACTTGAGTCCACTTGTCCTATCATGCCTAAATCTTCTCCAACTATCCCTAGATTCTCTCAGTCAGCAACCCAGTCAAGGTGAGATGAGTGACACTTGTCTTCTCCTTCCCCCTTTCTCTCAACCTTCACCTTTGCTCACAGCCATCCAAAACTGCAGATCTGATCAGGACCGTTGATCTGAGTCGCGTCATCTAATCCTCTCAAGGTCTATAAAATCAAGAGCTTCAGTTGAGAGAGAGTTAGTCTTTAAATCAATCATATGTATCTGTGAAATTTTGAGGCAAATACTAATAGCAATAGAAATTATCATATAGCATAATCATTTTAGCATAATCATGTAGTATTTGCATATCATAGTATCAGTTAACTACAAGTTATCAGTCCATTCTTCATATGCCATCTTGGAAGCCATCGGTGCATTGTCTAAGAGCACACCATCTGCAACCAGGAACAGTGGAGTTAGGACACAATGAAACATAAACCATGAAGGTAATATTAGTATTTTTATTTCATATGTATTTCATGTAGTTTCATTGGTTGAGTTTGGATTTCCTGTAGCATTTCCATTTGTATTTTGTGAAACTAACATGTTGCAGGTAGCATTCTGAGGATGAAATTCCAGTCGACACACTTTTATCTTTTATGTGATCGCTCATGTTCTTGAGATGGCTTTTTTCAAGAATGATATTAACTTGGTTGAGACATTTTGATATCGAGGTCTCTTCAGCTAGTTGACTTGAGGTCTTGTTTTTGGTCTTTATCTTTTGTGTGTCTTTTGCTTTCATTTGTCTTTTTTTGGATTTTTTTTTCTTGTTTTTGTGTGCCCTTACATATGTTTGAGAAAGTTAAGATCCTAAGATAGGGGGATTTGTTCCTCGAAATTAGTGATGTCTTATAGTCCTTGTGATTTTGCTCCTCTTTTTCATCTCTCTTTTGTCTACTCTACCATGAGTATTTGCATAGGGTCATACTCCCGCTAAAGTGAGAGATAAATGCAGTGTCCTAAATTTTACTCCCTTACAATTTAGTCCACATTTTGGGCCCTCACCTTAGTGTTCATCTCCCAATGCTTAATTACGACCCGATTGTGCTTACATCATGAAAATATGGTCTTGTTTTCACTTTATACACCACATGACCCCCTTGTCTCAACCCTAAAATGGGGTAGGACAAAGGTATGGCACCTCAAACCTCATTGGGACCAAGGTAGCATGCCTTGGTCCTCCCTATTTGGGCCCCTCTTCAAACCATTTTTGTTATTTCAAATTTGAGTGGGTAACCCAACCCCATGTCGGCCTATGCTAGAAAATTAACATGTTTTTCGTCAGGCAAGTATATAAGGAGGATTTCCCCTCTCATTTTGGATAACAAGGAGGACAATAGGAGATCATATGGCGCTCATTCAAGCAATATTTTCATTCAAGCATTGTATTATTCATCATCAATCATTTCTATAGGTCTTCAAGGTTGCATTCTTCATTCATCAATTATGGAGAAACGTTACATCATTCATATGCAAGCATGTGTGCGTGATTAGGGTTTTGTCATGTTCATACCATTTCATACAACACATGTGACTAAATTCAAGAAGTAAAGAATCATTATCAATCATTAGAGATTTGTTGAAATAGGTACAAAGATGTGTTATTTAGAATCAACATTATTTACAGAGATAAATCGATCCCCCTTTGGTGTGTGAAAAGTTTAGAGTACTAGGGTGAAGTTCGCCATGATCCCAACATTTTAGGAGCTCTTTCAGGGATCAGATCTAAATATTCTTATATTTATCATATCCAAGTGTGTGCTTCAATCCAATGACTGTATCTCACTATTTTCGTGTTTCCATCCTTCATTTTCAACACTTTACCCTAATTCCAACAATTCAACTTACCAAAGAGGGCAAACAAAATCCACCCCTTGAATCCAATCATTTTTTTAATCCTTATTTTTATTGGTTTGACTAGATCTATTGGATCTCTTTCCCTCTTTTGAATGTAATGGTCGCCAAGTAAAAATTAGCAGTTTTCTCCTTCTATGGTGGAAACCCTAATTTTTCACCATTACAATATCATAATGGGAAGGAGTTTAAATTTGAAAATTCTATAGTTGTCATGGCTGATAATTTATTTTATCCGTAGCCAAAACAACAAATTTTTGGCGAATTCAAAGAAAAATTCCCCAAAAAAGAGCTAATTTTTTCAGATGAAAACAAAAATCAAACATAGAAAAAAAATCTATTAAGAAAATGTAAGGAAAACTTGAACAAGAATCGAGCACAATAAAAATTGGAGATAATTGTTTGTCCAAATTTACAGTGTCCTCCATTATTGTTGTTGCACATATTCAAAGAAATTAAATAAGAGAGAATCTAAAATTTGCATCAGGAAAAATGACAATTTAAAAATAAAAATGTAAAAACAAAGCACCAAAATTTCTAGTAGGTGGCATACCAAGTGAGATGTTCACAAAGGAGAGGGAAAATAAGAGTAAAAACTCAAACCAATTTCTTGAAAACATTGGCCAAGATCATTTATGTGCTTTATCTTGATCTTTTTACCTTTCGACATATTGTATTTAAAGGTTTGTAGGAGGTAGTGTTTTTCAAGGCATTTATTGGCAAGTTAACATAGGTGCGAACATGGTCGTAGGGAGAGTTGCCTTGACCAGTTTAGACACCCACATCGTCTTCAATCTATTATATAACAATTAATTCAGATGGGTGTTTAAGCATTTTAGCAACTTTTGTTTAAGGTGGTTTTATGATACATATAATAATAAAATAGGTGTATGGACGACGACTACTGAACATTTCTACTTAAACAAGTGATTTCCTTTCCCAATACCATTAAAAAAAACTCCAACATGATAAAACAATTGTTTTGACAAGTGTTCAACTAATTTGTCGTGTGAACGACGAGGAGAGCAAGAGCTAGATCATTTTGTGTTTGTTTGGAAGGTTGACCACATGCTAACATTAAACATGTATCATCTCCTCTTTCCTTCCAAACTTGTCACATTAACTATGTGTTCATTCCTATACTTATAGGAAATCTTTATCTTCCAGTAGTAATGATGAATATCATCTCTATAGTAAATAATTAAAATAAAGTTGCAACATGTGATTAACAATATTGACCATTATGGTATGATACTCCACCATTCGTATTCACTACTTTACCTAATATTCTAGGTAAGAATCAGAGTCACTGGATCAATAGGTCATTTAGGATATATAGATAAGACTTCAAAGGATTCAATCAACATCCTAAGCCTTAATGTGTCTAAGCAATTGGATGCTCTTCTCTTATGTTGTGTGTGAATTGGAGAATTGGAAAATTGCTTTGAGTTTGTAAACAAAGCCTTGTAATATTTGATTTTAGTAATAAGAAGAAGTCATAGCCATTTGGTTATCGGCCTCTCATCAGCCTCTATTGTTGTTTTCATACTTGTCACTATCTTGAAAAATTTGTGTACTATCAAATCCAAACCTTGAGTCTATCAATTGAATAATGAACACGAATGCTAAAATTTAGTTCTACAAGGAAAATCTCTTGTGAGATTGTCAGTTGATTTTAGTCTTAAGTTTTTGATATAATTATATTGTTAACACTCTTAAGGCTACCTTTTGTATTGTATTCTCAACAATAAAAATGAGAAATGGCTGAATTTCAAAAAGCTACTTTGGATGATGGCATGGAAGTTGTTAATCAAACATCAACAAAAGGATATTTTGAGCTTCCTAACGTTCAACCTACTGAAGGAGAAATATTAGGAAAATAATGTCAAGATATTCAAGTCATGGAAGAAGCAATTCAAGATATTATTTCAACTTATAAGCCACATGTTCTTAAGGCTGAAAAAGTTTACAAAAATTTTGTGTTAAAACCAAATATCCTTAAGAATTAGGTGTATCATTCTACTTTTAAGTAGTTTATTAAGCCTAGGATCAAAGTCATTGAGTTAACTTAGAATATGATCCTTATAAGACCTTCTAGACTAAGCTCCTTCCAATATTTCCCATCATGCACATATGATTTTATTCACTTTGGAGCAATACTAATCTATGTAGGATCATGTGTGTCCCTAAAAATATAGACCCTGTCCAATATCAAAAATTATGTGGCAGAAGACAGACCTATTATGAGCATGCATGCCAAATATTTGTCCTCTCCCAAGTAAATGAAAATGCTATTTGTTTTGAATTTTATCTCAATATTATAGCATGTGCCAGAGACCATGGTTGTAAAGAAGTTAAATATGGGTCACTTCATTATTGGGGCTTGTTTTCATCTGTATAAGGATTCGTGATGTTTGGGAAATTTAAATATGCTAATATACAAATCCAAGTATTGTATAGTATGGCAAACAAAAATCATCCCAAAATCCTATAAAATCTTCCCTATACCAAAAGATTAAATGGTGATGTACAATTACAAAAATGGCATATGAGTACTATAGATATACCTATTGAATGGAAATTGGACTAGTTAATAAATGTTTATCCTAGAGGCTTTTACAAAAACTAGAATAGGTCCATAATATAAAAGGAAATACTACATATGCAATTCCTTTCTCAAAGTCAATCTAACAAAGTTCTTGCTTCTCCTTGTCTTACTTTTGTACCACCAAGACCTTCATTCAAAAAAGGAGAGAATTCAAAAAGAAAGACTCAATTATATGTTAAAATAGAGGATGAAGAACAATCTATAAATCAAGGACTAGATCCTTCTAAGAAAGGGAAGGGAAGGAAAGAGAAAATTTAGATTCACCATTTACTATTATGAGTATGACTCTCCTCTACCCAGAGAAAATACCTTTATCCTAATAAGAATAAAATGGTGTTTTATTCTATAAAGATGCACGTGACCTCCCTTGAAATGTCATTATAAATCACCTAATGGATATATCAAACATTTTCAATATGCTTTTAAACCCAAAAAGCCCAAAGACAAAGAACCTAGTTAAGAATTTATACATAAAAATTAGTTAGATTTTCTCAACATTTTCAAGACAATTTTGATGACTTGTGTATAGATATAAAATATATTAGACAAACTATTGACAAAATAAGTTCTAAAGATGATAAGTTTCCACAATTTGCCTTCAAAAATTTTGTGTATGTACAAGATGTCAGACAATATACTATAGAAATTCAAAGTAAGGTTGATTAGTGCTTGAATAATTTATATACTATGGGAGATAACGTAAATAAGGCTGATCATAAATTAGCAGATTTAGAAGATAGTTTACATTGGCTTGAAAATTAAGAAAAGACAAAAATGATGATCATACTTCCCAAAGGAGGACTTTTTGAATCTAAAAGAAACTTTTTAAGTAAGAAAAGGAATGTAATTATTGCACCTCCTGCTACTATGATGATGATGAATATTCTAGTGACTCCTTGGTATCTAGATATTAATAATCTAAACAATCCAATAAAGATAGTAAATACAGTAAGAGCTTGGACCAGTACATTTTTTACAATATGACAGATGGCTAGTATGCCACAACAACAAACAGTATCATTCATTTGTTGTACAATATTTATGAGGTATAATATCTTATTGATGGTAAGCTAAATCTAGTGAGAAAAAGAATGAACTTGTTTTACAATCATACTAATTCAATGGAAAGATTTATATAACTCTTGGTAGATAAATTTTGTCCAAAAGAAGACACATACAAGGGAGCAAATCTCAAGGAACTCAACAATATCAAGTGTTTCTCTCTAGATTATTCTAGGAAATATTCTAAACATTTCAGACAACTAGTATATAAACTAGAATTTGCAGGTAATTTATTTGTTAAAATAAAATATCTTACAAGACTTCCTTATGGAATTCACAATAAGATTAAATAATATTTAAAAATCTACAAAATGAAGCATGAAGATCAATTCATTCTAGAACTTATCCAATATACTAGACACGAAGTAGTCAAGTATGTCAATGAACAAAAATATGTTGCTAAATTCACCAAACAAGCATCTAAAAGACTAGCACTTCAATATGATGAAACCAAAACTTATGGTTACAATGATTTTGGCTCTACCCACAAGATGAGGTTGAAACGTCGATCTTTCAATAAGCACAATTCCTATGCTTCCCCACCATACTTATATGAGAAAATGGAAAACTTTGAGACCTCAATATAATACAATTATCTACTATATATGCAATAAACCAGGCCATATAGCTCCTAATTGCTCTTGTAACAATAAAGATATTAAATTTGTGTATACTACTAATGCAACAACGTTATGGGATGTAGTTGAAGAAGATGAAGATATGTACATGCAAGAAAACATATGTGAGCCAAATCTTGAAGAACTTGAAGATTATGAAAATAATGCAGAAGATTTGGAAAGTCTTGCAGATAAATTGGAATGCAATTTACCTTCTACAATAATGAATAGATAATTTCCACCTAGAGGATCAAGACCACCATTCTTTGCATGAAGAAGGGGTAGTATTTTTAACACTCAAAGATTTCCCATTTTCTATCAAGAAAATCAATCAAATTATGAAGATATAACACAAAAAATCCTCCCATTTTTAAATAATTTTAACTGAAAGAATATAATTTACCCAAAGGTAAGAATGAATGGAGGAAATAAAGAAAGGAGAAGGAAGAAGAAAAAGAAATGAATAAAAATGTTGAAGAATGTAATTTTATAACTTTTGTTCGTGATGACATTATTGGAAGTTCTCAAAAGAATAAGGATATAAAAATCACATAAATTGAGGAATAAGAAGATTTCCTAGCCAAGCAAAAATGTCTAGATCTTGCCAAGCTAAGACTTGTCAATACTAGTCTACTAGAAGCAGATCCAAAAATGGAATACATAACATCTATTATTAATGATAGGTTTACTTAATTTATATCAATAGAAATAAATTGTAAATATTATGGCGCTCAAGTAAACACTTGTGCTTCTCTGTCATTCTATAAAACTCCTATAGTCCAAGGTTTGGGAACAACTTGATAAAAACAACACATACAAAATCTTAGATGTACAATGAGAATTCTTTACTTGTGACAAATATAAACACCAAGAAAATATCGATATAGAAGGAAAAGAAAAATAGGTTTAATTTTTTTGAATTCGATAAAATGATAGCAGATGTATTGCTTCGAAGCAACTTTATTGATATATATTCTCCATATGGAAGCACAAAAAAAGTTTTCTATTTACACTAAATGGTGAGAGAATAAGCAAAAATGGATTAATTTATGCTTTTGAAAAATATCAATCTACAATGGTATCTCAAGTTTATCCACTTACACAATTAAGAGGAGAAATAGAAAAGGAACTATGTTATGAAGATCCACACAAATTTTGGAAAAAAAGTATGCCTAATGTCGCATGTAAAAGAATTCATCTCTAAAGCATCAATTAGAAACAAAGGGAAATCACGAATCCCTATCTAATCAAAGAATTCAAACAAACAGACAATGAAATAACACAATCAAATCAAAATAGGAATTATAAAGTAATTCAATCAAAGCTCCTTATTCTATGACTGCGTATAACTTTCATTGCTCTTCTCCTCTATGTGGTATGATGGCTCTCAGATATTGCGTTGGCAACCTGCAAGTGACACAAAGATTCAAAGTTCGTGATTGTTAAAAATGGAGATTGAATGCTCAATTTATAGTTTTTTGGAGAAGATTGATTGAAAGGTGGAACAGATTGATCAAGAGGTGGAACTCAAGTGAGCTCACATGAAAATTGATAGTTGAACTGCTGATTTGGAGGTGAAACTGAATAGATTGAATAGATTAAATGAGTCAACTGATTGAGAAAAAGTCAGCTGAAGGAAGAAAAATGATGATTGGAGGAAATTAAGAAGATGACAAAGAAAGCTTTATTTAGAAAAAGCTAACTAAAAGATGAAAATAGAGATTGGGGAGATAAATGATTTAATTAATTAATTAATTGATTGAATTAATTAATTTAGCATGTGCTTGCACTTTAACTTAGATTTTCAATTTTATATTTGCATGAGATTTAATTCAAATTTTGAATTTATTTTAAATTCAATTTATTATTTGAATATATTTAGAACTTGACTTTGATTTTTGAAATCATGCACATGTAATTGAATTTGGAAGAAATTAGAAGAATTAAAATTAAATGAAATTAGAAGAAATAATTAGTTAATTAAATAATTTAAAGAAACTATTTAATTATTTAGAAATTGAAGAATTAATGAAATTAAATGAAATTTGAATTTGGGGATTTGGAATTTGAATTAGAGGAAATAAATTAGTTAACTAAAAAAGTTAAAGAAACTATTTAATTATTTAGAAATGGATTTTAATTAAATAATAAAGACTATTTGAATTAAAGGAATTAAATCATAATTAATTAAATAATAAATTTTTAATTAATATTTAGAAAAGGGTTAATGATTAATTGAATAGAGATAGAAATTGAAAATGAATTTATTTAAATAATATAGATTATTTAAATTGAGGATTAAAATCAGAGTTAATTAAATAATAAATATTTAATTAACATTAGAAAATGGTTTAAATGATTAAATGATGACAGAATAAGAAATAAGATGATTAGTGAGATTATGATGAAATATGAAATTAGAAGAATACGATTAATTAACTTAATTAAATAATTATAGAATTATTTAATCAATTAGACAAATAATTAGCACATGATCAATGAGACATTTTTAGGTGTCTATACCTACTATGTAGATAAAATTAATCTAAGGAAAACAAATGAAAATAGGAAAGAAAATTCATATTCCAACTTCAGATTATCCAGACATGGAGAAAGCTATTAGATAACTTGAAGAAGGAAAGTATATTTCTCCATAAAAATCTATTTTTTGTTGTTATGATTTTATGGTGAATGTGTCTCGAAACAAAAATGAGGGAAAAAGGCTAGTTATCAATTATAAACCTTTAAATGAGATTATAGATTATTTTCCCTATCCTATTCTTGACAAAAAATATTTATTACAAAAGATTTCCGAAGCAAAATATTTGGATTTAATCAGTTTCAAGTTGCAAAGACAAAAAACATAAAATAGCCTTTAGTTATCCTTTTGGACAGTTTGAGTGAAATGTTATGTCATTTGGACTAATGAATGCTCCTACAATAGCCTTGTTGACTGCATAGTTGTAAACAGTAGCATATTTAGGAAGTTTTCAGATCCCTCGATATGTAATCATGGAAGACTTACTATACATTATCGTCGTGTTCCTTTTTCTTTAGTATCTTTTTGTTGTAAATGATTCAGATACCTTCTGAGGCGGTATTTTGACTGATATGTATGATTTCCATGATTATCAATAGAAAAAAAATGTATTCAAAGGTACATCGGACATACATACATACATACATACATACATACATACATCCATACATGCATGCATGCATACATACATACATACATGTGTGTGTGTGTGTCTGTGTGTGTGTACATACATATAAACATATTTATACATATATACATATGTATATATGTGAATTATAATTTTTAGTTCTATTTTAGAAGATCATCTAAATCATCTCAACAGATTTTATGATATTGTAAAAAATGTTGAAATTGTAGTATCTATAAATAAAATATAGCAGTGTACTAGTAATTGTAAATTATTACAAATGATTGTAAATAACGGGCATTCTAGAAGTACAACCTTGTATAAAAGAAAAGGCATTATCTTTTGAATGTTCATTTGATAGAAAAAAGTTCCAAGCTTTCTTAGGAATTTTGAATTATATAAAAAACTTTTATCTAAATATTGGTATAGACCATGAATCTCTTTAGTAACTTTTTTATTAAAAAAAAATCTTTTTGAAAGAAGAATATACATAGCAATGGAGAAAATTGAGAAGAAAATCAATAATCTCCCTACACTACACATGCCAACAACAAAAGATTTTGTGCTCTACACAGATTCCTCTAATTAAGCATGGGCAGGTGCTCTCTATTTTATAAGAGAAAGAAAATAATTTGGAGTTGAATATGCCAATAGTTTATTTGTTGAAACACATTTGAGCCTTCAGTGGTTCAATATCATGCTTATATCAATTTGTTTATGTAGGCATCTAAAAATGACTAATGCAAAAATGACTATTTTGTGAATTCATCATGTAGTCACATAAATCTGTCCAGTTTAATTAAATGAATATTTCCTATTTATTTGATTAAAAACTCACTAGCCATCAGTTAATTAAATTAATATTTAATTTATTCATCTTCAAACATTCTCCTATTAATTAAATAAATTATTCAATTTATTTTGATTAATTCATTATACCAAATTCACAATCAATTAAATGAATAAATTCTATTTATTTAATTAAATCCCCCTTTTCCTCTTTTAAATAAATTAAATAAAACATTTATTTAAATCATTTATACCCCCACTTGCATTTTCCTACAAATGCAACTTGCACCTATTAATTGAAATAAATTAATTTTATTTTAATAAAAATCCTATTTTCCCTCACCCACCAAATCCACTTGCATTCCTAAACCCCCTTCTAGATTCTTCTAAACCCTTCCTAATTAACCTAATCCATCCCCTAATTATTGTTGCATTCCTAAGCAACTTGGAGTCACTTCTCAAAGACTTCAAAGTCTTTGAAAAGCATTTAATGCTTTGTGTGTTCAACAATCTAACCTCTAAAGTCTTCCAAACCACTTATGGCTCTTACATGACCATTAATGGTTAACTCAACTCACCCACATGGTTAAGGACTTTAACCCCTAACTCAACCCTCATGTAACCCATGTGTCTTCTCAAGCATTTATTGCTTTGACCATAGTTATCCCTTTAACCTTTGCACAAGAGTTTATTCATTAGATAAAAGCATTATCCTTTGGATAATGAATTTATTCACTCAACCCAACTTTGACCTTAACTCTCAAGTTAACTTTTAGGTCATGTCAAGCATTTAATGCTCAGTCCCTCTCCTCTCAACCTATCTCACATTGACACTTGTCATCCTAGGATTGGGTTGAAAGCCCTCACATGGATTGAATATCATTCAATCTGACCCTTGTTGCGATTACTCAATCTCAACCATCCATTGCTCCATTTTACCTATAAATAGAGCTCGCATTCCTCATTTTCAAATCCTCAAGCATTTAGCATTCATAGTCATAATCCTGAAACTTGTGTGCATCTAAGTTATAGTAAATTCTAGAGAGTATTTTAGCATAAATCACTAATATTTTGTTATTTTGGCCTAAAATAAATTATTTTAGCATCATAGCATCTAATATTAGCTTTTATTCACATTTTCATAGTATTGTAGAGTAAACATTTCAATCTTGAACCTCCATAAGCATCCATAGTGCAAAAAGCTGCTGAGAGCTACACTAGTTTGAAACTTGGAGAGGAGAGGAACAAAGGAGAAGGAGCTAAGAGCATGTTAGGAGGCATTTGGAGACGTCTCATTATATTTACTTTCTTAGTTAAATATTCTTTCATGTTTTTGGTGTCTCTTTTGATATGCCTGCTTAGATTAGTTTTTGGTTGAATAACACTAACGATATCTTGTGTTTTTGTGTGTTATACGACCACAGGTTTTAATCTAACTTGTCCATTTTGCAGAGCATCATTTGGTGAACTCGACGTGAATCGAACACAAGATTTTTCTACAAACTATGAACTTTTTTGTTTAAATTGACACACAGGTCGCGCTCTGGCGCTTTTGATTGCGTTGTGGCGCTATTGCAAATTGACATTCTAGTGCTATTGTATTTACAATAGCGCTATTGTCTCAAATTTGGCGCTATTGACCATTATTTAGTGCTTTTGTGGCTTAAATAGCACATTTGTGCTTGTTTTGGTGCTTTTGTTTTTGCTATCAAAGTTTTACTTTTAGCGCTTTTGTCTTCGTATTAGCGCGTTTGTGTTAAATAGCGCTTCTGTTTGCACACAGAGTAGCGCTATTGTAACAAAATGTTGTAAAAAAGACCATGTAACTGAAAAAGTAATTTTTCTTAGGCTTGTGGAAGCCCTCCCTATGTTTGGATTTTACTAACTATTCGTTTCTTGTGCAGGTCTAAACTAACTTCTTTTATTGTTTAAACAGTGAAAGTTTTGCATTTGGGTGCTTTAAAATTGAACAAACCAAACAAACTTCATTTCTTGCAAGTTAGGATCAAATTTGTTTTAGTGCTCTAAAATTGAACAAAAACAAATTTTCATTTCTTGCAAGTTAGGATAAAATTTGTTTTGGTGCTCTAAAATTGAACAACACAAAATTGCTTCCATTACAAGTTAGGGTAAACTCTCTTTTTGGGTGCTTAAAACAAGACAAGACAAATTTCATTTTATTGCATCAAACTTAAACTCACAATCAACACTTCAAATTTTGGTGCAAATAAAAGGAACAATCAATTTGTCTTATTTTGCAAACGATTTACTTCATGTATACGTGTTTCAAATTAAGTTGACCAAGATTTCAAATTCTAGTTTACTCAAACATTTTGCCTTTGAAGTTAAAAAGAACATCATGGTTGTTGGAGCAACATCTCCAAATAGATAAAACATTGTTGCAATGACAAGTTAAAAAGAACAAGTGTATTTTGTGTTTGGCACACTTGTGCAAAAGGAGTTTGTCGAGTGGTCCTACTTCTAACACACACTATCCTCTCCCTTGGCTTTCATGGTCCTAGGTGCAAGAGAAAAGTGTTAGTAACACTCAAGTTTTATCTTTTTAAGAGAGGCCTCCCAAGAGACACATCACTCTTGGGAATGACCTCGCGTGGTAAATCCTTCGAGCCGCTATAGAAATCAGGTGAGAGGGAAAGTTGTAGCCTTAAGTATAGTTGTTCCTACAGTGTAACTTCCCGAAAGGACAAATGGGCCCCACCACAAGTTACAAGGCTCTTAAGTGAGTCACTGCAGAATGAACTTATGTCCAAAGACATTGAAAATTACTAAACACCTTTAAATAGTAGCCCACCCATTCTATTGATTGAGGATATTTGTGATACAATTCAATGCAAGAGCATAGATGGTTTTGCTCCCAAGATACTCACCATACATATTTCCTTGAGTAGAAACATAGCTTTTTGAAAAGTCACTTGTGGCTTGATGAAAGTGGTGACTCCCCCATCATAGGGATCATCTATTTGTTATGCTCATGCAAGACTTAGTATATCACATCCTTACCTGCCACAGCGGGATTCATAAGGTATGTAGTACCAAAGTCAAATAAATATCAAGATGTGGGCTGAATTTATCACAACTGGCCATTTGACCTTAGGGATAAAGAGTGTTTGAAGTGTTTTCATTTTTGAGTCAAGACCGGTGCAAATTGAGCTGACTTCAAGCTTTGGAAAAACACCAAAAATACACTTAAAGGAAAGGGTCATAAAAAGTCCAAGGATTGGATTGATCTAGACCCACACCTATTTGTGCCTTTTGAGGCAACATTCTTGTGTTTGTGTGCTTGCTTTGTTTTCTTGTCAAAGAAAAATCAAAAATAAATTCTAAGAACAAGTATTCATCCAACATAAATATCTCCAAACACCAACAAAAAGATCAAAAACAAAGAGCAAGAGTGTCAAACTATATGACCATTCTTCACATCTTGAGAAAGAAGAATCTTCATCAAAAAATCAACTTGAAGAAAAGACCATTGAGCTCAAAGACTTTTATCAAAAAGAGGAAATTCTTCTATCTTAATAGACAAATCTTTGTCTCTCATAGAGCCTTCTTACGTCACATGCGTCTTTATCTTCAAGGGAAATCAAATGAATTTGATCAAGAGTCATTGAACCACAGAGCTTTTACACAATATCGAGCTTTGAGTTATCACAAAAACAAAGGAGGCAAGATCAATCCTGACTTCTTCCCAGACATTTGCATCACATATAACGTAGCTCAGGAAGAACCACCAACTCCCGAAAGAGAAGAGGAAGAATTTGTCCCATATGTGACAGAAAGCTTTTATTAAAGTTAAACATTTCATCCATTATCATATTCATATCTCATCAAATCCACTCCAACTCTCAAAAACATCAAAAGGTTTTTGTCCTAAGTTCTATTTTGATATTGCTTGAATCAAATATAAAACAAATCACTTTTAGATTGTCTCTACATCTAGGATAAACTCATCCTAAGAGGCATTTCTACACAGGTTAAAACTAGTCTATGAGTGAATCCTCTCATTACTAGGTAGTTGAGTCTATAACAAATCTCAGATCTCTCTAAACCTTATCACATCAAACCTTATCAAACACAACAAGCAATTCAAGAAAGAACTTTGGTCACATCTAACTTTAAAGTGCTAGAGATCCATATGAAACACACCACACCAACCATCAATCTTTCATTTCATCAACAACTCATCATCATTTTCACCCAACTTCAACAAAAACTTATAAACAAAATGGCTCATACCAGGTCCCGATCTAGACAACAAGAAATTGAAGAGGAAGAGGAAGAAAATATCAACGAGTTCCAAGAAGCCCTTGGAGGAAATGTAAATGATGAAAATCCAGGCACTCCTACTCCTGCGGAAATAGAAAGGGCGCAACACAACCCTCTCTTTAATAGACTTTTTGATGAAATACTCAGGAGTAATGTTGATGCTCACTTTTTAAAACTTACTCAAGAAGGGGCTAAACTACCCTCTGACTTTCATATTGCACAACTAAGACAAGCATCAGAACGCCAAAGTCATAATGAGGATGAAAGAGGTCGAGAACACATTAGATACAACTTTCATCAAGGTAATCCCCCACCTCCTCCTCCTTCGAATGACATAGAAATGTTGCGGCAACAAGTCAAAAATCTTGCCCAACAACTTTGTAGTGGTGTAAAAACTAATCAATTTTCACTCAATGACATTTGTCCCTATCCCTTTGATAGGAATCTTCATATGCCACCTTTTCCACGAGGGTTTAAAACACCCAAGTTTGAAAAGTATAGAGGAAAAGGAGACCCTTGTGATCATGTTAGAGAATTCTATTCAGCTTGCCTCGAAGTGGCATACGAGGATACATACCTAATGCGACTTTTTCCCCAAAGCTTGGGAGGAACAACCACATCATGGTTTTCCCAATTACCAGGTGGCATTAGGACATTTGAAGAACTCATCTAGAAATTCCTAGCACATTACTCACACAACATTGAACGTGATATCACCAGCGTTGATCTATGTAACACTAAACAAAAACCAAGTGAACTATTCTCAGTCTTTCTGCAATGATGGCGTCAAATGTCTAGCAGACGTTCTCTTCAGCTACCTGAACAAGAACTAGTGGAAATATTTATTTCCAACTTAAACGAAGAAATGGAATTTCACCTGGACGTAAAAGACAAACTCTTTCAATGACATGATCACCAAAGGCTTAAAATGTGAGTGGGCTCTCATCAAGAAAGGACTTATCAAAATCTACAATGAACCAAAGGATGGCCCTCGCCCACGCTTCAATAGTGACAAACCAAGCTTCTGGAACAAAAACAAAAATATCATCAATGACGGGGTTGTGGATGCAAGAACTATCAAAAGTGCACAACCTATAGTTCGATTTGTAGGACAAAATCACCCACCTCGGACTAACACAGTTGCTTCTCCAAATCAAGGCCGCATCACATCTCAAGATGAACCCAGACCGCGTCAACAAAAACTAAAGCAAACATACACTCCCTTAGGGGAACCCATCCAAACAGTATTACACCAACTAGTTTCTCAAAATCTGGTAACCTTACCCAAAACATCAAATTATGAACCTCAAGTCAAACCTTCATGGTGGAGGGATACTAAACATTGCGATTTCCATCAAGGGAAAGGACATAAGACAAGAAATTGTCACAAATTGAAAGATCTTATTCAGGATCTTATTGACCGAGGTGAAATCAAAATCGAAGGACATGACCCTAAGACAACAAACAATGATCATCTCATGTTTAAAAATCCACTTCCATCACAAGATCAAAGGGGTCCTTCCACTTCAGGGTGAAACACAGATACCACCAATTATACGAAAGCCGCGTATAACTATACTGTGAATCACCTATACGATGCCAGTGAACAGATTGCAACTATAACCATCAAAAATCCCAGCTCCACTTGCAATGTTGTTACACGTCGCAACAAGATTACTATAAAAGCAGCTCCACAAGACACCCCATCTATCCCAAAGCAGTATAACCTTGTGGACCAATTAGACAAAACGCCCGCACTAATATCTATCTTAGAACTATTGCGCCTATCTCCATCCCATAAAACAATCTTGGATCAAGCTCTCCAGGATGCGTCAGTTCCTGCAAACCTAAATACAGATCAGTTCCAAGCCATGGTTGGAAATCTAAGGTCATCACCTTGTCTCACTTTCTCTGAAAGTGACAACTCCTCCTTCCAATAACCTCATAATGCCTCACTCCACATTGAAGGGTTTATTAACCAGCATAGGATCAAGCGAGTCTTGATCAACAATGGAGCAGGCCTGAATATCTGCACTCTACAATTAGTCACTACATTGGGATATGCAATTAAATCGGTAGATCCTCGCAAGAAGATAACAATCAAAGCCTATGATGATGCAGAGCATTCATCCAAAGGAGTTGTGGTGCTACCAATCCGAGTGGGCCCTGTGGTGAAACATGTCATTTGTCAAGTTTTGGACCTTCCTCTGCCATACAATTTATTGTTAGGAAGACCTTGGATACATGACATGCAAGCCATTCCATCCACCTACCATCAGTGTATCAAGTTCCCGCATAATGGTGTAGAGATCACAATCCTGGGAGATGCAAACCCCTTTGCATATTGTCATAATATCAGTCATCAACCAGAGATTATCGTTCCTAACAATAGAGAATCCATCTCCTCCACATCATACATAAGTCTAGCCTCTCTTGCCAGTTCAAACACCACTATACCTAAGCAAGAAAAGCTCAAGATGAAAATAGCAGAGGAAGGTCCTGGGGAATACAATTTGAGCCAACTCTTTTGTGTGGGACAAATGCCTACTTCTCCTAGGACACATGGTAAACCTCAACAATTACTTCAACAACCACTGATCAAGCCAACATGTACTTTGACACCTTTCATCCTTGGAAAGAGTCAAGAAGAAGAAACAAGAGATGAGGACTTAGCAGAATGGATCTATAAAGATCCCATCACCACCAATACTCTGCAAGCTAAGCTTCCCACAGATCAGTATGGCAAAGGCCTTCTCATTATGCAAAGAATGGGTTATGATGGTCAAAGTGCTTTGGAACCTTGCAAGCAAGGACAACATGAACCGCTACAGCCGGAATCAAAGCCCAAGGATAATACAAGCCTAGGATTTCAAAAGGAGATTCTTCCTAAGCTCAGATTCAAAGGAACATCCATCCAACCACTATATCAGCCTATTACAAAGAGGTCACCTTTTCTTATAAAAGAAGCATCAAACGCCATGGCAATTGCCCCATCAAGGCTAAAAATCCCAACAAAACCATTCATCCCACCAATCAAACCAGCGACCCCATCGGCAATAGCAATAACATCAATAACACCATTAGCAGCAGCAACTGTATCAGAACCCACAGTAGTATCTACAACACTAGCAGTTCTAGCAGAAGCAATAGAGTCAACACTACCGATACTCCCCGTATCGGATTCATTGATCCCCATAATCCTTCGGGAAACACCGATCATTTCATCTACAAAACCGGTCACACCTGCAGTGTTTAACTCAAAGGACATCCCAATATGGTATAGTAATCGGATACTGGAAAGCGACTCGAAGACTGACTCACATGAGTGGGAATTTGAATCCATACAACTTAACACTTCAGATGAGGAAGACACATCACTACCTCCACCTCGCAAAGATATTCTTGTTTACGGAGAAGCACATATAAAGACCTCTTGGGTTCCTAAGCTGGAAACTTCTTCCACATACCCTACGTCACATCCTATGCCTGATTCTAATAGGGAGAGTACCATCAACAACCTTCACCACAACATCTTGACCCTCACTGACACGTCTAATGAACTTAACCTAATCGATGAAGTAATGCCCATTATCCATCCTGAACTCATCGAATGGAACCAACCTAATCTCCCATGCCTTGACCACTTCCAAAACGATGAGGCGATCATTGACTTTTTGGAATTACGGGATGACATACCAAGCGGGGATCACAAAGATGGATTTGCCATAGAACTTCATAGTGCAGCATACTTTGGGGCGGATGCCAAACCTTTCAACAGCAAAAATATAACAATAAAACATGGATCTTCCAATGAAAACCACACTGTGGCACTGTTTGATCCCACAAAAGTGAAAAGAAAGAGCGTATCCAACGGTGAAAACCTCTCTGAGGCGCCTGAGGATGAAAGGTTTGACATCCTTCCCTCTAGTACACAGCAAGAAGGGTCAACGATTCTCATTAAAGAAACCAAAGAATACAATATGGGGACTCCTGAAACTCCTCACCACATACACCTGGCATCTCTTTTAACTTCAGAGGAATAGCCTAAGTTTGTAGAGTTCTTCCAGAAGCGTCAGATCAACTTTGCATGGTCATATGCAGACATGCTTGGACTTGATCCTAATTTAGTCATGCATCACCTCACCGTAGTAGAAGGAGCCAAACCTATCAAGTAGAAGCTTCGCAAGATGCATCCTCAGACTGTTGTATTAGTCAAACCAAAACTTAAGAAACTCCTAGATGTTGGTTTCATTCAACCAATTGATTATGCAGATTGGATATCCAACATTGTGCCTGTCGACAAACCAAAAGGGGGCATCTGCATTTGTACTGACTTCAGAGATGTGAACAAGGCATGTTCTAAAAATGACTTCCCCCTACCAAATATCGACATCATAGTAGACCTTACAGCAAGACATGCCATGCTTTCACCCATGGATGGCTTTTCAAGATACAATCAAATAAAGATCACACCAGAAGATCAACATAAGAAAGCCTTCACATGTCCATGGGGCACATACTGTTGGAATGTAATGCCTTTCGGTCTCAAGAATGGAGGAGCGACCTATCAACGAGAAATGACCACCATCTTCTATGACATGATGCATACCATAATGGAAGATTATGTTGATGACTTACTAGAAAAATCACTCACAAGAGAAGGTCATCTGGAAATATTAGATAAAATCTTTGATAGACTGGAACAATATCATGTTCGACTCAACCCAAAGAAATGTGTCTTTGGAGTAACCTTAGGGAAGCTTCTAGGATACATTGTCTCAAGCAAAGGTATTGAGGTCGATCCAGCAAAGGTCAAAGCAATCATGGACATGCCACCTCCAAAGAACATCAGCCAACTAAGGACACTACAAGGGCGGCTTCAATCTATCCGCAGATTCATTGCACAACTGGCAAATAAGTGTCACCCATTTACACACCTATTACACAAGAACATCCGATTTCAATGGGATACCAGATGCTTAAAGACTAGCTCATGAATACACCATTGTTGATTCCACCAAATCCGAGCAAGCCTTTATTACTCTATATTTCAGCAACAAGTATAGCATTGGGTGTACTATTGGCACAACACAATGCAGAAGGGAAAGAGTGTGTTGTTTACTACATCTCTCACACACTAGTTGGCTATGAACTCAATTACACAACTATTGAGAGAGCTTTCTTAGCAATAATCTTGGCAGCCACTAAGCTGAGACACTATTTGTTGACACATAAAGTACAGTTAATTGCAAAGATCGATCCACTCAAATATTTACTCAGTAAAGCAGCATTAACATGCTGCTTGGCCAAATGGGTGATGATTCTAAGTGAATTTGACATTGAGTATGTGGACCGTAAAGCTATCAAAGGTCAAGTCATTGCAGATCAGTTGGTTGATGCACCACTCATAGGCAATCATCCCCTCATTTCTAATTTTCCAGATGAGGAGATTTCATGATCACAACAGCACAACCATGGAAACTATACTTTGATGGTTCATACACTAGGCATGGCTCGGGGGCAGGCATTCTGTTTATCACACCTCAAGGTGACAGCATCCTGAAATCTTACAGACTCGCATTTCCATGCACCAACAACATAGAAGAGTATGAGGCCTTGATCACAGGACTCAGGCTAGCCATACAATGGAAGTTACAAGAATTACAAGTATATGGCGACTCCCAATTGGTCATTCGACAAGCCACTGATGAATATCAGACTAAAGATGACAAACTCATGCCATACAAACAACTGGTGGACAAATTAAAGACATCATTTACTACTATCACCTTTGAGCAGATACCAAGAGATCAGAATTGAGTTGCTGATGCTATGGCTACCATTGCATCTCTCCTAGATCTTCCACAGAATTCAACACGCTACGAGTTCTTGGTCAAACAACTTTGGATTCCCACTTATGACATCCCCGAATCTGAGATGATATGTTGCCTTATCAGTTTCGAATCCCCATGGTATGATGAGTTCTATACCTACCTTCGCGATCTCACACTTCCTCCTAACCAATCAAATAACCAACGAAAAAACCTTCATTCGCCAAACCGCTTGATATACCATTATTGTTGAAACCCTATACCGACACAGTCTTGATGGTACTCTCCTTTGATGTCTGGAACAGGATGAGATAACAAAGGCCTTGGAAGAGGTACATGAAGGAATTTCTGGAACCCATGCAAGTAGTCCGTCACTCACCAAGAAACTCCTCCGCACTGGATACTATTGGCCATCTATGGAAAAAGACTCATACTACTTTGTCAGAAAGTGCAAGAAATACCAAGTTCATGGAGACTTGATACATGCACCAGCACAGGAATTGCAACCAATCACAACACCATGGCCTTTTTGTCAATGGGGCCTTGACCTTGTAGGTAAAATCCATCCATCTTCATCCAACGGCCACAAATTCATTATTACCACCACCGAATACTTCACAAAGTGGATCAAAGTTGTTCCACTTACCCAAGTTACTGGCAAGCAGATCGCCTCATTCATCCTCAATTACATCATCTGCCGGTATGGTGTACCCATGTCCATCATCACCGATAACGGGCTTCCTTTCAAGAATCAAGATGTCCGTGAACTTTGTGAAAAGTTTCACATCCAACACCGCTTTTCCACACCCTATTACCCACAAGGCAATGGTTAGGCTAAAGCATAAAAAAAAAACATATTAAGAATCCTCAAGAAGACATTCAATGATGTCGTTCATTATTGGCACGTTCAATTGAATCCAGCACTATGGGCATATCGAACTAGCATTCGAACCCCTACAGGAGCAACTCCCTACTCATTAGTCTATGGCATAGAAGTTATCTTACCTATTGAGGTCGAGATACCATCACTACGGGTTTCCTTGCACAATCTCATCAATGATGAAGCATATAGAATATCATGTCTTCGAGACTTAGAGCTACTTGATGAGAAGCGACAAGTTGCATACAATCACCTCAAGGCCTAACAGTAGTGCATGAGCAGAAGCTATAATCATCGAGTTAGACCTTGTACATTCGAGGTAGGTGATCTTGTTCTTCGAGAGAATCCTCGTAACCAACCAAACCATGAACATCAGGGAAAGTTTGAATCAAATTGGTTGGGTCCATATGTTATCACTGTTGTATTTGGGTCCGGGGCATATCAGTTGGCTACTTCAGAAGGAGAACCGCTAGCAGATCCAATCAACTGCATGCACCTCAAACAGTTTTATACATGAGCTACACAGAGCATCAGGCTCCCATCCATACCAGAAAATCAACCAAAAAACATTCAGATAAATGACCTAAAGAAAATACAAAAACATCAAAATAGTAAAGCAAAATCATGCATCCAAACGATGAACAACCACTCTGGTGGCACCTTGGGTAAGTGCGATGGTGAAAACCTAGCAAACAGGTGCCACTCATATAGGCTATGACTCCATTGTCTTTCAAACTTGTGGCGATCACATTCATTTCATCCACTCATCCATCCGTCCAAAGTCATGGCTGGTTATTGATCTACAATCCAGGATAGTACTTTACGCGCCTCGCATCCCGCTTTTTTATAGTCATGTCTAAAACCTGGGGGCAATGCCCTTAATCTAGTTGATGGAAGTGGATTCTACATTATCTTGTGATTCATTGGGGTTCTTCATTCAAAACTGTCTCACAAAATCCAAAAACATTCAAAACAATAAAAAAATACCAAAAATATTCAAAATCACAAAATCCAAAAACATCAGAAAACACCAAAAATCGATCAAAAACATGGCAACACCCTGTACATGCATTTTTAAGACAAATACCAAACAAACATTGTGAAAAAATCCAACGATGACCTCTTATCACATCAAAATCAACAATCGACATCAACACTCAAACTATCTTCAACAAGGATGCATCCTTCCTTACCAAAACAAAGACAAGATGACATTTTCTTTGACAAGAAAATTATGTTTCAGCTATCAAATACTTTGTTGATTTGTGGGTTATTTATTCATATTAGGTTCCTACAGCATTGTTTGTGTATCTTCTGTGAATTATTCCGATGAAGTACTGGGGCATGTCCTAATGGTGTCTACGTGGGAAGTTCACTAAGCTACGTAATCATAGGCAAAATATAGTCATAGATCACTACGGCTTGCTGACTACAGCGTATACCTCGACCATATGAGAATGAACCATTACCTAGGATCCATATTCTTTTATTTATGTATGATGTTTACTTACAGGTACAATGCTCTTTCTTTGGTTCCTCCTCCCTCATCCAAATAGGATAAAGGTTTTTATCTCTTATTATGGTATGAACTTGTCTCAGGATATGATCAGCCCAAGATCAAGGAGGATGATCCAAGTCATGCATGAAAGGAGATAATCCTTGTCTGTTTCGCAAGCAATACTCAGGTCAACTTGACCCATTATATCAATTTGTTTGTATTAACTTGCTATATCAAGATCCATGTAAGGAATACTCAGGTCATCTTGAATCATTATGTCAAGTTGCTTGTATTTTCTTACAACATTTTAAAGCTCAATGATGAAAATAAAGTACTATGGATCGTCATTTCATCTCATCTGTTTATATTGCATTCTGTTGCATATCGCCCATTCATTTACTCATTCATTATTCATATACGTGATTTTGTATGCAAATGTGAACAAAGTTAATGTGAGCAGTTATGTGAAAATTGAGCTGGTCTTGGATACAATCGCGATAGAGTATGCTGATACCTCATCACTGCATCATGCAAAGTCTAAACAACCTTGCATTCATCTATCATGGTCATATCCATCATCATTACATTTAGTTGCATTTAGTTCATTTCATATCGTTTTAGTTGCATAAAATTACATATGGTTCATTCTCATTTACTTGCATTAGTATCATTATATCATTTCATTATTCCACTCATGATATTTAAAATGATTAATTGTCCTTATTTGCATTTACTACCATGATTAGCCATTACTAAGCATTCATTTATCTATCCATTAGTTAAAGTGCATTCATTCATCCATTTTATCTCACTTAGGATTCATTAGATTGCATTCATTATCCCTCTTAATTGCATTAAGGTGTAGTTATTCATTAAGCATGAGTTGCATTATAATCACATTATCATTTTACTTCCTCATATTTTGACATTTAGAAATCATCATTTAAAACATTTTTACTTTACACTTGTTTATCCACATATACATTCATTTTTTAAAAAAACCATCTAGATGCATATACATAAATAAAACATTCATTCAAAAGCATTTGCATTAACATCATTGCATATCATTATCCCGTCATTGTGTTAATATAAAGTACAAAATACTATCTATACCATCATACATCATCATTTTATTAAGCATACATGACCATCATGGCATTACATACATCAGGCATTTTATCCCAAAAACATCAATGCACACATATATCAGCCTGCATCCACATGTTAGCATCCAACATCATACAACATGCATATCGACATCATGTAAGAATAAATCATCATACAACATGCATATAGACATCATATATGAATCATCTCATAAACACATACATATAGAATAAAACAAATATCCATATAAGCATAAATCATGAAATCACCATCAAAGCCACATCCATAACATGTCATCAAAATACATATCATCACAAAAATATGGGATCTCCTCATATATATCATCTCATGTATCAGAGTACAATGAAGTCTACAAAATCGGCTACCAAGAGCCATCCAAGACAAAGTCCGAAATAACAATATAAATACATGCATGCAAAATGCTCTCTCAGATGCCACTTTGACCAGATGCTGCACCACCTGCTCCCCCACTAGTCCCTGCACCATCCGATCTATCTCTCCGTGGAGGCCCCATCAAACCCCCACTAGATCCTACGCCACCTGACCTATCTCTCCGTAGAGGACCCATCACACCCCCACTTCTCTGCATCCTCTGAGACCGCTCTGATCTGGCTTGCCGCATCTGTGAATAGCTCAGTGCTCGCTGACTAGCTGGCACCACCTGCTCATATAAATCCCGCCAATACTCTATCTCAACCTATGCTCGTCGGATCTCCCTCACCAAAGCCTCCACAACTGGCCCTTGTCCTAGTACTCCCTCCAAGGCCCGCACTCTCTCCTGCAACTGAATCACTCACTCCACCGCACCATCCCTCTCCTATAGCACTACAGTCAACTCTGACTCTCATGCAAATAGTTGCACATCTCTAGCTGCAACCTCTGCCTCCAGATCCTCCACCTATGTCTCAGTTGCTGTAAGTCGAGTCTGCAAATGTAATATCATATGGTCCCAAAGATCTCCACCCCATGTCACTCCCTCCCCTGTATCCATAGGTGCCTCACCTGTAGCTCCCTCTCCAGTGGCTCCCTCCCCTCTCTCCATCGGTACCTCTCTCTCCCCCATACCTCTCCCACCCAATCTAAGTCCTCCCTGCATCAGAGGTCCTTGTGATATCCGCAATGGCAAATCGTCTCTCCCTCTCCGTTGAACCCGACCACTACTGCCACCCCCCACCTCCAAATCCACCACCCCCACCATCCCCTCCACCCTCCATCACCACCTCCTCCATCACCACCATCCCCTCTCCCTCGTCCATCTACTATAGGTTCTTGACCTCCTCTCCTCCTCCATCTCCATCCCTTATCCTCCTCAAAATCGGGAATCGGCTCTGCTGGATCTGATATCCGAGGAATCGGATGAGCCGCCATATACTGCGTATACTCCTCTAACACCCCTGCATCTACCATCCTCAGCCGTATATCCCATAGCCTCGCCTGTAGCATCTGAAACTCTGTCAATGCCTGATCATAAGGTAGTACTGGCCCCCATGCGTACCTCTCTCGGACCACTCTGGCATACTCTCCCGACCCCCTAGGCAATCCCTGCCATCGTCCAAACTGTCTCATGACTCTACCAGGCAACTATCTCTCTACATGGTAGGTTTTCCTCCCAATGAGGTACCGTGTCATGAATACATATGGCAACGCCTCCACATCATCCTCCCAGGGCTCACACTCAATATAGGGTCTCCAGATCACTGCATCCAAATCATCTAGTGCCTGCCGCCACCACTCTAACTTCCCCAGGTGGGGCTGACTCATCATACCACTATACATAAATACATAGGGCTCGTCGATTGCCTGAAATCTCAGACTCATAGGTCGAGTAACCAGTAAGTGCTCCCACGCCCAAATATGCAGCAACGTCTCTCCCACTACCAATGAGCCCCTCCCGCGTTATACTACCTCGTGAAGCTCCTGATATAGGTGCACTAACACGCACGGTCCCCATGCAAACCAGGTCCCCTCTGTAATCATATGCTCAATAACCTGCCCCCAACCAACGGCCAGACCATGTGATCGCCTATCCGGACACAGTAGCCCCCCAACGATCCCTAACAACACTACTGGTAATGGCTCGTACAATACAACAATATCCTCCCAGGCTATAGAGCCATCATCAGTATACACGTCCTCATCAAAGAATCTCTGCACCGCTAGGGTACCCCACGCTTTGTCGTATGTCACCAGCTCACCTCGAATAGGTATATGCAGGATGCGCCACACATCCTCTAGTGTCACAGTCATCTCCCCCTGCGCCAAGTGAAACATGCATGTCTCACTGTGTTAGCGCTCTACCAATGTTGTCATCAAACCGTGATTCATCTGAATCACGAGCATATGCATCACATCGTACAGGCCAGTTGTTGCAATGCAATCCACCTCGGCCTCTGTCAGCCGATCATGCAACCCCTGTGTGGCGGGATGTCTCTCGCGCAACTGTAAGACGCGCAGACCCTCCTACACAAGTGTATCAACCATCATCATCAGTTGTTTTGTTTCAAACTTTCTTAAGTTTAAACCTATACTATCAACAAATACTTTGATCAAGTATCTTCGGGTCTCAACAGGTAAGCAATCATGGCACACCTAGACTTCAACAAGCATTTATCCTAATGACCTAAGTCTCATCAGGGTTGCTATGGTTCAAAACAACTCTCAGTTCACATCTCCATCCATCCATCATTAGCATCCGGAGATTCTCTGTTCAAACACTCGATCCTCTATTTGTCTACACAAAAGCGCTATTTTGCACACAAAAGTGCTCATTCCATACAAAAGCGCTAATCGCCTAACAAAAGCGTTCAATAACCTATACAAAAGTGCTCAAACTACAAAAGCGCTACATCAACTAGGCAATAGCGCTGCTTCACATCAATAGCGCTCATATGACTCCTCACTAGCGCTAAAAACGCAATAGCGTTCAAACAGCTATACAATAGCGCTAAGGTTTGCAAAAGTGCTTAAAAGACTGCACAATAGCGCTAATTAAATTGACAAAAGCGCCAAAACACAGTTTCAGCGCTATTGTCTCGACTCAACTTAGACCTAGCTAAAAATGCATCAAAAAAGCAAAAAATTCAAAAACTCCAATTCACATACCGTTGGTCCGTAGTCATCTGACCATTGGAATCATCGAACTTGCTCAAATCGGTGCTCTGCTACTAGTACCGGCATCTTGACTGCTCCTTGCTCTTCCAAAAAATCACTATCAGAGCTAAAGTTTCACTATGGACGCGAATGCAAATGACCCTGTTTTCACCCCTTTCTCCCCCTATAAACCCTTCGCCGTAACCTAAATTTTCCCCCGCTCACCGCCGTGGTTCCCGTGAACTTCCCAAGCCTCCCGTTTCTCCATTTTATCTCCAATTTCTTCTATTTTTTCACCAGCATTCCTAACTTCTTCTCTTCTATCACCCTGCCAATTTTCATTCTTTTTCGAGAGATCGCCCGATTTTTCAAAAAAATTCGACTCATCTCTCGAGGGGGCATACCACCCATTAAATCAAAATTTTTTGGGGCATTTCTTCACACCTGTTTTTCTTTGTTTGAATCGACGCAATAAAATGCACCGTCTCAAAGAGGGGCAAATGTAGTCACATAAATTTGTCCAGTTTAATTAAATGAATATTTCCTATTTATTTGATTAAAAACCCACTAGCCATCAGTTAATTAAATTAATATTTAATTAATTCATCTTCAAACATTCTCCTATTAATTAAATAAATTATTCAATTTATTTTGATTAATTAATTATACCAAATTCACAATCAATTAAATGAATAAACTCTATTTATTTAATTAAATCCCCATTTTCCTCTTTTAAATAAATTAAATAAAACATTTATTTAAATCATTTATACCCCCACTTGCATTTTCCTACAAATGCAACTTGCACCTATTAATTGAAATAAATTAATTTTATTTTAATAAAAATCCTATTTTCCCTCACCCACCAAATCCACTTGCATTCTTAAACCCCCTTCTAGATTCTTCTAAACCCTTCCTAATTAACCTAATCCATCCCCTAATTATTGTCACATTCCTAAGCAACTTGGAATCACTTCTCAAAGACTTCAAAGTCTTTGAAAAGCATTTAATGCTTTGTGTGTTCAACAATCTAACCTCTAAAGTCTTCCAAACCACTTATGGCTCTTACATGACCATTAATGGTTAACTCAACTCACCCACATGGTTAAGAACTTTAACCCCTAACTCAACCCTCATGTAACCCATGTGTCTTCTCAAGCATTTATTGCTTTGACCATGGTTATCCCTTTAACCTTTGCACAAGAGTTTATCCATTGGATAAAAGCATTATCCTTTGGATAATGAATTTATTCACTCAACCCAACTTTGACCTTAACTCTCAAGTTAACTCTCAGGTCATGTCAAGCATTTAATTCTCATTCCCTCTCCTCTCAACCTATCTCACATTGACACTTGTCATCCTGGGATTGGGTTGAAAGCCCTCACATGGATTGAATATCATTCAATCCTGACCCTTGTTGAGATTACTCAATCTCAACCATCCATTGCTCCATTTTACCTATAAATAGAGCTCACGTTCCTCATTTTCAAATCCTCAAGCATTTAGCATTCATAGTCATAATCCTGAAACTTGTGTGCATCTAAGTTATAGTAAATTCTAGAGAGCATTTTGCATAAATCACTAATATCTTGTTATTTTGGCCTAAAATAAATTATTTTAGCATCATAGCATCTAATATTAGCTTTTATTCACATTTGCATAGTATTGTAGAGTAAACATTTCAATCTTGAACCTCCATAAGCATCCATAGTGCAAAAAGCTGCTGAGAGCTACACTAGTTTGGAACTTGGAGAGGAGAGGAACAAAGGAGAAGGAGCTAAGAGCATGTTAGGAGGCATTTGGAGATGTCTCGTTATATTTACTTTCTTAGTTAAATATTCTTTCATGTTTTTGGTGTCTCTTTTGATATGCCTGCTTAGATTAGTTTTTGGTTGAATAACACTAACGATATCTTGTGTTTTTGTGTGTTATACGACCACAAGTTTTAATCTAACTTGTCCATTTCGCAAAGCATCACATCATTTTTGCGTCAATATTAATTAAATAATTTTATTATTTTATTAATTCATCTTTTGATCCTCAATAATTAAATAATTTTCAAACTATTTAATTGGCTAACACTTCCCTCTCAAATTAAATAAATTCAAATAATTTATTTAACTTTTTCACCTTAAATATATAAAATAAATATTTTTTATTTATTTCCTCTATGCATTTACACCTTACCCTATCCTTCCACCTCATCAATCTATGTGCATTATAGGTTGTACCCTTTCTCAATTTTTCTCATCCATTGGTCTTTCTAATTAATCGCCACCATTGATCAAATGTTATGTGAGGCATATAAATAAGACCTTCACTCATTCATTTCCCCCTAGAGCTAGCACTTTTGAGCACCTACACTATAGTCAAATTATTAAGCATCTATCAAACATTATCGTTACCAAGAGCTAGCACTATCATTATCAATCATCTATCATGCAACAATCCTTCATACTATCATCATGATATCAAAGTTATGCTACAAATTCTAAGCAAAAATTTACATCAAGCATTCAAGCAAGTATCAAGTAACAAAAGAGCAATATAAAGTCTTTGTTATGGTATTATAATATACCATTTGATTCATGCATAGATCTTAGGCTCTATTGAGTGATTTTGTGAATGTGGATTTTAGATCTTGCATTGTATTGTTTCCATTATTTTGATTCACATTTTCATCATTCCTATTTGGCACACCCAGTGGGCCCCAAATCCCTATTAAACATGTATTTTTGGAGGTTTTCCTAACCTTGTTATTTTGTTCATAAAAATTCAAGACTAACCTTATGCAAACAAAGTTGAAAAGAAAACTCTAGGGATTTAAAAGATTTTATCATTTCTCGCAAATGGCTACAAACTTTTTACTAAATGTTTTGGATCATCTCAAGAGCCTATAGTCCAAAAATCAAGTTGAAAGCACCATTTTAAAATAGATTGGAGTTCATCATATTGGATCAAGAGTTTTCAAACATAATTAGAAAATGTTAAATCCAGGTGCACTTGTTCTCAACCATATCTTTGTGTTTTCATTTAGTGATCATAGTATTTTCTATCTATCATAGAATGATTTCTTTCTTGAGAACATATTGCTTGGTGTGTCTTTCTCACATTAAAATTAAGCTTAAAACTAACATTACACATTTGAATTTGGGCTTAAAATAAATCATTGTCTTTTAATCCTCAAGGTCTACTTATGTATGTTCTCTTCTTCCATCCTAGCAGCAAACTTGAGTGATCAAAACTAAGTGATCCTATTTTTTTCTTTTTAGTGGGCTTACCTAGAGTAGTGATCGCTCTAAGGGATGACCTCAACTCCCATTTATGACAAAATATAAAGAGAGGGGGCTGAATTAAAATGATTGCATCTTGAAAGTGGAATCTTATCAAACCAGCCTAAGCCTCTGAGAATTTTATACAAGTTGGAGAAGTGAAGGATGAGAGTGGGTTGCCCTCGCCTCCTAGTTGTTTGGTATTATTATCTTTCATCTATATATTTAGGCCTCAACACACCCTTGTGTTATATAGAGGATATCGCCTTTCCACTTGAATCCAAAAGGGGGCAAAAATACAAATTGAGCCATAGGAAAAGTGTCTTCATCTTTCATTTCTTATGGCATCAAATCAAATAACAAAATTCAAAATAAGAATAGTACGAAACTCTTTTCTCTTTGTCAATATAGAGGTGTTAATACGCTTGGTGTCTTTCATTATCTATTTTTTTGTTTACATCTCTTGGCAAAATAAATCATTCAACCAAAAAAATTACCAAAAGACCAAACTTTCACACAACAAAATTTCAATAACAATCAAACTTGAAATGCACACATGACAACCACAAGATCACAACACAAGAAAAACATGGAATCGCAACAACCTAAGTCAAGGGGACCAACTTATCCAGGAGAAACTCAATATCCATTTGGAATGCTAAAATATTTATCTTCCCTTAAAGGTAATCAAAACACTCAACCCAAACAAACTCAACAAGTGCAGATTGAAATCAAAGATCTTGATAAACTGTCAATATCATAATACATAAGAGAGATTACCCAGGATATCAAAGCCATGAAAGTGGTAGAAATACTCCTTACTACAAATCTTGATCATTATTATACATTTCTCAATAAGAGAGGTGCCAAGTGAGTTCTTCTTGATCTTATAGATATTACCACATGCATTCAAACCAATCCAATTTTCATACATTATCCCTTAACCCCACCACATAATACATCTAAAGTCCAAAGGAATCCTTATCATAACTTGGAAGATCATCTCACACCTGAGACATCACCTACCATTACACTATCCATTCCCATGCCAATGACAAGTATCCTATATTCATTCATCCAACAAATGTAACCCCAAATCGCTGCCTACCACCAAACTCAACCTATGAAATCTCATGCATATGCTTAGCTCAATTATATTCTAAAAATTCAACCTTTCTTTTCCATTCCACAAAGCTAACCACCCGTTTCAACTTATAATCTAAACTCACCTCCATTGATACCTACGAGTGACTTGACAATCCAATTAAGAGATTACAACAAGAGATAGCAGACATGAAAATGGGACACACTAAGAAGAACTATAAATTTGAGGATATATGCCTAATCCATTGGGTTATCCCAATTTTCAAAATACAAAATAAAATAGTAAAGAAAAATATTTTTTTCTTATGGTGAAAACCACACTCGGTGGCACCTTGGATAAGTACATGTGGTAAAAACTTGGCAACAAGCACTATGTGAAGTGGCAATTACATCATCCTACTTGTCCTCGTATAACTTTTTTGTTCTTTGTGTGATCCTTTTATATATTTGTCCATCCATTTCCCCCTCACTCATCCTCGAATCCATATTCTAATATCTATAGCTAAGCATCACATGAGTTCAAATTAGTATACCAATTTTTGAGCTCCATCCTCTTATTTTTGGACACATCCTAAAAATACTACAAGGGAATCACAATCAAAACATATTGTTCTCAACTTACACATAAACAACATCATTTGTAAATATTGTACATCTACTATATAGTCTTGTGCATAGTTTCTAGTCTGTTTGCATCACTTAAGTTGATTCGTACATATGGTTCCATAGGTCTCATCCTTCAATTCATTTGTTGTTGTGCCATGAAGACCACACCCCTATCTAGTTGGCACTACCACAAAAGCTACCAATCCCTTTGGGTGTCAAGTATCTCGATCGTCTTTGGTCATACAAATCATAGTCCTAGTGTCCATCCTTGATCTTTGTATGATATATCATTCCTCACATAAACCGCATCTACCATTCTTATGGGAAAAGATACTTAATATGCCTGTTATTTCTTTGGTGCTCTTGGATTTTATTTATCTTTATCTTGAGATTCATGTATTTACCTACTCGCAGTCGCCATGGTCCTTTACATCATGGTGTGTTGTGAAAGGTGAAAATAAGGGAAGGGTCTTAATTTCTCATGTGATTTATCTTCTTGACTTGCCTCACGTTGTTTCACATAGATCCATGTGGTCTTATGTTATGCTTATTCATTTCTTTTGTTTGTAGTTTTCTAGCATTGTACCCACCAAATTCCCTTGTTACATTGTGAGATGTTGGAATAACAGGTTTATTTTATTGAGTTAGTCCTATGCACATGATACAAAGCCACCTTGATTCCTCATACCTTGGTCTGTATTATCTCATGCTAAATCAAATAAAGTGCTCACGACATGGAAATTTCACAATAACACCCATCCCCCATCTTCCACACTCCTAATACTATCATATCATCCCTTTCTTGTATCCTTTCCTAATCATGGATTTTGAATGTGCAAATGTTTCTCGAACATCTTTCTTTGATTCTATTTTTTGTTTTTTCAATTAGTATGTTTGGGTTGGTTCTCTCACCTATGCATTACATGTTCACTATCATTTTCATTGTCATTTAGTTGCATTATGCATGATATAGGCTCGTTACTTTATTTTATCCATTTAAACTCACTATCATTTTCATCATCATTTAGTTTCATTATGCATAATATATGCTTGTTAATATATTCTATCCATTTAGATTTATTATCATTTAGTTACATTGTGAATAATATAGGTTTGTTTATCTATTTTATTCATTGAGATTTATTTCCATTACTATTGTGCATTAGGTTCATTTTATAAACCATTTGCATACATTCATAAATCATAATCATATATAAACAATATCAAAATAATACAGGCATAATTGTCTTGCATCAACCATGTCAGTATCATAACATGCATGTATAACATAAATCATAATCTCATCCCACATCACAAGCTTTAGAAACATATATATGCATCACATCATGTAAAATGGGTACATCTATAAAATCCCACATCATCATAATTTTCTCAATCAAATAGCATGCACATCATATAATCATCTAATCATACACACACGCACACACACACACAAAAAAAGAAAAATTAAAAAAAAAAATTATGATGTCCATAACAATGCATGTAATGCATCAATATCAAATATCATGCACATCAAGGTTTTATCATAATATTGGTCAAAAATGTCAAAAGTGGGAGTCCCTCTCGTCCATACTAGCTATTTCCAACTCCCTATAAATGTATTGGTAACCTTGGTGGCCTTGGTGGCATCATAGGTCCTCCTAATCCTACTAGCCCTCCTGCTCCCCCAAGTGGTGGCCCCTATGCCCTTGATCCTAGTGATGGTGGTGGACCCATCACTAAAATCTATCTCATCAATTCCTCTGATTTGGTTGATCTTGATCTTCACCTAGTCCATGCACTCTTGGCAGACTAACTTGATGCCCTCTTCTTACTTGATACCACTTACTCATATACACCCCTATAAAAGGTGGCCTCCCCTATAGCTTTGAAATTTTCCCTATCTACCTCTACCACCACTGCTTTGTGTTGTACCTCTCTCCTGCATCAACCTAGTGGTCTCTACAATCAACATCGTCCTCTCCAAATACAAAGCAACATAGAAAATAAGTAAGATGTCTCGCTTTGTAGTCACAATGTCCCTCTCATCTATGATAATGTCCTCTTAACTACTAGCCAATCCCACTCTAACCCTGAGCTATCCCTCTTGGTTATGACAATGTCCACTTGGGCTTGCATCATGTCTAATCATTGTTGTACCTCCTCCACCTAGCTAAAGGTTCAAGCCAATTTCTCTACCATGTCCTCTCCCCCATCTCCTCCTTCCTATCTTGTCGGTTGTGGCAGGGCTTGTACATGGCCCTCTCCCTACCCATGTCTTAGTGATCTTGGAGCACCTACAACCACTTCAATCTCATTTGAGCTTCAAGAGCTTGACGACCCACTATTGTTGCTACTACTACTCCTTATGGCCTCCTCCTCTAACACATATCCACCCGTCTCCCCCTATCTACCTGAATCTACAACTCTCCATCCACCTATACATCTACCCCTAGCTACTAACCTTCACCACTTTCTCCTTTGGGCCTCCTCCATACTCACGTGCATTCTCCCTACTAATGTTGCACTTGGTCCCTGTGTCAACCTCTCAAGCTTATGCCTCTCCCACCATGCATTGTATCTCTTTCATCTCAATATCATCAACTCCTTAATGCATATCTCATTTAGCCTCATCAATCTTGCTCCATTCTTGTGTTGCTTCTCTCCACACAATCTAGGGACCCCACCCTACTACCTGTCAAGCCAGTTATATAAACAAGTGTCATCCCTCTATAATATCTTAGGTAATCTTGAACCATCAGGTCACCCAATTAGGCATGTACCTCTATATCATGATTGCTTGCCTCCCTATGATGTAGCAAGGTGTCATCATATAACACTTTATTCGATGGTCCTCGTCTCATCCACCATCTATGCTATATGTCCCCAACATTATGTATCCCTCTTCCAATTCATCCAACACTCTCCGCCAACACCCCACCTTAGTGTGAACATGGGAAGAAAATACATCACAATACTTGATAACTGCACTCAATAGTTCATCCTAAGGTATGAGTAGGGACATGCACATCTACTCATGACAAGCAATAGTGGAACTTGCCTCACTATGCTTATTTATGATTTCATCCATGGATAGGTACAAACACACTAAACATGGAACTAGGGATAGGGACTAACACATCTATCCAAGGTCTTACATCAAGTTAGGATGGGGACAAACACATCTATCCAATATCAAGGTTATGAACATGGACACAAACATCTATTCACAACAATTATGATTGGGGACACACACATCCAATCATAATTACCAATTGTTGTGACTGGGGACAAACACTTCCAATCACTTACACCATCTTGTGAATAGGGACAAACACATCCATTCACAAACATCCAAGAAATGTGATTGGGAACATACACATCCAACCACAACATAAAAAACTTGAACACCAAGCCTTCATTGTCGTGTATGCAACCACCATTATAGATCATTGCCACTTTGATCACAAATGATATGAGACGGTTAATGTTGCCACTTGGAAACCGATCTTGGCTTTAGTCATTTTGGCACAAATAGTTTTGTCACTAATGGAATTCCATGACCTCGTCGCTAGTGACTCATAAGAGCTCGTTGAATGTCCTCCAACCTCTTGTGCCTCCATCCTCCAGTTGATTTGCTACTTAGCAAATTTGTCTTTTGAGGCTCATATTGTCAATTTTAAGGAAAGAACATATCCTCCCCCTTGATGTGAACTTCATACACTCCAATTGACACTTTTAAAAATAATTAAAAAATAAAAAATAAATAAAGAACTACATTTTATATTTTGGACATCACTCCTATCCTTCTGCCACCATCAAATGAAGTTTCCCTTCTCAATAAAAATGTTGTAAAATCGGTCATCTAGTATGACTCAGTGGTAAAAGACTGAGCATTACCAGGATGATGACCCTATTTAAAATTTATCCAGATTTAAATCTTGTCCTGTACCTAGCTTTGCATCCCATAGGGAAAATGCTGAGATAAACTACCCATCTCAGGGTAGTTGCTTTAACGCGGAGCAAAATAATGAATATTCTCAACCCAACTGATGTCATTTATTGATCTAGATATGTCTGAAAAAATCTGCTTAAGGGCAATATACTAATCTATCTTATGATTCCTATCATATTCCATTGTCATCAAAAGAACCTAGAAACTTGACAGTTACAAATCCTAAATCTGAAATATAGGCATATATAATCCAAATAATAGAGTAGTGATGAAAACAAGAGAATCTACAGGCTGTATCAAGGTAACACTAGCACCAGAAGTAGCACTGGTAGCTGGTATACCAGCAATAGCAGTATCTGGATTAATCCCCAGGTACCCATTGACTAAGGATGATGGAAATAGAGGCAACATCCATTAGCATCTGCTATAACAACTGCCAATCCCCAGGTACCCATTGACTAAGGATGATGGAAATAGAGGCAACACCCATTAGCATCTGCTATAACAACTGCCAGTTGCTGGGACTTGGCATAGTTTTCGGATTTCATATTCTGTGACAACTGATAAGCATTAAGCAATATATTAAGTCTAAAAAATGTCAGTCAATTTTGAGTATGTAACATTTTTAAATTTAGAAATCAAAACTTAATGTGTGTGATTTAAACTATTCTGACCAAAAACGATGCCACCATAATGGCATCATTGACTCACCATGTATGGCTTTGCAAGAGTAATTAAATACTCGCATTCCTCCTTAGTCGGAAAATTATGGTACAAAGAGGCCCTCAGCTCCCACGAAAGACCCTCGACCCATTACTTTGGCCCGTCCATTCGATCAGTCTCATGTGCTTGTACAACTTTCTTCTCAATCACCCGACTGGATAAAATGAGACCAACGGGGCTGTAGCATTGACTGGCACCAAAACAATTCCCAGCACTAAGAGCAGTAAGAGCAAAACCAATTTAGCAACAATGTCAACACCACCATGCATATCCATGTCGACCTCCCTGCTTTCCCATTCCTTGCTCCTTTCGCCATCCCATCGACTCTTGATCTCACTCAAATCTTCTCTCAATCCACTCACTCTATTTCTCCAAGTACCAAAAACGAATGCCTTGCTACTCCTATACCATGGAGAACTACAACTCACAGGCTTTCATTTTCTTAGGCCCTCTTATGAAGGAGTTAAAGCCCAATCCTGCTGTAATACCATGATAGAACCAGGAGCAAATTTTGCACACAATAATTATATATTGCTTCATTTCATCTCACATTACGAATTACATTCATATATATAAGATTCTCATATCCTATTTTATAGGTAACTTACCAAACAACTCTCCTAAATATATTGAATTGTTTTAACAATTCAACATATTCGTACCTCTAATAAATAAGCCTACTTAACAACCGATAACAAACTTATTTATTTTTATTTATAAAGACACAGTTAGAGTCTGCTGTGATGCCGTCTGCTGCGATTCCGTCTGCTGCCGTTGCCCTAAGGCCAGCTATGTCTGCCGCCGCCGCTGCCCTAAGGCCGCCTACTGCGAAGCCGTCTTCCCTAAGATCGGCTGGTGATGCCGTCCAGCCCCCTCCCCCTGGTACGGCTGGTGAGACTATTTCGCCCGGTGCTGTGAATGGGGGCTCTGCAGGGGTTTCCTCTAAGAATGGTGATACGGTGCATCCAACGCCTTCTGCTGCTAATCATGCTCGTGGCTTGGGGCCTGTGGCTGTTACTATGTGCAAACCTTTGGTTTTCAAAGTGTTTAATGAAACTGATATGGAGATCATCCACACTTCCTCTGTGTTTGAAGCTCATGGTCTGATTTGCAGGTTTCGAGGTTTTTGGCCAAGCCTTCCTCAGCTGCACACTTGGATTTCCCAAAGCTGGGAACCAATCATAAAAGGTTCAGTTAACATTTTTCCTTCAGCCAAGGGTTTTTTCATTGCCAAATTTGAATATGCAGAGGATAGATCGAAAATCTTAGGTATTAATCCTTTCAGCTAGGAGGACAAATTTGTTTTGATGGTTAAACCTGGTTCTCGGGTTTTAACCCATCTACTGATTTTTTAATGAGATTCCTATTTGGGTTAGGCTCCCTAACCTTCCCCTTCATCTATGGATGGATTCTCTACTAGAGGAAGTCGGGGAGGCTTTAGGCGAATTCCTCATGATTGATAAGAAATCTTTCCAAATTTATCATTCTACTTATGCTCAGATTTTGGTCAACATTGATGTCTCTAAAGGGCTTCCAGCTGAGTTAGAGATTGAATCTTCCTTGGGATCTTGGGTCCAACCGCTCGACTTTGAAGGTATTCCCTTTAGATGTCGAAAGTGCTTCCAAACTGGACATGTTGCTGCACGATGTGAAACAAATAAAAAGAAAAATAGATCTGCTTCTTGGTGGAAGGGTGCATCCGCTTAACAATGTTTTGTTAAAAAGAAAAGCTTCTCCTAGGTGGTGGCACAGGTTCCTCAGGTCGATGGTAGTGCGCCTCTGATTGCTGCCTCCGTTTCTGGTGTTGCCTTGCCTCGGGAATGTGTGGATGCTTGCGGTGGTATCCCGATTGATGATTTGAAAAATGTTGGATCTTCTTCTTCGATGGATGACCCTCCCGCGTCCCAGATTGCTGCTAGATCTTTTGCTATCCCTGCCTCTCTCGATGTTGGCTTTGTTCCTCCTGATGATGGGAGGTCCTCTGTTTTGGACCCATCCTCTTGGCAAAAGGCTGCTGCTAGGGTTGAGGAGGGATGGATTACTGTTAAAAGTAAAAAATCTAAATTGTCCCAGTCCTCTTTTGATATGACCCTTCGATCCCACAAGGGTAGGACAAATTCTTGATCCTTCCTGGCTGGGTTAGGGTTGATGGTTTTTTGCAGCCTGTTGGTTTTTGGTGGGGCTTTTGTTGTTCCCCTTCTTTTGATTGGTTGTGCCAAGTCTCTTTTGTGTTCTGTTTCTTTGAGTGGACTTTCAAGTTTATCTTTCGGTTCAGGTTGCAGGTCCTTCTAAAACCTGTCTTGTATAGGGTTTCTGGTCCCTTAAAAACTTGTTTTTCCTTAATCAAAAACAAACTTATTTATTTTATGCATCTTATGATACAATATTCCTAACACCTATGTGAACACTAATTCCCAACAACACCCACATGGGTCTCCCCTTCCTAAAGTGCTCCAAGGAAATGTTAATTCCTTTATTCTCCCTCATGTGCCCTTGGAGTGTGGGGACAAGAAAAGTCTTTATGGTAAGATCTTACCCATACTCTAAAGTACCTCCCAAGTACCCATCTCCTTCCCAAGCTATTGCATTATGCCACTTGGCACAATCTCATCTTGAGAGATCACGTGCAATCCTAGCCCTCCATCGATTTTTCCCCATGTCGATCACTTAGCTATTTTCTCATTATCATTCAACATTGAGAAATTGAGTGTCATTATGCCACCAAATTTTCATGAACACACATCGAATTCAGTTATCTTGGGCTAATCTACACAACGAGAGGTTTGACATACTCCAGTTTGGTTGGATCTCATGATGGTTTGACCTCTTTTTGCCCAATCTGAGTTTTGTCTAGTTTTGTTTGATTTCATTGCAATTTTGTCCACCTTTCAAATCACATTTCCTTGCACACATGATCCAAGAAGCATTATAGATATGCTTGTATTGAATTGATTGAATAAAACCTAGATAGATTACATTGAATACAATGAATGTTTATAAAAGCATATAGATAAAACCCTAGATCCAAACTTGGGTGGGGATTAAATTAGAGCATAACAAGTGACCTCATCTTATGTAATGAGATAAAAATGACCTATAATTAGCTCAATCTAATATTAGAAAATCACTCCTAAGTTTACCTAAAGTATAATAAAGTAATAAGGGACCTAAGTAGCTAATGATTGATTAATTGATTACTAAGGTAATATCTCGATTATTCCAACACTATTTGATCCTTATTTTCTAGGTTGAAGTTAGATCAAGTTTTTAAGCCTCCAACTTCATATCTTTTTGCTTTGAACTTCATTTTTCGTGATTCTTGCGGTATTGGAATGTATTCAAGAGCTCTTTAGATTTACACATGCACTTTTTGCAATTGTTTTCCGAAATACTTGCAACTTTAGTTTAAAGTTAGATTTGGTACTTTGGCATATCTTGTTGTATTTGCAAAAAAGTAGAATTTTCTCTTGAACAAAGGGATTAATTACTTATATTGTGAGGGGTAATTTATTTCTACTATATTGTACTTTCTAATTTAATCATGGATTTTTCAAAATTTATACTTCTTATTCCATATAACTATCATGAATAGAAATCACAAATGGAGATTTTATTGTTAAAATTGAAGTTGCAAAGAATCAAATTTTGCATAGATCCAAAACCCATGTCATGATCTGTAGAAAGAAAAAAATGGTTTGATAGGAAAGATGAAGCCCTTGGTACTATAATTTTGTAACTCAAATCACAAGGGAACAAGTAAAGTTGGTACACGTGGGCACAATGAAGTCGTCTAAATTATAAGCTCTTCTTGCAAAAGATCCAAAATATTTAGGTGGCAAAAGTAAGAAGCGCAACAATAAGGACTCCAAGTCTAATGATCAAGGCAAGAAATCACCATCATAGAGCATATATTGCACACAAAATTCCTTCTCCTTATGGATTTGCAAATCAAGTCACAAGGGAACAAGTCAAGTTGGTACACATAGGCACAATAAATTCTTCTAAATCACAAGCTCTTCTTGCAAAAGATCCAAACATTTTAGGTGGCAAAAGTAATAAGCATAACAATAAGGACTCCAAGTCTAATGAGCAAGGCAAGGAATCATATAAGAAGAAGTTAAAATGTGCATATTTCAAAAAGAATGGACATACAAAAAAAAAAGTGTTATGAAAATAATATTGATGAATTAACACACCTTCATAAGCACCCCTCTTCATCATTGGTGTTCCCTTTCTTCTTCAACATCACAATTTGCACCATGTACATCTACATAGTAATGGACCATAGGAGTTGCATATTGATAGACAAAATGAAAAGTAAAGCACTCTTGTCCCATGTAGGTCTTGAATCTAGGAGATGGCTTCTTGATTCGGTAGCATCTCATCATGTGGCATCATCCATGAGAATGTTCTCTTCTTTTGAGCAGTGTAATTCACTTAACATTTTGATGGGTAATAATGCCTATGTGTGTGTGTGGTAAAGGCTTTATTGACATGAGAAAAGGCACTTTTAATGATGTACTATATGTTCCATCCTTGTCATCTAATCTCCTTTCTGTCTATCAAATTGCACGTGGTGGACAAGGTAAAATAGTCGAGTTCACACCTAATTTAGTATACATTAGGGACTTGGAGACTAGAGAAATCACTTCAACTAGTATGGTTGATCATTCAACTCATTTGTATTTATTTTCTTATTTTTCTATTGGATGATAATGTTCCATTGATTGATATTCACACTCATGCATCAAGTGCAAATCATGTTTATCAAGAGATGTTTTGTCATCTAAATCTTGGAATTCTAGAGACTAGTTTTGACTTCCTACTCCACCTCTTGTGACTTCATATTATAATGCTTTCATGGCTTCTAGTACTTCTATTTAACAAGATGATCAGAGTTTTTCATATCTTACTTTATGGGATGAAAATTTTGAAGGGATTTCTAACTTGTTTGTATAGTCTCATATGCAAATCTAGAGGACACACTTTAGGAGGTTTCTCTCCTCTTTGATGATGGTTATATCACAATTGTTATCACATCTTCATTGTCCTTGGATATTGGCATTCATGAATTTCAGCATTCACTTGATTTGTCCTTTTCTTTGTTTGGGATGGGTCTTGCTTGATTATTTTGTGGCACATTCAAGCTTGGAGAAACATCATCATTTTTTAGAGAGACATTTTGAGACGTATCCGTTCATCCTTTCACTTGGACATGGAGTTTCTTCCACACCATCCATTGGACTTTTTTCTTCCCAAAGAAAGGTATGTTGATTGCAAGCATTGTATTGTCTTTTGTTTTCAAGCATTCTTCATTAGCATAGGATCTACTTCATTGTTGGAGGAATACATTGTATTTCTCTTAAGCAATTGATTCTTGAATTTGTTTGGTATTTATTCAAAGGAATGAATTTAAAAACCACTTGAAGTTAATTATAATATGATCCATATATTAGTCTTGCAAAATTATAATTTCTACATATTCATTTGTGTCATTTGTAATGTAATTATCTTCCATTATTGTTTATGTATTAGATCTTAGAAGTAACGTTGGTATTCAAGTCGTAGTAGATATATAAAGAAAATAACAATAATGAAAACATAGTCATTTTACAATGAAGATAGTTTATTTTATACCTAAAGAAAAAATTGAAGAAGAAAGATTTATATGTTTTTCATTGCGTTGAAGTTGTCACTAATATTTTATTTTTATTTACTATTGATGTCAAATTTTCTACTGTTGAAATTTGAAACATTTAATTTTTGGCATAAATTCTACTGTAAAAAACATTGAAATTTCTTGTGCAAATTTTGTGTTTTGAGTGTTGAAACAAGATAAACTACCAACATGAAAGGATATTTCATTTTTTGGGGTTTATGATTTATGTGATCATTTCAACATGGTAGATAGTGGGATTAGTAGCAAGTCAAATTGCTAAAACTCCTCAATCAATGGTTGGGATATTTCCTTTGTTGAGTTTTATGGTTTTCTTTAAAGCATTTAATTTCCAAATGGTAGATAGTAAGGTTTATGATTTCTTTGGAAGCATTTTATTTCAATATGGTGGATAGTGATATTGGTAGCAAGTCAAATTGCTCTTCAATCAAGACTTGATAAGTTCTAATCTTGCAAAGAAAGTATTTTGATCATTTTATATCTATTAAATATATTGTCTCACCCAGCAAAAAAAAATATTATTGTCCTAATTATAAATTATTTTTGAGAGGACTAAAAATCTTTGTTCTTGTTACTCATGGAGAAAACAATTTTTTTGTTATACTTGTATTGCCAAAACATATTATCAAATATATAAATAGTATCATCAGCACTATTATTGTTGTATTTCATGGATAAGATCTTGTGGGTCATAGAGAAGGCTAGAATACAAAGGTTAGAGGATTTTCACATCTCAAACTAGCTTCTTGCTCTTAAGAAAGTAGATTATTTTAGAAGCACAACCATATTTTTGTTTCTTCATGGAGCAAAGGGTACTTGTCATTTTTATTATAGTTTGTAGATAGTTGAGAATGTCTTAATCCATGAAGGAAGAAGTTGTTATAGATAGTTGAGTATGTATTAATTCACATATAAAATATTGCATAGCACAATATTTGTAAACAACTGATGTCTCAATTCAATAGTACCGTTGGACAATTAATACATCTACAAACACCAACAAATTTGGGCATGTTGTAGTGATTTAGTTGCCACCTATATTTGTTTGCCAAAACAAACAATTTAGAATGTTTGGATGAGCTAGAAAAGTTGGTGATGTTTCTGTAGATTTTCAAATAGACTACTATAATCAATCCATTTTTTTTTTGTTCTTTACTTTTTATTTATATTTTGTAATATAAGGATTGTTGAAAAATTAAAGTTTTTATTTAATTTTAGAAACTTTCCATGATTAGTTTTAGAATTAGCTTGATAGTTATTCACGAAAATGACTTTACAAACCAGTACAAATTTGTAATATGAAATATATCCAAATCCTACATAATAATATTTTATAAATTCATAATAATATAACTCATATTAAAATCCAACATAATAATATATATATATATATATATATATATATATATATATATCATTTGTGTCATTTGCCATGTATCTTCCATTACTTTTTTACTGCATATTCTTGAAACTAAGAAATACACGAGAGACATTATCAAAAAAGTATCTAGTGATATTTCGATGCATAGACTTTTAATGTTTAACCTCATAGACGTTAAAAAAGGATTTGTATTGTGAAATGCTAATCCTGAGCTCGGAATTGGATGAACATCAAAGGGGGTATGCTGACTTACTGCTTAATAGCTTATTATTCCTCTATGTACAAGACTTTCAAATAATTAAATTTTTTTATTTTATTTTTTTGAAAAAAAATTATTTCTTCGTGTACAAGACTTTAAAACTAGTGTACTTATATTTAAAAAATATATATATGTAAAATATGCCGAGATATATCTTATAATAGAAAAGAATCGATGTTTAAAATAACTGTTCTAAAATACTAAAACACCAAGAATACAAATCCATTAAAGTCATGCATGCAAAAAGCTTGAATCTAGCTAGAAACAAGTGGCGAGGATTCTATTTTATTTGAAGTAATAAAATAGCACCCACACAAAAACTGAAACATGACATATTTCATGCATTTACCCGTCATTTACATGTCAATTTGTTTTCTTTAAATTAATATTAATTTAAAGAAAAGACAAGAATTATTCCTTTGTGTACAAGACTTTGAAATAATGAAATATTAATTTTTTTTTAAAAAGAAAAATAAATTGAGATTGACTGTTAAGAATAATCATCAAGTTAATATTAATTTAAAGAAAAGACAAGAATTATTCCTTTGTGTACAAGACTTTGTAATAATGAAATATTAATTTTTTCTTTTAATTGAGATCGACTGTTAAGAGTAATCATGCAAGTGCTGGTACGAATTGGTTTAACCACATAGGAACAATTTGCACTAATATATAAAAGATTCCTTTTCGCTATATAGGAACAATATGTACTAATATATAAAAGATTCCCTTTCGATGCATCTTCAATTTGTAGACTTTTATAAGGGGTTTTCTTAGACCAAATTAGGCAGGGGTCTCATGAGGGGGGCTTAAGCTCTATTTTTAAGGAAGAGGGTGGTCCCATGGAAAAAATATTTTTTGGCTAGGAGATTATTTGGAATCTTTTCCAAAAAAATAGAGCCCTTATTATTTAGCTTTGTAAATTTAAGCTGCTCTCAATTTTAGAAAGAACTATTTATTTTTTTCCAACAGATTGCTTAAATTTTGGAGTTTAAATTTAAGCTGATTGCACTACAAAGTTCATGAGACTCCAGCATCCTTAAATTTAAGAGCTTAAACTTTTAAGCTGAATTACAATATAAAATCCATGGGACCACCAGCTTTAAAATATTCCTAAAAACTCTCTAGCAGCTCCTTAAATTTAGGAGCTTGAACTTTTAGGCTGAATTACAATATAAAATTCATGGTGACACCAGCTTTAAAATATTCCTAAAAACTCTATAACAGCTCCTGCTCTATTTTTTTGGAAGCCCCCTCCATAAGACCCCAGCCTTAGTGTTCTTATTTGACACAGACTTTAAAACGACCTGTTAGCTTCACCTTACTTTCATATCATGAACAAATTTGTTATTAATATCATCTAAATCTTACTTGCAGAAATACTTCATGAATTTATCTTAGTTGCAGACAATAGACTTCAACAGAAACAGTAAATATAACAAAAGCATTGTTTGCTAAAAGATCAATGACATGAACCATTGAATGATAATATTAATATTTCTGCATATAAAAATAAATACTTCTAGGCCATGTTGGTTGTGCACATTATTCTCTTACACAAAATCAACTCTTATGTGTCCTATTGTACACAAGAAATTAGCATCACAAATGTCTCCCCAATAATTCGAAAAATTGTATTTGGAACCTTCTTGGTTCTGCAACAGTACAGAATAATGGAGCCAACAGAAATTTACAGACAGATGCTGTCTGTATAAAAGAAATTTGAAGGGCAGTAGGTGACTCTGTACAATAGATCTCTAGGCATCAAGCCATTATGTAAAATCGAGATCTAATTAAAGAGATGTACAGAAGTCATTTTTATATAGAACTGGTGCTATTGGAAGCATTGTAAGACCAATTTCATAAATTTATCAACTTATTTTACAAAGTAGTAATTATCTGACAATTATGAATTGAGGGTTTCCGAACATCCATGCTTCCAAAGGCAATTTGGTGTAGCTGCTCTTCAATCAAATGGCCCACTGAACACATCAAAAAAAGGACAATAACATTAAGACTTGAAACACCACACCCATTTCCTTAAAATTGTCCCACTGAACACATCAAAAAAAGGACAATAACATTAAGACTTGAAACACCACGCCCATTTCCTTAAAATTGTCTCAAATCGATGAAGACTAAAGTAGTTTTTGTTAGGAAATAAGAGCTGCAAAAAGTCAATTAGGTCCATTCAAACAAAAGATTTGATAGATCAATCAAAAACATCCAAACCTCGGCATCATGTTTTATCTGCCAAAGTTCATGCGTTAGTCGATTTGCTCCTTGGTGCAGCCAAATTTAACCTAGTCAAAATCATCAAAAAACATGAGTCAGTAGCTGAATCAAACAATATCGTGCAAGCAAGTCTAAAATTATATGGTTGTACCTGATTAAAGGCTTCCGTTGAGGTTCAGATTTAGGTTCGGACTTAATGCCAGAACCAATGCATCCCATGCCAGTTAACCCAAGAGGCTGATTGTAAAAAAATAGCAGACAAACCACAAAGAAATACATAAGTCTCAATTACAAAAATAACACAACCTGGAAAAGATGGCAATCAAACATACTAATAGTATGCAACAAAAACAAGAGAGTTGTCTAGACTAAGGATTCTTAATCTAACCTCAACACCAATCAGATACACTATGCATAAACTTTACAAGTACATGCCCTGTTAACAGACTACTACTGTAGCCCCATTTTAACCTTCATATTGCAAAACCAGCATACAATTATTCCTATATATGTAACTAGCAAAAAATAAGGTTTCCAGTCAAATTACATAATCGCCACAATACACTGAATTATTTTGCATGGAAAGTCAGTTAAAGCACTTATTTGAACAGGATGTCAGGAACTGACAAGCACATTGCAAACAGACAATTTTGACCATAAATATCTGAATCAAGTTTGAGTGAAGGTTTAATACCTCAAGTTCCTCCACACTTTCAGACTCAAATTTGTCCAAATGTGGTTTAGATGATAAAACTACTTTGGGCCGTGCAATTTCATTCTTTGCCAACATGGAATTGACAGACTTCTTATCCACTGAAATTGTATTTGTTGGAATTAATGTCGGATACTCGTCCAGTTCGTCCAGTTCCTCAACTGATCCAAATCCATTGGGTTGACCACATGTTATCTTTGTTATGGCAACTTCCTCAGCAGTATTAATTTGAAAAGCTTGTGTTGTGATCGATTCAGCAGGTGGACTCCCTGTTTCCAGATTTGAAGCTATCCTACCATTAGATGGAGGAGATGCCCTGGACCTCTTGGTTGACACATACTCACTTTTTCCCATGCTAGCACCTTCTCCTAACAATCCATCTAGTTCATCATCCACCGAAGGGCTCCCTGTTTCCAGATTTGAAACTGTCCTACCATTAGATGGAGGAGATGTTCTAGATTTTTTGGTTGACATATATTCAGGTGTTTTCTCCCTCTTTCTTTTTCCCATGCTAGCAACTTCCCCTGAAACTCCATCTAGTTCATCATCCACCAAAGAAGCATCATGATTGGCTGCACCATTTGAAACTGAGGCACTTGCATCAGAGACAAACATTGGCCTCCCAGCAGTAGATGAAACTTTGTTGGGCCGCTGGGGACGAACCCCACCTGGGAAAACAAATGCAGGAATATTCCTCCGCTTAATATGAGACACAGTAATCTCCATGCCCGGTTTCCAGAGTGTATATGTACCAACTGTCTGCTTGAATTCCTCCACACATGCCCTTATGTCAAATGGTTCTCCTTCTTGTACCCGCATACCTTGTTTGCGTTGCAAACCCATAAAAAAACAACAGTGATATGGCTTTTCAGGATCCAAGAAATCATCTGGGTGTGGATGACATTGAAGCATGCCGTATGTATACTTTTCAATCTGGTAGGAGGAAAACCCTCAATTCATTCAGTCCTAGTCATTTGACTAAAATGTAAAGGAAAGCAAGAAATACCAGCATCAAAGTGATAGGATAACAGGAGCAATAGAATAAATAATTTAGGCAAATACATACTTTCAAAGTAAGCATACGAAGCTTGGATTCTACCCAGCCTTTCCATTTTCTTAGGTCATCTTCACCTTCCGCATATATATCAATTTCTAAATAATTTTTGTAAGAGTCAAAGAAGGGGTAAGGCTCAAAAAGAGCTGTCCAATCAACCTTGTTCCTCTCAAGATCCTGGAAACAATTTCCAAATAATTTAAGCTTGATAACAAAGCACAAAATTAAAGATATGCAACCTCGTGATGTACCCAGTTGTACACAGGTGCCAAGGCCCAAATTTTATATACCAAATGCTTAAACTATTGAACCTACATTACCTCACAAATTGCACTCCCACGCTGAAATTCTTCCATCATTACTCGTAGTGTACTTGAGGACACATTATAACTTGAATTCATACAAGGATATGCTGGTGTGATTATAGGCATTTGATGCAGCCTGTCACGCATATTTTTCCGTGGATCCCATACAGTGAGGCCTAAGGTCCCATCTTCAATGGGACAAAGCATTACTGGGTTTGGCCAACGCCATTGTCTATATACACGAAAGAAGCGAGAAACCAACATGCTAGGCAATGCATTGGGGTACAACTGGCAAATTCTAGCAGCAAGTATTGCCCAGTTAACACCTCCAAGAAATCCTGCTACCTGCTCAGGTATGAAAGATGATCAGCACCAATAATAGGACAATATTCAAGATAGCACCTCGATATTTTTACAAGACCAAAATTTCACACTAATATATATCCACTCAGCTATCTTACATTTGAATATACACCACGCCGTTTGGCCCAAAGCTTCATGCATCTAAGCGTTGTTCTAAAATTCTGCAGTCAAGTTCACACAGACAATTACATAATGAATAATTAGTCCTACAACAATCTGCAAAATGGCTATACATATATCACTGTCAAATTGTTATTCAGTGAAAATCAGACACCTGGATATTTGGCACCAAACGCAAAATCTGATCAGTTACTCTGCACCCATTTAAACTTCTAACACTCTGTTCATCCAAATTACATAGAATGGAATCCTGGGAGATGTCTAGATGCTGCACCAGACATAAACAAACAAACAATATTGAAGAAACCTTAGTTTCAATATTCAATATTAAGATAAACAAATATAATACTTGCAAAGGCAATAAAAAAATATTTGGCACATAGCAAGAACTGTTAAATGCCATCAAGTACCATTAACATGTATAGTGTGTTTTTATTAAGATTCTGTCATAAGTTTTTGAGTCTTGAAATATTCAAATTATTCTTGCAAGAGACGTGTAATTTATACCATCATTCACAATTACAAAACAATCATTATAACAAGAGTAGATCCAAGTTCAACCATACACATAAGTCTGACTGACCTGATAGATACTTTATTAAATATTATTTATTCTTTATTAGCTTCAATCATGAACACTTATATTTTCTGTTTATTGTTCACAGTTTGCAAACTCAGTGAGTTATAAGTCTGATTCAGCTGATAGATAAATATTCTTTATGCTTTATTAGCTTTAATCATAAACACTTATAATTTCTGTTGGAAGTCCACAGTTTGCAAACTTGGTGAGTTCTCACACAACTCGCAAGTTCTCCTATCCAGCAGGTAACTTACCATAGACTTGCAAGACTCAAAAAATATTTGGCACATAGCAAGAACTGTTAAATGCCATCAAGTACCATTAACATGTATAGTGTGTTTTTATAAAGATTCTGTCATAAGTTTTTGAGTCTTGAAATATTCAAATTATTCTTGCAAGAGCTGTGTAATTTATACAATCATTCACAATTACAAAACAATCATTATAACAAGAGCAGATCCAAGTTAAACCATACACATTAGTCTGACTGACCTGATAGATACTTTATTAAATATTATTTATTCTTTATTAGCTTCAATCATAAACGCTTATATTTTCTGTTTAAAGTTCACAGTTCGCAAACTCGGTGAGTTATAAGTCTGATTCAGCTGATAGATAAATATTCTTTATTCTTTATTAGCTTTAATCATAAACACTTATAATTTCTGTTTTAAGTCCACAGTTTGCAAACTCGGTGAGTTCTCACACAACTCGCAAGTTCTCCTATCCGGCAGGTAACTTACCATAGACTTGCAAGTTTCTCAGTGAGAATCACCTGAAACTTGTAACTTTTTCACACCTTTTCTCTTCAGACTCAAACAGTGGCATGATTTGTTATGTTGAGGGGTCAAAAGAATTTACCAATACTTGATTTAAAGCAATAAAATTATAAAAAATGGGATGCACCATCCATGTGGCCTTGAAAGCCTTCATTTAGGCCTGGTTTTAAGAAAGCAAAAATTAAAATTGTTTTGGGCTGCAGGAAAGAAAAACAGATTTTTTCCCTTTATTTGGATTGAAATAACATAAAATAGCATTTTTCCCTTGTTTCTATGAATTTTTCAGGTCTCCCAATTACATCCAAAGTAATTGAATTCCATTTATACTTTGGGTTTGCAAAGTCCATCTTCATTTGGAGTAATACTACATGATGAAAAATAGACTTGTATCCTCAACATTTGTTCTTCGTGCATCTTGTGCATTATTTAAGTTTATTTTGTGTACTTGTGTCATTTTTTATTTCCTCCCAAGTGCTTATAGTCCAAGTGAAAATTTTAGCCTGCCAGGTTTTTGCCTGGTCTGACTTTTTGAACTGTGGTTTGGACAATGTTTTGATGTTTGAGAACTGAACCACATTTTTTGTTCCAGAAGGTTAAATTTGGCAGAGGATCAGGATGTCTCAGCAAAGTATAGAAAACAGCAATGAGACAGTTTGGCAGAGCTGATTTAGATGATTCAGTGGATAATTGTGCATGAAATCAGTGATTGAGATGTCAAAATCATCTGTAATTGTTTAGTGTGTACATGATATAGTAAGTCCAAGTATACCAACTTTAACATCAAACAACACACCCATGAATGATTACAAGCTTCATGAAGCAAAAATAATTGCAGATAAGAGAATGAATTGAAATGTGTTATATGAAGAAATGTAATTCTTACCTGCACAAAAAAATAACTAAAACTGCAGTACAACACATAAAAACTATTTGGGAAAAGGTTGTTTTACAACTTACAATCTATGAATTTGGAATATTTTACAAATATTAACTTGTTGAAATTCCTTAAGAAGATAAAAGTCTCCATATAATGTGTCCATCAAAGTGCATACAGTCTAAAGTCTTGGCTACAATAAGTAACAACATAAAAAAAGGGCGAAACTTGGGAAGGCTGGTCATCTTAAATCTTCATAACAGCAAGATTTGTAAGACAAATGAGAACTGAAATCAAGGTTATGATTAATGCATGTCAATATAAATATCAAAGACAGAGTGGAATAGAGATCTCCATGTGTGCAATGAAATTAATGCCTGTATTATTCTATTGAGACAATTCAAGTCTATCATCCTCCTCCAATACTAAAATTTGTGTATCTTTTGGCAAATACTTTTCATTTGCCTCAGTGAACTGCTTCCTTTAAGATTCCATACTGAATAGCTGTTTCTTTCACAGTTAATATATTAATATTCTTCTCTGTGGCTGACAATACCTCAAATAATGATATACTTCGCAACAATTATGAAGATTGAAGCAGGTAAATCTTTGAAATTTGTATCCAAAAATGATCTGTAACAAAATCTGTTGTGGCTTTCTATATGTACATATGTCACTCGAATTTAACTACAGATAGTAAATAGCACCCACTAGCTAAGAAAGAACTAATGAATGTGAATCATTGACACCATAAAACTTATGAGGGGAAGCTAGTACATACTTCAGGAATCGCCCAGAGAGAGAGTTTTGCATAAAGCAGATCAATTGATATTCCGTTGAACTTAAATTTCATGACTGGTACATGTGCATCTGGCACAGGGTGTAGCTCTGTCACTTCCGGCATCTCCGCTAACATTGCAAGGAGCTCAATGAAAAAATCCTCCTGTACTAACATTATAGAGCAGGAAGATTTTAATTTTTGAATGACAGGGTATAGCCAAAAAATGAATTCTAAATAATTAACTTTGTGGCTCACCTCTCGCGTTGCATGACGAGGCCCAACACAAAGTGTATCAATATCTGCACCTGGTCCATGAACCTGTATATCATAAGAAGAATCAAATCATCGTAAAAAGGCCTTGTTTAAGCTTTTACAAGAGAAAATGATAACTGTAATAGAAGACAGACAAGTTACACAAAATAGCATTCTTGTTAAAAAATATCATCTAGCATCTTTAATTGAATTTGATGTTTAAAAGTTATTAAGATTACAATTAAAAATTGAATTTAGATATAATTTTTGGGATTTAAATTTTTAATGCATCTAGAATAAAATAAAAAATAGTATCTAAAAATGTTGCATAGCAGGTTTGCTTAAATTAAAATTCCAAGACATAAATGGTGTAAAAAAATCTACTACATTGGCCTGACTGTGGAATCTAGAATATGAGATTTGGAACCTAAACATCTTACACTTAATGAGGATCCTGAATCTTGATTGTGATTAATGATGGATATGATTTTAATATTGCCCCACTACAGACAGAATCTATCAAACCTATTTTACAACATTTATTATTAAAAACAGAATTTTTAGGGGTAAGCATGATTCTCATAAACTAAAAAAATTCTGAAGGGTATCAATAGTAAACAACTTGATCAAATTGTTTCGGTATTAAATAGCAGCACAATCCAGCAAGAAAAACTCTCACCTTCAATCTCATTAGTATTGCCGAGCTTATACATTATCTTTAGGAGATACTCCTCTTTGTAATTATTTTTAATTAGAATAGTAGTTAAATATGTTAAGGTAATGAGGACACTATCATATACAACACTGTATGATCAAAAATCAAGTTCAGTATGTAGGTGACTATTCACCGACAAATGTCTTATTATAATGTCTTATCATATATAAGACCAATTGTACTAAACCATCATGTTTCACAATTATAAACTCATACACATGTTCAAATATTTGTAAAACTTATGCCTACTTACTCTAGAATGGCATACATAATCAAATTTTAGGATATTTTTCTGAGGAAAAAATCTGAAATCAACACCAAAAAGAAAACAGAAGAGAGAGCTGGCTTCATATGAAAAGAAATGAATAACTAACAATCATAGATAAAGAATATCACTTACACCAAGCCGGTAGGACCCAAATGTAAAAATTTTAGCATTAGCTTCATGGACAAGCTGCTCATTGAAGCCCTTCGCCCTGCATATTTTCTTTACCCATTTCTTAACAACCTAAGAAGTCCATAAAAAGCAATTAAAATGCTGGGCAGGTTCTGACATATTTCAAAAATCATATTCAAAAATCCAATTTACCTGATCCAATCTGCCAAGTACTTCTTCTCTACGAACAGCTTCTTCTTGACTTTCATACAATCCAGCATCAACAAGGAACTATCATCACAAATATACGTGTCAATAGCCACACAATATTCCAAATGAATATTTTGCACTCCATTACTAAAGTATAACAGAACAATAACTACAGCAAAGTTTGTATTTCAAATAAGAAACCTAAGTATAATATTCAATGTTAATTTCTTTATAAACCTTCTCAAGCTCAGTGGTTTTGGCAGTATCCAATTCAGATGGGCCTCCAAGAGATATTGGTTCCGTCACTCCCAAGTACTGAGTTCTGCTCTGTGTCATTGTTTGAGCAGGATTTGCCATCGAACTTACAATAATTTACCTCTGAACTTTTATTTGGCTATGAATTTTTAATTTACCAAAGCCCAGTAATTTTTTTCAACTTCTCTCCCAAACACAATATTTTTTTATGAGAGTGTTTTTTTTCAACTTCTCTCCCAAACACAATATTTTTTTATGGGAGATATTTTTAGATTTTTAACCGGTACATGCGTGCAAATAATTCATGAAAAATGAAGAGAAAGCAAAGCCAGCCGCCTCCAATGTGAAAAGATGTTATTAAAAGTGAGAGTAAAAAGTAATTACAAATTAAAAATGCAAGAGATGGTTTTCAATCTTTTATAATTCAGCACAGGATCGTATATACATTAGAAATATCCTGCAATATTTGCAAGGCCTGATGAAGAATTTATTTATTTTTCTTACTTCTCGCATCTACGAACGCTAAAACAGAAATTCTTAGACCATCAATTACTTCCTTCACACAGAAAAACAATTACAGGTTGGAATATTTAGTTTTTTTTAAAAAGAGTCGAAATCCTTTCAACACCACCGCCGAAATTGCATTCAAACGTCCAATAATTTAGCAAATATTTGTCCGCTCAAAATGCGTTAAAATTTCCATCTGTCCGCCGCCTGTGACACTTAGCCAGAAAAGATGCTCAAGCTTTTGTCAATACTTTTCCTAGCCACAAAAAAAAAAGATATTAATGTTTGCGAGCAGCTTTATCTGCTGAGTGCCACTTCAAATAAACTCTAACAACGTAGGGTTTACAGACCCCCAAAAAAGCAAAAGTACAAGCATTCAAGTAAAAATACCACAAAATCAAACGTAAACTGATTCGAACGAATAATTTAAAGCTTTCAGGGGCAATTCCAGAGGGTTTGATGCTTACCAGAAACAAGGAGAAAAAAATCGAAACCCTAATTGCCCACGCTTTTTACGAGCAAATAATCTTCAAAACTCTTACAATCGCTGATAGGGTTCTTCTGTTACTCGACTGAAAAACGAAAGGCCGTTAAAATCTGGAGCAGAGCTTCGCCGCCCGCCTCTGCCGGTTGCTGCAAAGAGAAACCTCAGAAAAGATTATATACGCGGTACCTGAGTATGTATATACGGTTTTGAGAGTACATACGGGGTATCTGTATGATTGCCTCGGGGAGCGTACTGGCAGGTGGCAAGTTCAGATTGGGAGGACTGTTTTGGGACTTATCTCCTATTTATAGAAGCTTTTATAATTTTAAAACATAAAAGAAAATTCCTTTGATTTCTCATTTTATATAAAAAGCAACTAATTAGGTATATCTTTGTATCTTATTTTTTAAAGTTTGATAGTCTTTTATACTAGCATTCATATATTTTTAAAAATCTATGCATATCAATTTAAATTATAGAGACATAAATATAAGAATAATAATACTAAATATAAATCTCGTTAACAAATTTTTTAACATCAAAAAATTAAAATTAAATTAAATTGGACAAAATTAAAATTCACTCATTTAAAAAATTTATATAAAATATATCGAACATATCAATTTAAATTATAGGAAGACATAAATATAAGAATACTCATACTAGATACAAATCTTATTAACAAATTTTCTATCACCAAAAAATTAAATTAAATTAAATTGGACAAAATTAAAATTCACTAAAAATTTGAAAATAAATTTAACTATTGCAAATTTGCAAAAAAAAAAAATATTTAAAATTTTTGATAAATTTAATTATAATTTTTTGAATATTATAAAAATAAAAAATCTATCAAAATAATTAAATTCAAACATATATTAATAATTAAATTGACTATTAATACCTATCAAAAAATTAAATTGACTATTAGTTGAAAAAGTTTCATATTAAACTCAATATTAATTTAAGAAGTTTCACATTACCTTATTCATACACATAATATGAAATATGTAATAGACAACATAAATTTTCATTAAATTGAGGATTCAAAAATATTCAAATTACAAAGTGCACTAAAATCACTTAAATCTACCTCTCACATTATTAAATTTTGGGATGAAAGAAAAACATATATCTTATTCATAAAATCTACCAATCTAATTTTAGTAATATATCAATTGTTCACAAGATTTCTATAATTGTACTTCAAGGTCATGGATTCATAAGATGAGAATAAAGTTCATTCAATGCTATCTTATTGATAAAATCTACCAATCTAATTTTAGTAGTATATCAATTGTTCACAAGATTTCTATAATTGTACTTCAATGGATGAGAGAAATATATGTGAAAAATATGAGAGAAAACAACATTTTCATTTGCATTTACTTGTAGTTCTTCCTTTGCAAACTCAAGTGAGAAATTCTTTTAATTATGAATTGAAAACTTGATTTTCATTGTTCCTCAATTCAATGTATACCAAGTATAGTATAATACAAAATAGAATTGTGCATCTACAATTTGACCCAATAAAACAAGAAATATAAGCAATTTGAAATTAGAAGATGTAAATCAAAATTAAAATTATAAGTTGGGATGAAAACCTCAAAATCAATGCACTTTGATTTTATTAATGATTGATTTCAATAGACTAGATTTATATAAATTTGATTGTATGGAAATGTTGAATAATGATCTTATTTATAGATTTTTTTAAAGAAAATCAAATGAAGGATGGAGATAAGGTCTAGGATCTGAGTTTCAAAATAAAAATTTGTCATTTCAAAGTGATAAGGAGAGAATGATGAATTATTTAACTCAATTGATGATAATTATGAGGATATTGTGTCTTTTTTTAAGTTTCAAAAAGGAAAAAATATATATATAAATATAATATAATAATTTAATTTCGCACTATTACACTTAAATAATATAAAATTATAATTTGTTTGTGAACAAGTTAAAAATTTATAAATGCTATGAGGGTGCATAAAGTGACATAAATCAAATAAATGGGCTTCTCATTAGTCTGTGTTCTTGAAAGGAAATATTATCAGCAATTATGAAGATGAGGTGGCATATGAATTAATACAAGTTAACAGGGTTGGCCTGCCACGTAAAGTAGGGGTTGGGATGACAAGATAGGTGCAGTTAGGAGTTTGGTAGATGTGATTATTAAGAGGACCAGGTGAGGTAAATAAAGTTCACTCCCTAAGAGAAAAGGTAATCATTATTATGCATTCTTGATTCTTGGGACATCCTTTAAGAGGACATCATGCCTCTTTAATACTAAGGACAATGGTTGGCAAATTTGAGGGGATGGAGAAGATCTACAGGCTTGGGAGGTCCTTTCAATGAACTTAGCAATTCAAATTGCCTCGTCATAAGATGTGATGATGACTTGCTATCCCTTCAAGAAACTTAACAGACAGGCTTTATTTGAGGAGGTAATTAAATGGACTCAAAACATAGAAGTCACTCTAATCAGACTCACAACCATCATTTTAGGATATCTTGTGAGATATGGACACTCCAATTAGACTCACATCCACCAAGAGGCATATGGCCTTCCTTGGCTAGATAACAGACAAAAGGCTTAAGGAAGTTTAAAGTTTTAAAGTTGGGTGGTGATGAGGAACATCCTGGGTGGTGAATTTTTAAGGACATACCACAAATATAGAGCCAATACTGGCATACCTTCCTTTTTCTTGGTGATTATTTTGAATATCGGGATGAAGAAAGGAGTAGAATTGGAACTCTATGTAAAAGGGTTTTTCTTGGGGAATTTTTGGGAGACTTACATTGGGTTTTGCTTAATATTGATGGCAATTTAACCATCTCTCACCCCATCCACTTCTTTAATTTCATGATCTATAGGAAGGTGATTCCTTGCTTCCCGATGCTAACCATTTGGGACAACACGACCTAGGAGCTACGTCGACCCTCTATTAGAAGGAATCTGGCATTTTTAGAAAGGATTGTTGGTTTCATTCTAGATGGCTTTTTAGTCGAGCCAGTTGGCGATGACCTAAATGAGACAAAGGAATGGGTGATTCAGTTTAAAAAGGAGGAGTGTCTGAATGGATTTGGGGAAATAGACTCTAGTGATGAACATGTAAAAAAGGGCCATGATAGGGTTGAAGGTGATGAAGGTGGAGCTACAAGAAGAATAGAGGAGCGACTTGAAGTGGGAAGATGAGGGGCTGGCCCTTTGAAAACTCATGGCGGAGCGAATAGAATGTGAGCAGTGGCAGATCTCTAAAGGAAGGATACCCTGGTTTAATTATGTTGTCGATTATTTTGACATGATGCATTTTGTTGATATTTTGTCAATATTTATCAATATAGTACGGTCCAAAGAATATTGAGAACTAAATAGATTAGTCAACTTCTAGTATTGGGCCTTGAATCTAGTTGGACAAGATGGAGTTGCTTTTGAGCCAGCTCTGTTAGTAGCAATTAAGAAGGAAGACTGAGAGGGGGGGGTGAATCAGTCTTCCCTAGATCTCATAAATTAAACTCCAAAATATAAACTAATAAACTGCATCAATAAACAGATTAGCAAATTAAGAACACAACACACAACACAAATATTTTTGATGTGGAAAACCCGATTAAGGGAAAAACCACGATGGGAACCTACCCACAGTAAGATGATACACTGCAGAAGTATGTGAAAATATTACAATGGGGAATGCACATGCATTTAGGCACACTACCTAGAGCTCACTGCTCAAAAGATATTTGCCCGAAAGGCTACAACCCTTGGGGAAGTCTCATTGACTTACAATAAGATTCAAACTACAATCCAGAAGAAATGAATTGTAATGATAGCATCTACAAATGCCTGATGACAGTTCTAGTTAAGACCAATTGCCTGCTCTGCAATGCCAATCTCTCCTCAATACTTCACTGAATGATAAATTTCTTGTTCGCACATTCACCTCACTCAGATAATGTAGAAATAATACTAACACTAAAACTAAGTGAATAACTCACCTATATATACAGTTCATCAACCTTGATAACAAGGTTGGCTAAACCCTCAAGCCTCAACTCATAATTACAAAAATTACATTACACGATATAAAGATCAACCACCAGACCAATATAATGATTAACATTACATAACATGGACCTAATTCAAATTCCCAAATTATCACATCCACCAGAAATCATGCCAAGATCAACCACAACACGCTACACCACCAAAAATACCACATAACACGAAAATTAATACCGGTTGATGAAAACCACCAAAAAACTTGCACGACAATCAATGCGGATCTCCAAAACAAATAGGACACAACTATAAAACACTAGCAAGCATGTTAGAACCATCTGAAACAGTTGCACCAACACCTCTTATCAAATCTTCATCGATCAACATTAGAAAGCTCAAGAACACAACCAATCAACAACTACCACGAAGAAAGATAACTTGTGGGGAACCAAATCACAAACCATCTGAAATGAAGATACACAAGATCATCCCAAACAATATCCCAAAGCCTCAAAACAAGATCCGATCACACTGGAATATACTGGAGGAAATACCGGATACTGCAAAGCAGTGATCAACAAAACCAAACTACAAAACTGAATCAGAAGATCTTCCCAAACTCATCGGAATAAATCACAGGAATATGTTGACATCAATGACAACAACATATCCTAGCAGTGGCAATGAACAACCATATCCAACAATCTCCAACAATCTCCCCCTCTGGCATTGATGGCAACATATGAATGTGAAAAACGGTCAATGCAAAGAAAGAAGATATCACCAGCAAACTCCCCCTAAGATCAAGATAGATAATGCAGTTTTTCACATGATCTCTCTCCCCCTTTGACAACAATGCCAAAGATCTCAAAAACATAAAATTAAACTCACTCCCAAAACTAAAAACATGAATCTCTCTCCCAAATCAACGGACTACTCCAGCAAAGGAGCAACACCAACACACCAATCCGGATAAAAGAATAAGGCTCTAAAATCCACCAGATCGATGCAACTCAATGCATCTAGTTCTCATCAGGAGGGGTGGATACCCCTAAATTGTCTCTCAAATAAATAATTTTATCTGCAGGCAAAGGCTTAGTGAAAATATCAGCAATTTGTTTCTTTGTAGATACATATTACAACTTCACCTTCTCTTCACTGACTTGCTCTCTTAAAGTAATTATATTTGATTGATATATTCTTAGTCTTTGAATGTTGCACCGGATTCTTTGATATGTTCATAGCACTGGAGTTATCACAATATATAACAATAGGCTCATCATGGATAACTCTGATATCTTTCAACATTTGCTTCATCCAAACTATCTGAGTGCAATTACTAGCAGCAGCAATGTACTCAATTTCAACAATAGATAAAGATATTGAATCTTATTTATTGCTAGCCCATGAAACCAACTTCTTACCTAAAAAGAATGCTCCACTAGTAGTACTCTTCTGGTCATCAACATCACCAGCCCAATTTGCATCAGTGTAGGCACACGACATGAAATCATCATTCTTCGGATACCATAAACCATAATCCATAGTTCCCTTTAGATATTTGAATATACTCTTAACAACAATGACATGACTCTCCTTTAGATTAGCTTGATATCTAGCAGCCATACACACAACATGCATAATGTCAAGCCTAGTCTGAGTAAGATATAGCAGTCCACCAACCATAGATCTGTACAAACTCTTATTAGCTTTCGGAGATTCATCGCTTTTGGACAATTTACAACTAGTCAGCATAGGAGTTCCAACCATTTTGGAATCATCTAGTCCAAACTTCTTCAACAATTCCTTCACATACTTAGTTTGAGATATAAAGATACCTTTTTCTGTCTATGCAATCTACAAACCTAATAAAAACTTCATCTCACCAATCATAGACATCTCAAATTCTTTTTGCATATCACCGACAAACTTCATACTCATATCATCATCACCACCAAAGATAATGTCATCAACAAAGACTTTAACAATCAAGATGTTATCATTTTCAATCTTAAAGTACAGATTATTGTCAGCAACACCTTTAGTAAATCTCAATTTCAAATAGTATTTGTCTAATCTAGCATACCAAGCTCTAGGAGCTTGTTTCAATCCATAAATTGCTTTCTTCAACTTGCACACCATGTCTCCATCATTCGATAGTGAAAATCCATCAGGTTGCTCAATGTAAACTTCTTCCTCTAGATCATCATTTAGAAAATGGAGATTTGACATCCATCTGATATACCTTGAAATCTTTATAAGCAGCATAAGCAAGCAACAGTCTAACAACTTCAATTCTAGCAACCGAAGCAAAACTTTATTCATAATCAATTCCTTCTTGTTGTGAATATCCTTTGCACACCAATCTAGCTTTATTTTTTACTACTTCACCGGCTTCATTCCGTTTGTTCCTAAAAACCCATTTAGTACCAATAACATTTTTATCCTTAGATCTAGGCACAAGTTCCCAAGTGTTATTATTTTCAGTACGATCTAATTCTTCTTCCATAGCTCTTATCCATTTATCATCTTTATAGGCTTCAACAACATCTATAAGTTCAACTTTAGAAATCAGACATACTTCTTTTGCAGCTAACCTTCTTCTAGTCATCACACCTTTATTCTTATCACCAATAATCTGATTCCCAGAATGATTCAATTTAACATACCTTGAAGTCTTTTGTTTGTTTTGATCCTCAGATTCCTGAATATCACCACCACCACCAACAACATCCGGATTAACAGTCTCTACCAGATCATTCTGCTTTGGCTCTTTAGGCTGAATAGGAGCTAAAACAACATGGTGATCATCATCATAATCTCGGATCTCCTTCCCAAGGTTCTCATCCACCTTCACATTTGCACTTTGGACTATCATTCTCAGTCTCTTATTATAGCACCGATAGGCTTTGCTCTTTGTAGAATATCCCAAAAAGATACCTTCATCACTTCTAGCATCAAACTTCCCAATATCCTCATCTCTCTTGATATAACATTTGCTACCAAAAACTGAGAAATATTTCATAGTAGGAACATGACCAAACCAAAGCTCATAAGGAGTCTTACTAGTATCACCTTTGATATGAACTATGTTAAATGTATAGACTACATTTCTAATGGCTTCTCTCCAGTAGATGTTCAAAAAATTTCCTTCAATCAACATGGTTCTTGTAGCATCCAAAATATTATGATTCTTCCTCTCAACAACTCCATTATGTTGTGGGGTTCTAGAAGCAGATAGTTGTCTTCTAATTCCATGCATCTTACAGAATGAATTGAACTCACCGGAACAAAATTCTCCACCTCTATCAAATCTCAGACACTTCAGCCTCAATCCGGACTCTGTTCAACTTTAGCTTTGAATATCTTAAATTTGTCAAATGCTTCTGATTTTTCTTTCAAAAAGACAACCCACATCATCTTGGAATGATCATCAATTAGCAGCATAAAGTATCTATCACCCTGCACACTTCTAACATTTGTAGGTCCACACAGGTCAGTATGCACAAGATCTAGTAGTCCATCAGATGTATATCGTTTACTCTTGAAAGAAATTCTCGTTTGCTTACCCAATTGACATTCCTTACATACCGGATTAACAAGTTTAACAATCTTAGTCAAATCTTTGACAACTTGTGCAGAAGTGATCTTAATCAATGAATCAAAGTTTACATGACACATTATTCTATGCCACAACCAACTCTCATCTATCTTAGCAATCAAACATTTTTTCTCACCAACATTCAAATGAAAAATATTACCTTTAGCCTTAGTCCTGGATGCAATCTATATACTATAGGCATTTAAGATCTTGCATTTACCATCCTTGAATAGTGGATTATAACCCTTATCAACCATCTGTCCAACACTCAAAATGTTATGCTTCAAACCTTCAACATATAAGGCATCATCAATGTTATGCTTACCATCAAAAGAAATAGAACCTCTCCCACGGATCACACAGGCTTTGTCATCTCCAAATCTAACTATTCCACCATCATACCTTTCCATGCTTACAAATTTGCTTTTATCACCGGTCATATGATGTGAACAACCATTGTCAATCACCCATTCACCCTTTTCTTCTACCTTAGCAGCCAAAGCTTTCTCCTCAACAGAACAACTAGTGGAATCTGTAGTCACATAAATCTGTCCATTTTAATTAAATGAATATTTATTATTTATTTGATTAATAACCCACTAGCCAACATTTAATTAAATTAACATTTAATTAATTCACCCGCAAATCATTCTCCTATTAATTAAATAAATTATTTAATTTATTTTAATTAACTCACTAAACCAAATTCACAATCAATTAAATGAATAAATCCTATTTATTTAATTTAATCCCCTTTCCTCTTTTAAATAAATAAATAAAATATTTATTTAAATCATTAAATCCCCCCACTTGCATTCTCCTACAAATGCAAGTTCCAACCACAAGTTGAAATAAATTAATTTTATTTTAATTAAAATCATATTTTCCCTCATCCATCAAATCCACTTGCAATCCTAAATCCCCTTCTAGACCCTTCTAATCACTTTCTAACCATTCCTAATTAGCCTAATCCATCCCCTAAATATTGTCACATTCCTAAGCAACTTGGAGTCACTTCTCAAAGCCTTCAAAGTCTTTGAAAAAGGCTTTGAAAAACATTTAATGCTTTATGTGTTCAACAAGCTAACCTCTAAAGTCTTCCAAACCACTAATGGCTCTTACATGACCATTAATGGCTCTCACATAACCATTTATGGTTAAATCCACTTGTTACCTCTAACTCAACCCTCATTCAACCCATGGGTCTCTTCAAGCATTTATTGCTTTGACCATGGTTATCCTCACTAGTTCTTGCACAAGAGTTTATCCATTGGATAAAGGCATTATTCTTTGAATAATAAATTTATTCACTCAACTCAACATTAACCCTACCTCCCAAGTTAACCCTTAGGTCATGTCAAGCATTTAATGCTTCTTCCCTCTTCCCTCAACCCATCTCATGTTGACATTTGTCATCCTGGGATTGGATTGAAAGTCCTCACATGGATCTTAAACCCTTCAATCCTAACCCTTGTTGAGATTACTCAATCTCAACCATCCATTACTCCGTTTTACCTATAAATAGAGCTCATTTCTTCATAATCTAGATCCTGAAAACTTGTATGCATCTAACCTATAGTGAAATTTAGAGAGCATTTAGCATAAGCATTTACATTTACTCTTTTGGACTAAAATTAACACTAGATTAGATAATAGTTTCATTTTTAGCTTGTTTACATTTGCATACTTTCACAATCTTGAATCTCCATAAGACATCCAAAAAATAATGCAAAAAGCTACTGAGAGCTACACTCATTTGGGAACTTGGAGAGGAGAGGAACAAGGGAGGAGAAATTATGAGCATCTTAGTTAGCATTTGGAGGAGCATAGTTTATTTATTCTATGTTTGTATGTTTTTTATTTCATGCTCAATATCTCTCTTGATATGCCTATTTAGAATAATCCTTGGTTGCTAACACTAACGTTTGCTTCTTGTGTTCTTGTGTGTGTTGCCATCAAGCTAGATTTTCTAATCCTTTTTGCAGGGCATCAGAATCAATAGGTACATGACTATCTTCTCTAATGGCAATAAACACAACTTCATCTCCTTCTGATTCAGCATCTGTAACACCTTCAGCTGCAACATAATAACAGTTCTTCTGGTTCCTAAAATTTTGGTTAGACTTATAAGGCTTATCATACTTTTCATGCTTCTCATTTCTATCATTCCTATTATGCTTATCAAAATTATCATGTTTGTCATACTTAGCCATTCTCTTCAGGCATCTAGAAGCAAAATTTCCTATCTTGTTACAAGAAAAACATTTCAAGGGCAACTTTCCATCATACTTACCGGCACCTTTAAGCAATCTTCGGGCAATCAATGCTTCAAGCTCATCAAGCTCTCTTTCTTGCTCTGCAATTTCTCTTCTTTCTCTTTCATATCTGGATATTCTACACTCATCAGGATCACATTTATGCTTACCAGATATAGATGTTGATGCTCTAAATGTATTCTTAGACTTTCCATGTGATTCTCCAAATTCACTTAGCTCAAATGCAGCAAGTTTTCCAACAAACATATCTCTTGTTACTGTAGTCACACTCTGAATCTCATCAATAGCGGCAACCTTATGTTTATAAGCAGGAGGCAAAGATCTTAGCACCTTAGCAACAATCTCATATTCCTCAATCTTTCCACCGGCACACCTGATACCAAGGACAAGTTCATTCACCTTAGCCATGTATGAATGTATATTCTCATCATTTTCCAATTTTCAATGACTCATATTTCCCTTTCAAACTCCATAACTTAGCAACTTTCACTTGACTATCACCTTCATACAGGATCTCAAGCTTCTACCAAATCTCATGTGCGGTCTAAAGCCCCATAACATTTGTCATTTTAGAATCAGTCAGGGTACTAAGCAATGCTTCCTTCGCTCTCATATTATATTTTTCTTCCTTAACCTCATCAGGAGTAGATGGTCCATTCTGAGGAACAACATAGACATTTTTAGTAATCTTCCAGTAATCCTCTCCAAGAAATTTCAAGTGCATCTCCATCAAGCTCTTTCATACAGTGTAGTTACTTCCATCAAACCTCGGGCTATACATAAACCAATAAACTTCAACAATAAACAAATTAACAACACAACACACAACACCAAGATTTTTGACGTGGAAAACTCGGTTAAGGGAAAAACCATGGAGGGAACCTACTCATAGTAAGATGATACTTTGTAGAAGTATGTACAGATATTGCAATGGGGAATGCACATGCATTCAGGCACATTGCCTAGAGCTCATTGCTCAAAATATATTTGCCCAAAAGGCTACAACCCTCAAGGAAGTCTCACTGACTTACAATATGATTCAGACTACAATCCAGAAGAAATGAACTGCAATGATAGCATCTACAAATGCCTGATGACAATTCCGGTTAAGCACAATTGTCTGCTCTGCAACACCAATCTCTCCTTAATACTTCACTGAATGATAAATTTCTTGTTCGCACATTCACCTCTCTCTGATAATATAGACACAATATCAACACCAAAACTAAGTGAATAACTCACCTATATATACAATTCATCAATTTTGATAACAAGGTCGGCTAAACCCTCAACCCTCAACTCATAATTACAAAAATTACATTACACAATACAAAGATCAACCATCAGACCAATACAATTATTTACATTACATAACATGTACCTAATTCAAATTCCCAAATGATCACATCCACCAAAAATCACACCAAGATCAATCGTAACATGCTACACCACCAAAAATACTGCATAACATGAAAATCAATACCGGTTGATGAAAACCACAAAAAACGTGCACAACGATCAATGTGGATCACCAAAACAAATAGGACACAACTAGAAAACACCAACAAGCACATTAGAACCATCTAGAACAGTTGCACCAACACCTCTTATCAAATCTTCATCGATCAACATCAGAAAGCTCAAGAACACAACCAATCAGCAACTACCATGAAGAAAGATAACTTGTCTAGTACCAAATCATGAACCATCTAAAATAAAGATACACAAGATCATCCCAAACAATGTCCCAAAGTCTCAACACAAGATCTGATCACACTGGAATATACCAGAGGAAATATTGGATTCTGCAAAGCAGTGATCAACATAACCAAACTACAAAATCGGATCAGAAGATCTTCCCAAACTCACCGAAATAAATCACAGGAATATGTTGACATCAATGACAACAACATATCCTAGCAGGAGCAATGAACAACCATATCCAACAACTCCAACAACCTCAGCTCATTTTGCAAATTAGGCTTGACTTGTTTTTTAAATTTGGGATTTGATGAATGACCTAGAGTTTACCTAGGTTGTCATCAACGATTAATGTATATGTTTATGTTTATTAATATAAAAAATCCCAGTTCTAGCCCCTTATATATCATTTTGTAATATTTATTAAAAAAATATTAATTAAAAAGTTTTAAAGATAGAAATAAAAATATATTTCATTTTTTAAATATTTATAATTTTTTTCATAAACATTTTTAAATATGAATTTAGAAATTCACTTTAATTACTTTTAGGAAGGATATCCTTATCCATTGACAATTTATTATTTAACATTTTAAATAAAATTACATTTTTCTAAAAGCATATCTTTATTAATATCGTTCTTATGTTTTTTCAACATAACATAGTTTTTTAAATATTGATAAAATATTTATAATTTAAAAATATAAAATTTAATTTAAAATAAACATATGACTAAAATTATTTATATATAAAAAGAAGATGGACATCAATTTAAATCACATGGAGTTTTTATTTATGGAGGTTTTTTCAATTCATTATGTGAGTGTAATACACCTCTTAGTGTAATTATCTTATTTGAATTTATTATTTCTAAATTTATTTATTTTTCGGTAAAAAGGCCTTAGCCGTATTTTATTGATAGAAAATGTTACAATCTTTGCTCAGTGCAGGCACCTATAGGAAAGAGTCGAGAGCAAAAAACCTCCGCCAACCTCCGACCTTGCCCGGGACCATTGGTTCAATTAAACTAACAACCTTTAAATTACAAATGACCTTTTATAGGTTCTACAATCAGGCTTGTAAATAAAGCCCTTATTATTTCTAAATATTAATTGTATGGTTTTTTTTTTCAATTATAAAATTTATATAATAATTAGTAGAGATATCTTAAATATATTTCTTAAAAGATCTCAAAAATGTTTCTTAGAATATGGTATTTTTAGATAGATGTATTCAAAATACATTTTATTACATTTTTTAGTTCATCCATAGAACTATAGGCAAGGGGCTATATCTAACTAGTTATGATTAATATTATTTGATAATTTTCCTATTCAAAAAATATTAGTTTTGATTAAAGTATAGATACATATATTTTAACAAAACATATTTGAAAATTTATTTATTTTTTCATAATTTTATTGGTTAAAAAATTTTACTCACTTGATATGGGCAATTATTGTGCTTCCATTAGATAAGAATGTTAGAGTAAATATACATTCTATTTGTTTTGCTTTTGGTTTGTTTTTCATATGCAAAGTCAATTGTATCATTCTGATTTCTTAGGCATCAAGCACAACAAAAAATAGATTAAGATTGGCATTTGCAATGTTTTCTTCTATATACTTTTTACCCTCTAACAATGAAAACATGGAAACTTTCTATTTTGTTTTATATTATGTTTTCAATCTTTGACTTACATATTTAACAAAGCAATTTGCATGTCTATCTGCATCGTACCATTAGTTGATTGTGTTTCATCAAAGCCATTCAAATCTCAGTAGAGCACCATTCGACCAGGTATTCACTTTTTCCTTCATTACATAAAGCACAAACAAATCTAAAATAATCTAAGATCTACCATTTAAAACTTCACTACAACAATGCTAGGGTTTAGAAAAGTAATATCCCTAAATTACTTTAGCATGAGTTTCAAAGTTTTAGGCCCCATTTGCAACAATAACACAAAGTTTTTCGTTAAAACTAGCGCTGTCATTTTTAGTGGAATTTTTTTATTTTATAAGTTATTTTAGTTTTAGAGGTTCAATGTGTCCACTTTACTAAAATAAGGTGGTAGCAGGCCCTTCTGTTGGAACATATCTTAAAATTAAATTCAATGATAAAACTTTCAGGATCTTGGTGTTCTTTTAATTTGTTATTTGAGTGTTATAGCTTTGTCAAATGTGGTGGAATAAGAGTCTTAGCTTAGAAGTATAAACTAAGAACTTAGGTGATCACTATTTCCTTATTTCATTGAGGAAAGATAATCAATAAGATCCAACTTCAGTCCTTGGAGGAGAGTTGGATGTTGTATGTGATTTTGCTACTTTTAAGGGTTAGATTGATTGATTGATTAAATGTAAGAACAAGGTAAAGAGCTATGAAATAGACCAAAATCAACATAAATAGTATGCTAGAGAAAAAAATTAAAAATTCTAAAGACAAATCTAGAAATGTGGCACGAAGAGGAACCTGTGCTTGCAATCTAAGACTAAAAATGACATTTAATGTCAATAGGAGCCACTATCTAGGGGCGTTTTTGTCAACTCAGATGTGCAGATTTGAAATCAGGATGTTATGTAGATTGTCCTCCTAGAATTTTAGCAAAAAGTGTTGAACACAAGAGCTAGTTGATAGTGATGGGGTTTTTCACCTATTCTGAATTTGCTACTATGAATCTCTATTTGCACTTTCTCAACTTGCAACTCTCTAGCATCGAATCTAGAACCTACACACAAAAAAGAGGGGAAAAGTGTTGGGTTGTATAAGGGTTTCCTAAGTCTAACCTCGGCTAGGAATTAACGTCCACTACAAAAATGATGATTAGAAAGACATATTACCCTTGGTAGGGTAGGGGCGAAGTAAAATGATGAATTGATAAGATTATACCTTAATATTGATAATGATGGTCATGCAATGCTCTTTGGATAGGACCCTCAAGTGTTGATGTACTAACATGACATGACAAGACGAGATCAATCACAAAAATACACTTGCATGAAGATTGATGTAACTTGTTGCTCCATAACATGCTCAATCTAAAGAAATTCACTCAATAAAGCTTGATCTAGGAATTGATTCACCTTGTATAATTTAGTGCAACAAATAGCACCTTCCTCCATGTCATTAGAGGTTGTGTACCATTGTTTTTGTCTTTTTGCCCACCTAGATCACTTTGTTAGCTTTAGATTGGAATATTACCAACTATGTTGACTTTTCATCCTCAAGACACTAGCGCGACGCGAAGATGTGCAATCTGATAGTCCGCAGGTGGTCATTTGAGTGTTACACCTATGCCTAGAAGAAATCGTAACGCCCTTGCATGCGCCCACCAATGTCAGTTTTCCTTTCAGAGCCTATATCTCTCCCCTTTGAAGGCATTTTGGAGGATTCTTTGGCATTTCTGATCAATTATTGTAGGTCGAAACTTTTAGTGATCTTCTTGAGCAATATTCACATGTTTTCTATTCAATTTCCATCATTACCATAACCTTTGGAGAGCTCTTGGAATTCAACTACATCCGTCTGAGTGAAGGTTCTTTAAGTGTTGAAGGGGAGTTTCTCTCTTTCCTTCTTTATTTCAATATCCAATGCTTCTATGTGTTTTAACAATCACTTATCTATTTTACTTCCATCTTTATCACTTTATATTTCTGTCGTTGCTACTATTTGGGTTGTCTGTGGTGGTGGAAACACCAAAACAGGGGTCTAACTAAGGTAGACTCCAAAACACAACCCCCAACATTTTGCTTTCTTGTTTGTGTGTCATCTTGTAGTGGTGAGAAAGTTAATGTCTTGCGGGAGGCTTCAATCGTGGACTGACTGTGAGCGTCTTATATTTTCCTTTATCTTGTTCTCTTATTTCGTACTCTACAGAATTTTATTTACTTCATTATCGCACTGTTTAGTTGGTAGTGTAGACACATACAATTGGTTAAATCAATATTAATTAATTATCCTTGATTAATTTAACTAATCATTTTGTTACTCCTAAATTAATTAAATTATATTCAATTAATAACCCCCTTTACATTTATCCCAAAGCTTGATTTATTTCAATAAATCAAACCCACCCTAAGAACATTCCAACTTTATTCTTAATCCTAATTAGCTAAATTAATCCATAATTAATTCAGCTAATTTAGTGATTCCTACAAACCTATCTTCTAATCCCCCATTAACTAATTAACCCAAATCCTCGTCCCTATTAGTATTTGTTCAAATTTAAAATACTACATACCTACCCATGTCATCTCACCCATCCACATCATCTTTGACCAAGGGGTGCTCACACGTGTGAGAATTTCTCTTCCCCATGGAGCCACCCTACACTTTACTCTTTTATCCTGTATGTCCTATCCCCCCTTTTCCTATTCCTTACTCCTTTCTACAAGTATTTCACTTGTCAACTCCTTATAATTCCCAAGGTTTCTCACACATGTGAGAAAACCTTCTCATTTTAACTAGGATAGTTGGACTTCCTAAGGTTACCCACACATGTGTGAGCACATCTTCCCCTTTTCCCTATGATAGTTGTCACTAATACATTTGGACTAGATTTCCGATTGAGGTTTCTGACGGAGAAGGTATATTGTGGCCAAATTTGATTTTTTTTTGAAAAAATGCCCGCATTCGTCGTAATTCCGACGACAATTTGCCATTTGGTTTCGGCGAAGAAGGCATTACCAATGAGAATTTTCTTTTTTTCAAAAAAAGTGCTCGAGTTCATCGTAATTCTGACGACAATGACCATTACTTAAAAAAGAAGAAGAGGGGAATTCATTTGTGCATTGCAATCCCGCATAGGCGTCTATGGCGACTTCAACCCCCAAGAACATCGAACCCGCGTCGAAGGCATTTGTGGCATTGCTTGCAATCCCGCGCTGGAGGTAGATTCAAATTGCCCTAGTTTTTAATTTCATGTTGCAAAAAATATACATGTGGTGGTTAATTGTCCTAGTTTAATCTCGTAAAACCATAGAATTGTGATTGAGGAGTGAGCGTTCAATTTTGTAGTAGCAATCCCTTCCTCCCATATACGCGTGTGTTGATTGTTCACATGAGATCACATCTCTTTGCGGCATCGTATCAAACAATTCACGAGCCTTTTTCATGTTTCCACATTTTGCATTCATGTCAAGCAGGGCATTTGCAAGTACACCACCTAACAAAATTCCTCTATCCGTTATGCTTTGATGGATGTCCATACCCTATTCCAAAGCTCCCATTTTTGCACAGGCAGGGAGGATGCTGGCAAAGGTTGTGGAATTTTGCTTTATGCCTTCCAATTTCATTTGCTTGAAAGTGTCTAAAGCCTTTTCAACAAATCTATTTTGTGCATATCCAGCAATCGTTGCAGTCCACGAAACAACATTTCTTTCAGGCATCCTATCAAACAGTTCACGTGCCTTGTCTATGCTTCCACATTTTGCATACATGTCTACCAGGGCAGTTGCAACTACAACATCTGACAAAATTCCTCTATCCTTTATGCTTTGATGAATATCCATACCATGTTCCAAATCTCCCATTTTGGCACAGGCAGGGAGGATAGTAGCAATGGTCATGGAATTTGGCTTTACACCTGCCGATTGCATTTGCTTGAAAGTTTCTAAAGCCTTCTCAACAAATCCATTTTGTGCATATCTGACAATCATTGTAGTCCAGGAAACCACATTTCTTTGAGGCAATCCACCAAACAGTTCCCGTGCCTTGTTTATGCTTCCACATTTTGCATACATGCTAACAGAGCAGTTGCAACTACATCTGACAAAATTCCTCTATCTTTTATGCTTTGATGGATGTCCATACACTATTCCAAAGCTCCCATTTTGGCATAGGCTGGGAGTACGCTGGCAAATGTAACTAAAGAAATGCAATGATCAGCTCCAAAGACATCAAACCACTATTAACAAAACTGAGAGTCTAAAGAATAGTGTGAGTTGTCCTGAAATAAAATATTTTATTTTCAATTTCAACTAAAACATAATTACTCAGCCATTTAATGTTATTAATAAGTGTTTAATTTATGAAAGAGATAAATGGTTGGCCACAAGTACATGAGTTACTAAATGCACACAAATAAGTGAATTTGATATTCAAAACTATCTACAATGAATTCAATTCTTGTCCATTAGTCATTTATGTTTGCAATAAGCATCTTTCTTTGTTTTTCTTAATCTTTATTCATAGTTATGTGCATATTTCACATTCTATAATTAGGATATCAATTGCTATGGCTGAACACTAGCATGATGTTTGTGTTGTGGTATAGATGTGTGGAAACATAATTATGGGATTGTTATATTATAGAGATCATAAATCTAGATATCGCATATTAGTTCTAGCTCTTCTTGGATTAAGTCTAAAGTTGACATACAGTCATAAAGCCATTATTAGCATATCTATCCATTTCTAGTAAAGACAATTAAGAAAGTCATTTTGATATTGAGAGTTTCTTATCTGTTTACCTATTGATCATTATTAAGACATAATATTTAGGTCTATTTATCTCTCTTTCAAAACCTCTGTAAGTGTCCTAGATTGTCCCTACTACTCACTCTTCAATGAAATAGTAGAGTTCTAAAGATTTGTTGCACAAGATAGTGTTGAACGTATCAACAAGGCTAGCATGGAAGGCATGTTCAAGCTTCCACTTGTACAACTTACAACAAATGATTTGTTGATAGAAGAAATTCTTGAAATAGGGATACAATCGAAAGACAAGTAAATACAAACCTCCTTAGTTGAAAGTAAAATATGTGTATAAAAAAAGTACATTGAATCCCAATCCATAAACACAATAGAGATACCAATGGAGACTTAATTGGATGTAGCATGTCGCACCAAAGTTGTTAGAGTATGCTAAGCTAGTACATAATGTTTCCTAAAGCCACATTAGTATTTTACCCAGATCATTATCTACCAAAACTAACTATAGTAATCCTTTTGAGGATTCATTTCATGGTGCTATATCTTCATTTAGTTCCACTTCTTGTTGGAGAAAAGAACAATTATTTCTTGAGGTAGATGAATATCCCATCAATAAAGGACGAGACCCTTTCTAGAATATAACAAACTCTACTCCAACAAAAGATCATGGGGGTTTCACTAGAGATATTAAATAAGAGATAGACTTCTATTGCTGCATTCAAAGCATTGGCATGTTCTTCATTTATTGATGTAAACTCTCTATGATGCCACCACAACCAACAAAGGTGTAAAAAGTTGTTTGCAATGCATGGATTTTTAAGATTGTCCTTTGAGAAAACATAATTAAAGTATGGAAGCAGGATCTGCCAGCTCCTGAGGGAATCTTGATGAAAAATAACTGTAAAATATTTGGGCGAGCTTATATGCAAAAACTCATGCTTCCTGATGGGTTTATGTACAAAAATAAGCACGAATTAAGTGGTAAAGGGGCTTTTGGAAACAAGAAGGACAGAGATGCAGTGGAAGTGAAAACTTCTAGTGTTGTGTCTGCTCCATCTCAGAATGGGAATGGCGAAGGTGCTGTAAGAGGAGCTGAGAAGGGTGTTGGAAGAAGTGGGGGTGTTTACATTCCCCCATTTAAGCTGGCTCAAATGATGAAAGATGTGGAAGACAAGAGCAGTGTGGAATACCAGTGCATGGCATGGGATGCCCTTCGAAAGAGTATCAATGGGTTAGTAAACAAGGTAAATGCATCTAACATCAAGAACATCATTCCAGAGTTGTTTGCAGAGAATCTCATCCATGGGAGGGGTCTATTTTGTAGGTCTTGTATGAAATCCCAAATGGCATCCCCTGGATTTACAGATGTTTTTGCCGCGTTGGTTGTTGTGGTAAATACAAAATTTCCTGAAGTTGGCAAGCTGCTTTTGCGAATAATTATTTTGCAGCTTAAGAGGGCATACAAACGCAATGACAAGCACATGTTGATAGCAGCAGCCAAATTCATAGCTCATTTAGTGAATCAACAAGTTGCACGTGAGATCATTGCCTTGGAACTTCTCACCCTTTTACTAGAGAACCCCAGAGATGATAGTGTAGAGGTTGCTATTGGGTTCGTGAAAGAATGTGGTTCTTTGTTGCAAGACCTTTCACCCAAAGGTCTCTATGGGATTTTTGAAAGATTTAGAGGTATTCTCCATGAGGGGGAAATTGACAAACGAGTATAGTTTTTAATTGAAGGCCTTTTTGCAATTCACAAAGCTAAGTTTGAGGGTCATCCAGTTGTGCGTCCAGATCAGTTAACACATGAAGTTTTCCTAGAAGATGAACTTGATCAAGAAGCTGGTTTGGATGTTTTCAAGCCAGATCCTAATTCCTTAGAGCATGAGGCAACCTATGAAAAAATGAAGAAAGATATCCTTGGAGATGCTTCTTCAGATGAAGCAGAAGGGGAGAATGATTCAGGTGATGATTCAGATGATGATGATGATGAAGAGGAAGGTGAGGAATCACTAAGAATACAGGATGAGACAAAGACAAACTTGGTCAATTTAAGACATACAATTTATTTGACAATCATGTCAAGTGTTGATTTTGAGGAAGCCGGTCATAAGCTATTAAAGATCAAGCTTGAATCAAGAGAGAACATACCTTCGTTATTATGGTCTTCTTGGGCAAAGATTCTGTATGATCAATAAAATTTAAGAGGAATTTTTTGATAAGTGTTTTGTACAACAATATTCTATGATACACAGACTGGAAACAAATAAACTGCGTAATGTTGCAAAGTTTTTTGCCCACTTACTTGGCACAGATGCTCTTCCATGGCATTGTCTTGCTTATATACATCTGACAGAGGAAGATACTACCTCCTCTTCCCGTATTTTTATAAAGATTCTCTTGCAGGAGCTGGCAGAGCAACTTGGTATATTGTTGCTTAATGAAAGGTTGAACGATCCAACAATGCAGGAGTCTTTTGATTCAATTTCTCCAAAGGACAATCCCAAAAATTCACGGTTTGCTATCAATTTCTTTACTTCTATTGGTCTTGGTGGTATCACTGAGAGTTTACATGAGTATTTGAAGAATATGCCAAGGCTTGTAATGCAGCAACACAAGTCTCTTCCTGAGTCAGATGAATCTACCTCTAATGACAATTCTTCTAGTTTGTCAGGTTCATCAGATTCTGATACATCAGACTCAGATTCTGAGAGTGAAACTGACAATGAGAGTAGTAAGGAGTCACCAAGAAAGAAAAATAATTCAAAGCATGACAATGAGTATGAAAAAACAAGAAGAAAGAAAAGGGCAAGGGCATTTGACTCGGAGGATGGAAGTGACAGTGAAAAAATCATAAGGAAAAAGAAAAGGAATTAAAAATCTTTCTAGTCAGTTATTCAAGGCTCTAGTAGACACCGTTTTCCTGGACTGTGACAAACAAAAGAATCACTCCCAAGTGCTTTGGTTTTATAACATATGATTATAAGATGCTACAATGTTGTCTTATGTATTTTAATAGCCACAGGTTTTAGAGTTCTGTACTTGATAGGTAATGGATAAACAGTGTTAGGAGGAGAAAATATTGAAGGCCAAGTGCAGATTGTGATAATACTAGATTAATGAATCTTGTTATTTATTGAGTATTTCTTGTTTTCCATGTTGTGTGATCTACCATAAGCAAACTAGAAATCTAAATTCAATAAGATGCTTTGTTCAATGATGATAATTTCTATTTTCAAGTAATTTGATGATGATAATTTCTATTTTCAAGTAATTTGATTCGGTATATTATAATGAAACTTGATTTCATAACTAACATTTCAACTTCTATATAACTAATTCTATAGCCCAATTTTCTTGCCTGTGAAGAAAGACCATGTCAGACATTATCAACAAACAACAAAATAAGGAGACAATTGCTAGATTGTGGTCTAACTTGAAAAGAAAAGGTGATGGAAAATGTTATTGTTCGTGCAAAATTTGTAAGGGGTTAAAGACTAGAAGACTTCTAATCAAAACAACGAAGAAACATTGTAGGCTGCATGGTCACATTGAAGGTGGACATGATTATCATCCATTGGTAAGTTTTTCATTATATCGTTTTGACAATTTATATACATAATAAATCACGTGATGATGAGATCATGATCACGGTTTATTTATGTTTATCAATTTTATATAGCTCGAGCACCCCGGAACACATGGTATGGATCAACACAACCCTGAGAATATGGTTTTCGAAGTGAACGAACATGGAGGTGTGAATATCGAAGCTGAAGATAATGATCCAATGGAAGATGATGATCATGAGCCAGAAAACACAATTGAAGATGATGGTATAAATACATTGATCCATGACTCATTTAGTACTCGCGCAGCTGATCATGACGATGAAGATGACCTTGATGTTGTTCATGATGTCCCTCTACTTGAGAAGGCATCTGAGGCCCTTTACAAAGGCTCATAGGCAACTCTTCTCTCTGTTGTATTGTTGTTGGTGAACTTGAAGGTTATGAATGGTTTATCCAACATAACAATGTCACGTATGTTAAGGTATGCCATATATGTCATAATAAACTGTGAATCATGTTGTACCATTAATATTATTTATTATAACAAATTATATTTTTTTGTTGTAGATTGATAGGTGAGTTTTTGTTAGCACCATCAAATATTCTACCTCGCTCATACCAAGAATTATCTGTCGTTATGAAAGATATTGGAATGGAGTATCAAGCAATAGATGCTTGTCCCAATGATCATGTTATATATCACAAACAACATGAATTTCGAATTGAATGCCCTGAATGTCATATCAGTAGATATCAAACAGATCAAATAACAAAAAGGGTTCCTCGCAAGGTTCTTTGCTATATTCCCATTATTCCACTTATGCAACGATTATTCAAGTGCACTAGCTTGGCACAATTTATGGATTACCATGCACGCAATAGAAGTCGAGATGACATTATTCGAATGCCTACAGATGGTTCAACATTTATGGACATAGAGGAAAAGTGGCCACACTTTAAAGAATAACCTTGTAATCTCAGGCTTTCATTGGCAGCGGATGGTGTCAATCCATTTGGAGAGATGAGATCTGTTTACTCAGTGTGGCCTGTTTTTGTTATCAACAATAACATTCCTCCCTGGATGCCAATAAAGAGGGAGCACCTAATGTTGGCAATGATTGTTCCAGGTATTTTATCATTTAAATATAGTCGTCTAAATTTAATTATAAATATTGCAGTAAAATGGTCATAATAATTATGTAATGTTTTTGTTCATTCGATTAGATAAGTACCAAGTTAAAGATATGAATGTATATATCGAGCCTCTTATCGACGAGTTGCTGGAGTTATGGAATGGTGTCACTATGTATGACGTCTCTAGACCAATAGGACAAAGACAATTTCAATTCCATGCGATGCTTCTATGGACAATACACGATGCTCCGAGGCTAATACATTTTTTTGGTATGTTATAGTGTTTAAGTTGTACATGAACATTATAATTCAAAAAATCATCATATTTAATCCAATTATACATTATCTTGTAGGTCTTCAAATAAAGGGAAAATTTGCATGTCTTGTTTGTGGTCCAAAGATGAAATCTCGTCATTTAAAAAATTTAGGAAAGCAGGTGTTTGATGAGTATAGGCACTTTCTCCACAAAATCATAAGTATTGAAATACTGAAAAACATCTTTTCAATGGGAAAGAAGAGAATACATCAAAGCCACGAAGAATGACACCTCACCTGTGGAAGTTGGAATATAATAGAATTGATCGTCAAGGTAATGCCATTCCATCTATTGGTTTGTCATAAAACATCTTTTCTATTTTGTTTTGTTTACTGATGATGTGATTGATGATCATGAAGGTCGTGAAGGCATAAATGACCACCTTCCTAAGGGACTAAAAAGTTATCCCCGATAATTTAGTAGGTTCCCCTACTACGAGCAGTTACAAATTGTTCATTTGTTTAATAGTATGCATATTGGAAAGAATATAACAAAGACAGTATGGAAAATATTGGATGGAATGCGTGACAAAGAAAAAATTGTCAAAATATATAGTGACATTCAGGAATCCAATCATGCAATGATAAATTTCATTCAATCAAATAGCCATGGAGACCAGATTAATATAAGTGAGCTTCCTTGGTTATTAATGGACCAGCAAAGCAATGCTATAAAAGAAGTCATGCGAAAAATTCGATTTCCCACAGGATTTGCTGCGAACATAAACAATCTCATATCAAAGAAAAGTGAATTTGGGTCAAGGATGAAAATGCATGATTGACATACCTTCATTAAGGTAATTTATGCTCTTGTGTTTTTAGTATGTATTTAAGTACTGCGCGTACGTGTACTTTTCATTATGTTACAAAAAAATTAAAAGATAATTTTATAATTGTTGCAGTACGTTCTACCTCTATCTCTCACAGACGACTTCGACAATAATGTCAAGCAAGTCATATATGATCTTGGAAAATACATGAGGTAAGTAGTGATATTTATTTAGTTCGTTGTATAGATATTATATTTGCGATTTGTTTTACTTGTTATGTAATATATTTTTTTGCGTCTTGAATACCTTGTAGGTGGTTGTCATGTAAAGAAATCCATAAAGACGATATAAAATATTGGAAGAGAAAAATTCCTCATTTAATGTGTGAAATGCAAAAGTGTCTACCTCCAGCTTTTTCAATGCACAAGAACACTACCTCATACACCAAGTTGAGGAGATTGAATTGTGTGGACCTGTACACACTAGGTCAATGTGGATGGTTGAGAGGCACTTGAAATTTTTGAAGGCTTTGGCTCGACAAAGAGCACATCCTGAGGGTTCTATGGTGGAGGGATATATGGTATACTAGACTATGGTGTACATTTCTGAATATCTTCCTGAGTTTGCAGCAAAGATCCACGTGGATCGCATTTGGGATCTCAACACCATTAACAAATTCGAAGGGGAGTACTTGACGGGGAAAGGTAGATTGAGGAAAGTGAGAGGTAATTATAAGATGTTATTGTAGTTAATTAATTCTTAATCTTCAAAATAAATCGATTGTAAGATGTCTATTTATTTTTTGTACAGTTGGTCGAGAGTGGGATGCACTACATTTGTATATTGCAAACAATCTTGATTGGATGATGGTATGGATTGAACGTTGTCAACATTTTGGATGCACGTTAACATGGGAAGGTGTGGCTTCATTGGTTAAAGAAGCACATCGTAATGGAGATTCCAATGTTACGCAAAGGGAAATTGATTTAGTATATGGTTTAAGAGATAAACAGGTACGTATAAATTTATTAGTCACCCATATGTTTATCAACTCACAATGCAATAAATTTTACATGTTTGACATATCGCAGGTCAAACACCACGACTCTATGTGCTGCAATGGTCATAAATTTCGCATAAAAAAGTTGGATGAGATGAAGAAAACTTGTGATTCTGGCATCACTGCAGTCTTTGAGGTGACAAATATTTCATCAAGAAATGGCATACATCCCCAACAGTCTCAAAATCGATACTATGGCATTTTGGATGATATACTTGAGTGTGACTTTAATTCCTTCAAATTAGTTTTGTTCGTCATCAAATGGTACGGGCTACGATTGAATAAAAATGATCTTGATAGAACTATTATTGAACATGATAATGGTTTTATAATGTTAAATACAAGGTCATTTGAACCAGTTGGGGATGACCCCTATGTTCTTCCAAGCCAATGTGAGCAAGTATTTTACTCAGAGGTTCCACATAAACCGGGTTGGTCATTTGTTGTTAGACATGATCCAAGAGGAAGGCTGATAAAGTATAATGTGATGGAAGAAGAAGATACCGAAGAAGTAGAAGATGAAGTGGATGATGATCACGATCGACAGTTTCTCAACGATGATGAAGAAGAACAAGAAGAAGAAGAAGAAGAAGAAGAAGAAGAAGATGATGATGATGATGATGATGATGATGATGATGATGATGATGATGATGATGATGATGATGATGATGCTGATGCTGATGGTGATGGTGATGGTGATGGTGATGGTGATGGTGATGGTGGTGGTGGTGGTGGTGGTGGTGGTGTTGATGGTGATGGTGATGGTGATGGTGATGGTGATGGTGATGGTGATGGTGATGGGGAAGACGTTGATGATGATGATGATGATGATGATGACAACGATGATGATGATGATGATGATGATGATGATGATGATGATGATGATGATGATGATGATGATGATGATGATGATGATGATGATGATGCATGATTGTCTCATCTACTTCCTACTCAATAGCAAGCAGCACGGCGATGCCTCAGAGTGAGACTTCTCCACCATTTTTGAAAGTAGTGAGACGATCATCCCATTTGCATCAGCAGTATCACTTACTTCATCATCTGTGGCATTTTACGCTGAGGATATTTAGACTATTGGGGCAACAATGCTATGATTTGATGATGATGATGATGATGATGATGATGATGATGATGATGATGATGATGATGATGATGATGATGATGATGTTGGTGATGATGACCTTGATGTTCATGATGACGAAGAATGAAATGTATGAGGTATGCGATTAGTATATTATCTATTTAATATTGACTTCTTGATAGAATTATTTTTACATAATTAATTCATTATGTTTTGAATTCTAATGCCATTACATAATTAATTCGTGATGCACCTTTTAATATGGAGATGGAGATAGGGAGAGTGACTATTTATGTGACAATTTTTAAACTGTGTTTATTTATGGAAATTGGATTGTTTATTAGCTATGTGATCGATGTTGATTTAAAATACATATGTGATGGATCACATGTTTATGATGATGCATGTGACATTTTTTGAACTTTGTGTTTATATATAGAATGTGGATTGTTTATTACCTATGTGTGGATGGTGATTTATGATACATATATGATGGATTACATGTTTATGATGACACATGATATGTGATGCTAATTGTGATGCTCAATTACATATATGATGACACATCATGTGATGCTTCTGATGCTTATGATACATATGTATTTATTGTTTATCAACTTACAAATGTAGTAATGCTTATGATGCTCAATTGATGGTGTTGATTTTAGGTATAGTCCATGTGTGATGCTGTCACCCTTGGTGGGAACAGGTGGTTGACTACAGACATCGTCAACCATTTAGTTGAGGATCCTACATAGTCTACATAAAGTAAAGGTAAGGAATTAAAAAATTTACAATGATTTTGATGACGTCTTTTTATTATTTAATACTCTTTTTGTCTAGAAAGTTCATGTTGTTCATGTTGTGTACTATGTTATTTTTAGCTAGCATAAGATAATTGAATTACATTGTACAGGACCCTGAACCCCTTTGACGAGGATCCCGCACAGTCTCATGGATGGACAGGTATAACTAGTCAATACACCCTATAGAAACAGTTTATTTTTTTAAAATTACTTGGAAAACAAACTTCCTCAGTTTTTCAAACCTCGACATTAGCAGTGAATCTAATACAGTTATCAACACTTGAGGCCCCGGTTGGACTTAATCCAATTTCATCCCAAAATCAACTTTAGGGTTGACTTCTTCATCAACATTACCCTCATTTGCAAAATTTCTCTCTCATTACCAATTAACTCTCCCATTTCATGGAGTGCAAGTACCCCCAAATAGGTATTTGTTAGATCTATCTTCGTCAAGTGAGGAAAATGCAGTAATAGAAAATGAAAGTGGCACATGTAGTAGGTCTACAATAGGGAGATCGACAAGAGGTCAAAAGATTAGAAGAAAATTCAATAAACACATGAAATTTTTCCTTGCTCAATGGGGGTCATGTTCTTATGATGATGAGACCAAAGGTGACATTGAGGTGTCACTGAGGTACAGACATCTACAGAAACAATGGGTGCCCAAGGAACTTCCTCCAATAAACACCAATTTTTGTGTTAACGATAGGATATATCGCATAGCACCTTCGTCGTTACATGGTTTAGGCTTATTTTCCATGGATGGCATAAAGGTCTGTTAGAATAGAGTTGTAGAATTGATGGATTTTGTTGGAACTTGTTACAATTACAATCATTGGATGCAGATTGTTAAATATAAAAAAAGTTTGCCTAGGTATGCACTATCAACAAATTATATACAACAGAAAGATAATGATCAAAGTAAATGAGTGGTTGTATACATTGATGGTTGGCCAAAACCAACAGGGAATATTGCAGGTTTTATAAATAGTACGCGACCTGGGTCAACTAATAAACAACCCAATTGCATATTTGAGGCGCATGAGGGAAATCGTGTATTTGTATGTGCGATAAAATCAATAAGTGCAGGCGAAGAGCTTCTAATCGATTACAGTTTGAATCGTATAGATACAAACAAAGTTAATATCATGGGGGTGGTACGTACTATATACCATTTAAATTAACCAACCTCCAATTAATGAATCCAATATACCATTTTATTATGAAGTTTTTTTGCTAAGTCTATTGGTTTAATTTCGCTAACGTTTTTTATATTTTTTCTTTGTCACAGGCCGACATGGATCCATCACATATCGTAGACAGAGATGTAGCTTGCGACACTTCTACCGAGCAGGTAAACCTCATTGTAATTGTACAAAATAGATAGAAGCAAACTATTACATTATTATGTTCTTTTTTTAGTGATTTATACTAATTTTGTAATTATTAATGATATTCTTGACACAGACGGATGTTCGAGCAAAGGGAAAGGGAGTTGCAGTACCTGAGCACCTTTCTAGGGATGTGGAATCATTAGGGTTAAGCGATGATGACCCTGAAGATCCCACACACCTTATGAAATTCTTTTAAATGCCTCTTATAAAAATTAGAAAAGAGATTGTTGCTTTGGCAGCCATGCATCCTATCACTGATGAGATACGAGAGAGGGTGTAATTATTGCTTCAAATAGCATAAAACTTGCAAGTAAGCAGTAATGAAAGCTTTAATTATAACAAAAGTTCAATAATGGTTTATATTTTATTCTCTTTTATGTCATTAACTAAAATATGTACATATTGTTTTTACATCAATTTATCCGCCCTCATCAAAGTTGTTCCCATGATCAGGGTGTTGCAGGATCTTTAGGTGATGACGATTTTCTTGTATTATCACTTGCTTGGCTTATCACTCTAAGTACCCAAAACACATCATACTTGATACTGTCAATTTTCAAAATAAAGGTTCATCCTTGTTTGCAATTCTTGCATTTTTCATATATTTAATGTTTGATATATTTAATGTATTATTCTTTAGGTGTTGTCAATGTTACTGTGCAAATGCCACCGCCGCCTCATCAGAGGTTACCCTCACCTGTATTGTCGACTACAATGTCGGCAACACGTAGCATGCAGACATCCTCTAGTGCACTTCATATTGGCCCGCCCACTGTTGGTAGATCCCTCTTTTGCTCTATCTTCTATCATGTGTTTATTTCCCTTCAAGCATTTTTTCTTGAATTCTAATGCCATTTCATAGTGGATTCATTTTTTGCAGGAGGAGATGCACATGAGGATATGCCAGAGGCGACTACTGTTGATAACATACCATCATTTCCTGGATCTTCTTGTATTGCTAGTATGGGAACATTGCAGGCCACATTGGTGGTGAGCGACGAAGAAATGATTCCCTTAAAGATACAAAAGGTTCCAGGTACTTTAAAATTATTATTATCTATACTCTAATTGTAATTTACTTTATGATCACTCGTTTTGGACTAATGATCCCATGCATTTTTTGTAGGCAATGATATTTTCTATAAACATCTTAGTGGCATTGCATTGCAGATATTTGGGCCCACCATACGTAAAAGGTGGTACATCATATGTGAACTAACCCTAATCCACTTTTGATTTCATATCATTGCTAGAATAGTTTTCCTTTGATCCATTTCTTGAAGTGTAATAAATGTAGCTTCAGTTCATTTCTGAATCTAACAGGTTTGTTTTTGCTTTAAAAGGTGGAATGACCAAGAAAAAAGGTTAAAAGATGAATTGACAAACCAAAGGGTTGAGTGGTTTGGAAATGACACCTTTGACAAAACCAAGCTCCTTGAAAAAGCTGGCACATATCTAAAGTATGTGAGGGACCAATACACGACCCATTTGGAGAGGATCCTAAAGTACGAGCATCCCCCCATGATTCCAAAGAGGGAGTGGAAGGACCTGATTTTGGATACCAATGAGAAAATTGAAAGGAAAAAAGGAAATACACCACTAGACGCCAGAAGAAGGTACGTGATAATATTAAGAATGTAATTATGTACTAATTAATTACTCTTTATATTTATATAGTCTAACATATTTCAAACTTTTTATAGACTGAGTGACACGTCAAAGGCAACCAAGACAAGGCAAGAAAAGCACGGGCAACACAAACTCGGCTCTGGTGGTTACATGAAACTTGTTGCACAAATTGTAAGTATCTCATGTAAACGAAATATTGCATCAAAATATTAATAAATTGCAAACGTTTTTTTTTATCAAACAATGCAAGAAAAATTCACGATACCAAGCAAAAATGCAGGGCTCTGAATTCAGTAGAGTGCCCACAGAAGATGACAAGAGAATTGAGTGGGCATACACAACATTCGAGTGCATCCGTCACACAGGTAAATATGCTAAATGGAAGTTGTTTCAAATTGAATGCTTTACCAATAATCTAATTGATGTTGAGTTCCAACATAAAGTGACTATATTTGTTTTAAATAAGCAAGCAATGATAACAATGTGCATGTCATTGGAATGCAACCTGCTAATTGTGAAACACCACCTGCACATGAAGGTCCAGATGTGCATCCCAGTAGTGGAGGTATTCATTTGCTAATCAAATTTATTTATTTAGCTATTAATACAATTAAACATCTTAATTTGTAATTAGAGTAGTAATTAATGTAACCTTTTTTGTTAATATTTTAGAGCATGTAGTCGGTGGTGAGCAAGTGGAGCATGATCTGGGTACACAACATCAAGAATGTGATGTTCCCCACTCAGGTAAAGAGGGCCATTGTTATTTATTTAAACAAATATAATTGCAATTGGTGTTCAGCATTAATGTAACCTTTAGTATTTCAACTCTAGATGATCTAAAGGGTGTTCAACATGTTGAGGTTGAGGCTACACAAAATGATGTGGCCCCATCAGGTAAAGAGCACAACAATTATGTTCTCTAAATTAATGAAATACTTGCAACAATAATTTTTTTTTTTTTAATTTAACCCATTTCTTTGTTATTGTAGAGGACCCCCCTTCACTTCAGTGTCCTCGTCCTCAATATAGGACTAGGCATACATCGAGATCACGAGCAGTTGGCGGAACATCTGCAGAGGGGGGAAATGATGAAGAAACCGATGTTCCACTTAGTCCTTTCATAGCTTCAAAGAAAAAACAAAGAAATAAATTATTGTAATCTAACTTATTTGATAATGATTGATTTTTATGTGTTAGTGAATGTAATTATGTGCTAATTAATGGTTATGAATGATATTTATTAATTAATATTGATGAATGTTGCGTGTTAATTAATGTTAATCAATGTTATGTGTTAATGAACGTTATGTGATATTAATGAATGAATGCTATATTTTATTAATGGTAGAAAGAATGAATGAATGAAAGTTATAAGATGTTAACGGGGAATTTATAGTGATGTTGGGGGGGGGAAGGGCCAAATGAGCTTCCACCTTCATGTGGTTAGTCTTGTTAAGTAGAGAATATTAAACTATTCTCGAAACCAAGCGAAGCTCAACAAGATAACACACTTTTCAATATTTCATTATGTTGCACAATTAATCTTATTGAATAATGTATATTGAATCTTAATTGCAGGATCCAACAGAGCCAACACGAACAACAACACCACAAGTTGCTGGGTATAATGAACTCCCATATTGCCTTGTCTGTACACGAACAATATGAGTTGCTTCTAGTGTTGATATCCAAGGTGGGACTGCAAAAGTTATGAATATGCCTCATCCTTGTAAGTTTTTTTATTACTTGTAAGTAATGAATATGCCTCATCCTTGTAAGTTTTTTTATCACTTGTAAGTCATGAATATTTCTCTTTAGTTGATTAAAATTAAATGAAAATCTTTAATGAATACACAAAACTATATACATATGCAGGTGCACCATGGTTGAGATGGTCCAACTCCCTAGTCTCACTCTACGACTAAGCTCATGCCATATATAAATCAAAGACATCTCAAATACATCATCGGTGGAAAGCTACAAAGTGCCATTTTCATACATAAGCAAGACATACACAATTGGGCACAATCACCAAGAGAACGGTAAAAAGTGTGTTTGAGATTGTATCATGGATGCTTTTAAGGATTGTATCATGGATGCAAAAAATCTCTTCATTAATCCTTGACTCATGATTGCTATAATACTTCTTTAGACTTCTCATGTCATTTGTTGCACTTCTTCACTATTTTGGACTGAGTTTCAACCATGTATTTGCCTTGACTTATGATTGTACCTAGCTTTGTCCTATCTTTGTAACCTTCCTCCTTGAATTGTGGTTGTAGCTTTGATAATACCTTTTTAATGTTGCACTATTTGCAAGGAGGACAACTCCTAATGCATGTTGCAAATTGTGTTCTAGTGACTGAGACTAACCTTTTTGTACTTGATGTTTTTGACTAGTTGTCATAACCTCAGACTTTGATGGTTGTGCCTTAATAGAACTAAATGTTTCTTGTATTCATACTTGGTCAAGGACTGCATTATGATGCTATAGGGCTACAAACTAAGATTATTTATTGTATCGAGTTTCACATTTGACATGAGTTGCCTTATGACTGCTATGCCTCTTGAGGTTATAAGGTGTTGTTCTTGTCAAGTTTTGACAATGCTGCAACAATAATGTGTTATTTGTTGTTAAGGTTTGAAAAGACCTTTTAGAAACTTATACCCTGCTCTTTTTCACTCAGTAGACTTGATTACTATCATTTTATTTGGTACTAGGTATGACTGCCTACTGGCTTTACTGTAGATTGCAATCTCTCTAGACTGTATTTTCTCAGTGTTCTTGTTCTATACTTGACCATCTATTAGGAAAACATAGCTTGAAATGTCCAAAACAATTAATGAATGACTGCATTATCACCAATCTATCTTGAAGATTTGACTACTCTTTAGATTATGATTATGATTGTCATGATATTTCATGAGACTGCTCTATCCCCATATGAAACCCTTTGTTCCCACAAATCAATGCTTTGAACTTGACTGCAACTTTATAGTGATCATTGTCTTTGTACAGTAAGCTTGCTACTTTCTCAACTTTTGATATATTGGAGGCTCCTAGGATGGTTTCTATCTTATAGTCACAATACCTTGCTATACTTTGCATTTCAGATCACTGCTCAATGATCATATGATGTCTTTGTCTTTTGAATTTGACTCTCGAGCTTGCTCTATTTCTTGACCTTTTGAATAATTTTGGGCCACTATTCATTACTTTTATTACCCTATATGTAAAAGACCTCGCTCACTGCTTCCCATACTTGATCTTTATCTGGTTTGCGTCAATCCTACTATTGCACCTTTTCTATTTATGATCGAGATTTGTTTTGGGATTAAAAACTCTCGATGATTTCACTAAATGACTTTTGCATGACTTTACTTTCTAAGCTATCCTAGGGAACAAAAGAGACCTAGGGATTTGCTCACTTCAAGGAAAAAGAAAATCTAGCAAGACAATCAACCCTTTTAAATAATATTTGGAACTCTTATGGGGAGCAAGAAAGCATTGACAAACTTATAGATGTTGTCATAACACAAAGCTGAAACTATATATATTTTTTATAGATAATCATATTTCTCCTTTAACCTGACTTTTGCTTGAATCATTACTGTAGGCGTATCCAATGCATGATTTAAACAATAAACTACTAAAAATTCTAAAATAGGGTTCTGAAAACCCTACCTCCAAATGTGGATATCTACTATTATGACTATGACAATTTCTCTCCAGAAGCTTTGATGCTAACTTCTATCACGCCTAAACTCTGCATGTGGTTTGCATGGTGTTGGCATGAGGTGCTTTGTAAATGTCCTTATGGATTCTCTTCATATTTTTATGAAACTCCTTCACCGAAGAGGCAAACCTCTCATTCAAACTTTGAAGTAACCCTTTGACTGTTGCATACAGTCCTTTTCTTATAAACCTTCCTTCTTGCGGTGACGTGCTAGGACATAAACTTAAGGTGTAGCTTGTGGAACCCTAGCATAACTTCTAAAAACTGGCTATAAATGGTTCTTTTCATTTGAAACAGAATGCAAACCCTAAAATCACATGAAAGCTTATACTTTTAGCTTTCTATTTCCCTCCAAGCTATGCATGAAATTGATTTTCTTGATAATCACGTGGAAGGAGGCCTTTAGAAAACTTTTGTAAATAAATAAAGAATTTTATTTGTCTTTACATCTTTTGAATTAAAATGCATTTTCAAGTGAATTATTTTCCCTCCAAACCTTGCATTGTGAAATCTCATCCTTTTAAATAAGCTCAACCTTATACACACCTTCAAGGTATTTAATAAATCCTTTCTCTAAACTTTGCTAAATTCATGATAAGTCATGAGGTATATAATAATTCTATTTTTTATCTCTTGGAGTCAAAAAATTGGTAACAAAGTCACGCCTTCAAACCTTAATTTTTAGATAGTTAAATGTCCATTTTACATTTCTAAAAAAATTGGAGGTCTTATGATATTCCACGTGATGGCTACATGTTGACAAAGTTACCCCTCACAACTACTGGTCTCTCTCCCTAATAGGGTATTTGCTGATAGTTCTGATACTTAATGTAAGTACAGATCCAATAGCCAACAAGATGAGAGGGGGGGGGGTGTGAATCATACAAACTTAATCTTCCATAAAAACATCAGATTCAACCTCGGTAACATATACTTCAGTAATATAACCAAAACTGCTAAACATGCAAACTCAAAAGCATATAAACATCATATCACTCATAACACCAGATTTAACGTGGAAACCCAAATAGGGAAAAACCACTGTGGGATTTCGGACCCACTAAGAAATATACTCTTCTAGAGTATGCTCGGTTAAAAGAAATCCTGTTAAAGATTACAAACACATTGCTAGATGTGACCCGGTTAAGGGATTTCCCTCAAATCTGTTAGGATTTTCACCTTGTTAGAAGTGACCTTGTTAAAGCATTTCAAACACTCAATCAGAATGTCACCTTGCTAGAGGGTTTAACAAATAAAACTATTAAGTCCACTCGGTTAAGAGATTTTCTGTCACTTTCACAAAATAACAGTAATAAAAATCTATCTGCAACTTCACATCTAAAATGCTAAAGCAGATTCTTATTTTCTCAATACAATCTAGACATAGAACTAATCTTGTCCATCTGTTGGGCTTCTATACTCTGTTATTCAAACAGGTCTTCAAGCTTCTGTGCTCGGTAATCACTATGTAGCATCCCTGTGCATACATTTGCCCACATACATTGTTTATCAACAACTCCCTATTTATAAACAATTAGCTAACCGCTTAATCTCTTTGATCACACTTCCCATGATCAATCATAGCAATCAGATCTTCAAACTTGTCCAGGTTCAATGTATCATTCGATCTGAAAAATGTTTTACCCCACCTTGGAACTTGCATACATTTCTTGGAACTTGTGCTAGGGTAATGCGGTTCAATCTACATTGTAGATCTTCATGTTGATTTTCCTTTGCCATAGATTCATTAACAAACTTCATGCACGACATACCAATCATTTAATCAGTTCCAGCTCATCAGCTTCCTTCATTAAATAACGCGTGTAACCATTTAATGTATTATGTTACAGCTCGGTTACAACTCAGTAACAACTCGATAACAACTCGGTAAATACTAAACTTCACTCGATAGACATTCCGCCTTCATTAACCGATAGCGATAACCTTAGGGTTTACCAACTAGGTTCTTTGCTTTGTAACATAGTATAGTATTAACCTTACAATTTACAACATATGTATGATGTTAAAACAATCTAAACATCATGATCTCATCATTGTCTAACTTGGTAATAGTTGCCCATTGAATACCTTATTCATCCCCTTATTCATCATATTCTTTCTGTGTCTTTTACCGACATCTTTATACTCATCAAATCATACTTCTCAAGATATGGCAACATCATACTGAATTAGAAAATCAATTTCTTGAAATCAATGATAAAATAATAATATTAAGACAGTAAACATCCTTAATAAGTTATATCCATAATCATCAACAACCTTCTCAATATCCTTATTGAAATGCCAACAATCTCCCATTGTCTGTTATAATGCCAAATGCCAACAATCTCCCCCTTTGGCATTGATGGAAAAACCAATTGATTTGACCTAATTGATTTGGATTGCTGTGAGTTGTTTGTGAGATTCTGAAATGCTCTCTTCTTGTCATCAGAATTCTCCCCCATACATTAGACTTCTCCTCTTTTCTCAGTCTTTCTTTTCTTCTTTTTTTCAGTCTTTTCAGTCTTTTCCAATCTTCTTCTCCAGTCTTCTCCCCCTTTGACAACAATGCCAAAGTAAAGAACTAAAACATAATTTCTTCCTGTATGAAGTGAATTCCTGCTGTAATGTGTCAACTTAGTCTCGGTTAGAGCATTTGTCTTCAATTCATGTTTCTTGTATTGTATCCTACACTGTTTCCTTCACACCTTTAGAAAACATCCTAAAGTGTGTAAATCAACATCAACTCTTAAAAGATATTTGATAGAGTCATCGAATTGATGCTTTCACCGAACTTGGTCAGTGAGTAGAAGATAGGGGTAGGACCCCTAACTTACTTCTGAGATATTCAAAAGTGTCCTTTGGTAGTGGCTTGGTGAAGATATCTGCTATTTGTTCCTTTGTGCTAACATACTCCAACACCACTTTCTTCTCTTGAGCTTCTTCTCTAAGATAATGATATTTGATAGAGATGTGCTTTGTGTTAGAGTGCATAACAAGATTCTTTGAAATGTTAATGGCACTAGTATTGTCACAGAATATAGTTATTGGCTCGGTAACTTTCTCATTTATACTTTCCAACAGTTGTTTGATCCATGCTATGTCGGTACAATTCAATGCTACAGCAACGTATTTAGCTTCTGCTGTTGACTGTGAAACACATCCTTGTTTCTTGCTAAGCCAACTCACTAGTCTTTCTCCTAAAAAGAAAGCTCCTCCACTTGTGCTTTTCCTATCATCAATGTTATCTGCCCAATCAGCATCAGTATAAACTTTTAAATCAAAATCATTTCCTTTCTAATATACTAAGCCATAATCCTCGGTGCCTTTCAAGTATCTAAAAATTCTTTTGATTGTTGTCATGTGTGTTTCCTTAGGATCTGCAGAGAATCTTGCAACTATACCAACTGCATGTGCTATGTCTGGTCTGCTGTGAACAACATATTGTAGCTTTCCAGTCATGGATCGGTAAAGTGTCTCATCAACAGATGTAGATTCATCATTCTTTGATAGTTTATAGTTGGTAGTCATAGGAGTACTTACTGGTTTTGAATCCTCCATTCCAAATTTCTTCAAGATTTCCTTTATGTATTTGGATTGAGTAATGAAAATCAAATTTTTCATTTGTAGTATCTGTAAACCTATAAAATACTTTATCTCACCGATTAATGACATCTCAAATTCTTTGCTCATTTCATTTCCAAAGTTCTTGCATAAAGAGTCATTTCCACAAAATATAATATCATCAACAAATATGGCTGACATCAGTATTCCATTTTCATCATTCTTCATGTACATATTGATGTTCTCACTTGTCCTTATAAAACCAATCTTAATCAAATAAGATTGCAATCTTTCATACCATGCTCTAGGTGCTTGTTTTAGACCATATAATGCTTTGTTCAATTTACATACCTAATCTTTACTCCTGTCTTCAACAAATCCTTCAGGTTGTTCAATAAAAACTTCTTCTTCTAATATTCCATTCAGAAATGCAGATTTGACATCCATTTGATATACCTTGAAGTTTTTGAAAGCAGCATATGCCAACAATGTTCTTACTCCTTCAAGTCTAGCCACAGGTGCAAAAGTTTCACCATAATCAATTCCTTCTTCTTGAGCATAACCTTTGCATACTAGTCTTGCTTTATTTCGAATGACCTCACCTTTTTCATTTAGCTTGTTTCTGAAAATCCACTTTGTACCGATTACATTTTTGTCCTTTGATCTTGGGATTAGTGTCCATGTGTCATTCTTCTTGATTTGATCAATCTCTTCTATCATAGCATTTATCCAATCTTCACTGTTAAATGCCTCTCTCACTATTCTCGGTTCAAATTCAGATATCAGACATGTGTTCTATCTCAGTTTGTTCCTTGTCATCACTGGATCATCCTTATCTCCTATAATTTGACTGGGTGCATGATTTCTTTTGACATACTTGGCTAATACAGGCTCGGTAGGCTCTATATGATCTTCTTCATCACTAGGTAACTGGATATTCTCTTCATTTTCTTCAACGGTTTTCTCAGTAGGACTTGTCGGCTGAACATAGACAAATTCATCATAATCTTCTGGTTCTTTGGAATTTCCTTCATCATTTCTTTCTGCAAATTCATCAATTTTCACATTTGCACTTTCTACTATTTTGTTAGATGATTTGATCAGACATTTAAATGCTTTGCTTCTAGAAGAATAACCTAGAAATGTTCCTTCTTCACTTTTCTGATCAAACTTGTCATTTCTATCATCTTTGTGTACATAGCATCTACTTCCAAAGATTTTAAAATAACTTAAATTAGGTTTCTTGTCATACCAGATTTCATATGGTGTCTTCAAAGTACCTTTCTTAAGTTGTACTCAGTTCAGGGTGTAAACTGTTGTACTTATTGCTTCTCTCCAAAATGTTTGTGGCACTTTCTTTTCAATCATCAGGGTTCTGGCACAATCCACAATAGATTTGTTTCTTCTCTTAGCTATTCCATTTTGTTGTGGAGTTCTCGGTGCAGAGACTTGTCTTTTAATACCATGATCATTGCAGAATAAGTTGAACTCATCAGATGTGAACTCTCCTCCTCTATCTTATGTAAGACATTTCAGTTGTCTTCCTGTTTCATTTTCAACTATTGCCTTGTACCATTTAAACATTTGAAAAGCTTCTATTTTTTCTTTTAAAAACATTACTGACATCATCCTTGAGTAATCATCCACAAATAATATGAAATATTTGTCACCATAATAACTTTGAACTTTCATAGGACCACAAAGATCAGTATGCACAAGATCTAAAATTCCCTTAGAGGTGTAAGACTTACTTGTAAAGCTTGATCTTGTCATTTTACCCATCTAGCATCCTCGACACATAGCATTCTCAGGTTTTTCAAGACTCGGTAGACCTCTTACTTGGTGCTTCTTACTTATTTTGATTAGATTATCAAAATTTACATGACAAAACCTTTTATGCCATAACCAGGTATCATCTATCTTTGCATACAGACACTTGTTCCGAGTTGAGTCAAGGTGAAATGTATTACCTTTTGTTTGTGTCCCGGTAGCAGCTAACTTTCCATGTTTGTCATCAACTTTGACAATTCCTTTCTGAAATTCTATTTGGTAACCTGTATTGTTTAGTTGTGCTACACTCAACAAATTGTATTTCAAACCTTCAACCCAATAAACATCATTGCATCTTGCATTGTCAAGAAGTGTCATAGATCCTTTACCTCTTACTAGACATGGTGCATCATTACCAAATCTTACATAGCCTCCATCATAATCTTCTAACATAACAAACTTGTGTTTATCACCTGTCATATGATGTGAGCATCCACTATCTATGATCCAAGAATCATTAGTATTTATGTGAGATATTAGGGCTTTTTCTTCATCTGATCCATCTTTGATAGCCACATAAACTACTTCCTCTGTATCAATTTCATCTAATTTATCATCATTGGATTCCTCATCAGCTATTAAGCATGTCTTTCTATTTCTTCTTCTGAAGTCTCAGCGTCCTCTGTAATGATTATCTTTTTGTCTGTCATCTCGGTAATCCCTCTTTTCAGTAGAATCTTTGTCAGGACAGTTAGAAGCCATATGTCCTATTTTATCACAATTGAAACATTTCAAAGGTAGTTTTCCTTTATACTTACCTTTGCCTCTCGGTAACCTTCTGGCTAATAGTGCTTCAAACTCTTCCTGCTTTCTGATTTCCTCATACAGTTTGTGTACTTCTTCCATGTTCTTACAAAATCTTTCACTTGCTCCATTATGATCTCCTTCAGAGTACTTATACTTTCTTTCATTGTAATCATTAGATTCATCAAGATGAAAAGAACTAAATGCAGATTCAACTTTATATACCAAAGATCCATTGTTATCAAAGTTACTTAACTCAAATGCATGTAGCTTACCAATAGTAGCATCTAAAGAAACTGGCATATTAGGTACAGGCCTCAATTCATTGATTGTAGAGACTTGGATTGCATAAGCTGGTAGAAGGGTTCTTAACAACTTACTTGTTATATCCTTTTCTTCAATAGTTCCACCTGCTCCTTTGATTTGATTGACAATCTCCTTTAGTCTTGTACTGTACTGGGTTATGTTCTCACCTTCATTCATCTTGATAGATTCAAGTTGTCCTCTTAGACTGTCTACTTTTTCTCTTTCAACATGTTCATCACCGCCATATACAGATATGAGCTTGTCCCACATTGCCTTTGCATCATTGCAGCCTTCTAGATCATTAAACTCTGAGTCGGTCAATGCAGATGTTATTTCAATCATTGCTTGGATATGTTCTTGCTTTGCCTTTATTTCTTCCATAGTCAATGTATAGGTGCTCGGTGTGATGAAATCATTCTCCAGATAATATATAGCATATTCTCCAATTCCTGATAGGTGCAGCTTCATCCTTTTCTACTATGTAGAGAAACTTGACTTGTTCAAATTCGGTGCATCCCTCTTATACATCTTTGGATCTTTGCCTCAAGTACCTTTAAACTTTTTCTTCCGAAGTCCAGAGCTCTGATACCAATTGATAGTTCTGATACTTAATGTAAGTATAGATCCAATAGCAAACAAGATGAGAGGTGGGGGGGGGGTGAATCATACAAACTTAATCTTCCATAAAAACATTAAATTCAACCTCGGTAACATATACTTCAGTAATATAACCAAAACTACTAAACATGCAAACTCAAAAGCATATAAACATCATATCACTCATAACACCAGATTTAACGTGGAAACCCAAATAGGGAAAAACCACTGTGGGATTTCGGACCCACTAAGAAATATACTCTTCTAGAGTATGCTCGGTTAAAAGCAAATCCTGTTAAAGATTACAAACACATTGCTAGATGTGACCCGGTTAAGGGATTTCCCTCAGATCTGTTAGGATCTTCACCTTGTTAGAAGTGACCTTGTTAAAGCATTTCAAACACTCAATCAGAATGTCACCTTGCTAGAGGGTTTAACAAATAAAACTATTAAGTCCACTCGGTTAAGAGATTTTCTGTCACTTTCACAAAATAACAGTAATAAAAATCTATCTGCAACTTCACATCTAAAATGCTAAAATAGATTCTTATTTGCTCAATACAATCTAGACATAGAACTAATCTTGTCCATCTGCTGGGCTTCTATACTCTGTTATTCAAACAGGTCTTCAAGCTTCTGTGCTCGGTAATCACTATGTAGCATCCCTGTGCATACATTTGCCCACATACATTGTTTATCAACAACTCCCTATTTATAAACAATTAGCTAACCGCTTAATCTCTTTGATCACACTTCCCATGATCAATCATAGCCATCAGATCTTCAAACTTGTCCAGGTTCAATGTATCATTCGATCTGAAAAATGTTTTACCCCACCTTGGAACTTGCATACATTTCTTGGAACTTGTGCTAGGGTAATGCGGTTCAATCTGCGCTGTAGATCTTCATGCCGATTTTCCTTTGCCATAGATTCATTAACAAACTTCATGCACGGCATACCAATCATTTAATCAGTTCCAGCTCATCAGCTTCCTTCATTAAATAATGCATGTAACCATTTAATGTATTATGTTACAGCTCGGTTACAACTTGGTAACAACTCGGTAAATACTAAACTTCACTCGGTAGACATTCCGCCTTCATTAACCGATAGCGATAACCTTAGGGTTTATCGACTAGGTTCCTTAGGGTTTACCGACTAGGTTCTTTGCTCGGTAACATAGTATAGTATTAACTTTACAATTTACAACATATGTATAATGTTAAAACAATCTAAACATCACGATCTCATCATTGTCTGACTCGGTAATAGTTGTCCATTGAATACATTATTCATCCCCTTATTCATCATATTCTTTCTGTGTCTTTTACCGACATCTTTATACTCATCAAATCATACTTCTCAAGATATGGCAACATCATACTGAATTAGAAAATCAATTTCTTGACATTAATGAAAAAATACTAATATTAAGACAGTAAACATCCTTAATCAGTTATATCCATAATCATCAACAACCTTCTCAATATCCTTACTGAAATGCCAACAATCTCCCATTGTCTGTTATAATGCCAAATGCCAATATTTGCATGAAAACCCAAGTCCAACTATGTCAAACCCGAGTTTGACTCCTTCAAACTCAAGTTAATCATTGGTCACATGTAGAACATGCATTTGAAGACTTGAATGACCTTCCCTCCAAAGTATTTTCTTTTGGAAAAAAATTTTGCTTTCATGAAGTCACGTGACTGTGCTTCTTTTCTAAAGTTTTTACAATATAACCATAAGAATATATAGCCCTTCTTTTCATTTATAAGGTACATTTGAAACCTTTTGGAGCCTTTTAATGAGATTTCCAAAACAACAAGGACCTAGGACCTTAGAAAAGATTGGAATAAGCTTCAAGATATTAAAATTTAGACTCAAAGCATGAAGATCCTAACAACAACAAAAAACCCTATTAAATGCAATTGACATATAAATGAAAATTGGATAACAAAAATAAATAGGGATATAACATTAGGTATTATAATAATATCATATGTGAAAACAACCAATAATAAAATCAAACCAAATGATATATATGATTTGGTCATATATATATGTAGATATATAGATATATACATAATATGTATATGTATATGATGCTCTGCAAAAAGAAGGATAGTTAGAAAAACCTGTTTGATTGCTACACACACAAAGAGAAGCACAAGAAAAAAATGTTATTCATTAGGGTTAGCAAATCAAATATTAAATAGTATCCTAATCAAGCATATCAAGAAAAACACTACACAACAAATAAAAAGCTTAATGAATCTAAGAAAAGTTGAACTCTGTGGTCTAACTACCAGAGATAGCAAGAAACTCTCCAACCAAAGCAGGGGAGACAAAACCAACAATCTCTGCTTAGGGAGGAGCTCTAGACCCCAAATCTGAAGAAAGAAATAGAGCTAAAGTAAGTGAATTGGATAACAACAAGAATGTAAAGTGCACCCCTGATTTGCTAACCAGAATGCTCAAAATTAAATGAAAATCTTTAATGAATACACAAAACTATATACATATGCAGGTGCACCATGGTTGAGATGGTCCAACTCCCTAGTCTCACTCTACGATTAAGCTCATGCCATATCTAAATCAAAGACATCTCAAATACATCATCGGTGGAAAGCTGCAAAATGCCATTTTCATACATAAGCAAGACATACATAATTGGGCACAATCACCAAGAGAACAAAGTGTGTTTGAGATCATTGTCCTAATTGTGGTGTGGTCACGAAGAGGTTGACAAATTTACAGTGATCTCTTCGTGACCACACCACAATTAGAACAATGATCTCAAACACACTTTTTACCGTTCTCTTGGAGATTGTGCCCAATTGTGTATGTCTTGCTTATGTATGAAAATGGCATTTTGCAGCTTTCCACCGACGATGTATTTGAGATGTCTTTGATTTAGATATGGCATGATCTTAGTCGTAGAGTGAGACTAGGGAGTTGGACCATCTCAACCATGGTGCACCTGATCATATTAGCTTGAAACCATGCGCCTCATATTAGCCTCAAACCTATCCCCCTACTAGTAGGTGGTGGGGATAGAATATCATTCGCTGTACATATCAATGACTAGATAACAATAATTATTTTTTGATAAAAATTATCATCGTTAGAATTACGACGAATACCAAGCTTTCGATCGACGATGTAATCGGCGAACATACAACGTTCTCGTCGGTGAAATGTTCTGGAGTCGTCGCACTTCCGACTCAAACCACACAAACATTCGACAAGGATGTTGTACGTGCGATGACACTTCATAGTTGGACGGTCGTCGATGTCTCCAAATGGACCGACGACACAAGCGTCGGACAAACAATATCACCGTGGGTGTGAAGTTCCAAATCATCATCGGCTTTATGATGAAATCTACTGATTCCGACGACTTATTTGACCGTCGGCAGAGTCCATTGGATTGTCGTATTTTTGACGGGCATGGCATCGTTGACCAATCCGACATCGATTTTTCAATGGCTGATTTTGTCGGCACTCCGACAAAAATTAGTCGCAAATCCGACAACTGGCCATCGAAAATTAGCTCCAAATGTACTAGTGTGTTCTTCCCAAGATTTGCTCACACGTGTGTGAGTACACTTACCGTTGCACCCCTGTTCTCCTTGTGACACTTTTCACAAGGCTAGACCTTCAGGTATGGGACCACATTCCCTTTCAATCTAAGCCCTTCATCCCACTTTTGATCTTAACTGTCCATTCCTAAGCCCTAGAGTCTATAAATTGAGCCATTATCTCTTATCAAATCATCCACTTTTCATACATCCTCATGTTGGCCTTTTATCAACTCATCATAGCACCCTCATCATGCCCAAATCATCACCCACACATCTACATCATGTTGTTATGCTATTTTGAGAGCATTTCACATTCATCCCATCTCTCTCTCTCTCCCACTCTCCATTAGTCAACTTTGGAGCTAGCAAAGTTCGTGGAGACGAGGTGGACAAGAAAAAGTTATGAATAATGGGAGCTTCATGAGTATACATTATCGTATGTCGTTTGTCTCTCATTATGCATTTGTTTTAATCTTTCTTAATAGTATCTTTAAAAGGGTTTGATTTGCTTGACTAATCTACTAACCATTTTACAATGTTACATTTGGCACACCCGATGGGACACTTTGTCCCTTTATTTCTAATCATTTTGTAAAGTTTTACAACATTTTCAAAAGTTGAAGGTTGGATTTGCAACACTTTTTTTTCAATCTAACATGTTTTGCAGGTTCCTGTTGCATTTTTTATAGACTTGGGAAGTTCCTGTCGTGTTGTTGACAGACTCGGCAAGTTCATGTCGCATTTTTTACAAACTCAGAAACTTCTTGTCACGTATTTGACAGATTCAGGAACTTCCTCTCACGTATTTAACAAACTCGGCAGGTTTATGTTATGTATTTGATAGATTTAGGAACTTCCCATCACATATTTGACAGAATCAGTAGGTTCTTGTCGCAAATTTGACATATTCAGAAACTTCTTGTCATGTATTTGACAAAATCAATAGGTTCTTAACATGAATTTGACAGATTTAGGAACTTCCTGTCATGTATTTGACAGATCAGTAAGTTCATGTCGCATATTCCACATATTCTTATTTCATTAAATCATTTCCTTTGATTTTTGCTAAAAAATAGTCTAACAAGGTGCAACTGCTAGACATAAAGGAGGATTTTCTAACACATTGCTTTTTGCAGGTTTTGAAGGATTCACATTTGTAATTGTTTTTTATTTATTTATTTATTTTTAATAAATTTTAATGGTGCAAATTGATCAATCCTAGGATAGTCACCTTTATTTTGCGCAACAAATGGTTTAAAATAAACAATCACACTTTGCTATCTTGGTCGAAAACGAACATTGTCATTTTGCAATCTTGGGTATAAAACGAAGATTGTCATTTTGAAATCTTGGGTATAAAATAAACATTGTCATTTTGCAATCATGGTTAAAATGGACATTCACATTTTGCAATCTTGGGTATAAAACAAACATTCTCATTTTGCAGTCTTGACTAACTATTTTATGATGATATAATCTTAGTTAAAAAGAACAACACATTTAGCAATCTTGGATTAAAACGAACAAGTCACCTTGTCATTTTTAGGTTTCTAAAATGAACTCACATTTTGTGATGAAGGGTTAAAATGAACAAGTGTTTTTCGTGATTGGTGCGCTTGCACATCTGTAGAGTGGACCTACTGCTAACACACATTATTCTCTCCCTTCACTCTCGTGGTCCTAGGTGCAAGAGAAAAGTGTTACCGACGCTTGAATTTTTTATTTTTTAGGTAGAGGGCCTATCCCCCCCGAGAATCCCATAAGGCCGGCGAGGGGAGAAAAACTCAAGTGGTAATGGGCTAAAGACAAACTACCTCTCAGCTGCTATATAAAATATGTGGGATGAAAGTCTTCACGACAGGTGTTAATTGCCTACCTATGCATACTTCCTCGATACCTATGTCCTATAGGAAGGAAGCCTCTCGAGGGAGAGAGTGTATATGGATGCCCGAAAGAGAGTCCAGAACTAAGAACCTTGTTTTAGTAGCCCAAATCCCATATTTAATGGTTGGAGGAGTGCAGATTGCACCTCGTAGGTACCCCTCATCTACCCATTCAAGATGAGACAAGAACCCCTCAATTAAAAGATCTTTGGATCTTCGGGGTAAGAGAATCTAGTATGCCTAAGAAGTGAGTGTCATGGTGGGGGAGCCAACGCTACCAGAATCTCTATATGTCTTCTTGTTTGAGGTATTTCTATGTCATGTGGGCCCCATTGAATGTTTTTCAATTTCCAGCCTAATTTGTATGTCTTCAAGTGTCAACAATTGTTAAAACCTTCTATGTTAAAATCTGGGCTAACCTAGACCCCCCCTTTATCTCACACTTCCTCAAAGCATGAAACTTGGTCAATGTGCTTTATTGTCTAATATCTCTTGCTAAGAGAAACATATCCAAAGTTTGACACAAACGTACAACTTGCTACAAAACAAATTTTCCAAATGCATCACATCCTGAAGTCCCTCAAGCATATCAAGAAGTCCATTTATCGTCGATTGAAAAAGAAGAAACCTGGCCAAAAAGAGATCTTGAAGAAGAGAAGATTTCTCTACACAAATCATAAACTCTTGCTAAAACATCGAACATTCCTTCACCATTTTCATGATTATCTGCACAGTTATAGTAATGAGTTTGATGAAGAACCTTTAAGATCCCGTGCCTTTCAACAAAGATTCGCCTTGTCCCAATCTCTCAATAGAAGTGGTCAAATATCCTTGTCCAATCTACCTCAACAAGAAATCGCCTATTGAGTCAATCCCCATCAAGGTAGCCTTTCATCCATTCATCCACCAACTCGTCTTCTTCCAAAATTTCAACCTTTCATTACTTAGTGTAGACTTAGTGCAATCAACCAAAATCAACCTTATAATCCCAATCTATCAAAATTGCATCCAACCATCATCATCACTAAATAAAGATTGAAACTTTACAAAAGTTAATCTAGATCTTTTCATTCTTGGAAAATCCCTTACTAGCACAATGCTTGAGAAATTATCTATCTCAAGTATTATTTCTAGTTAGCTCTAATCACTCGAGATTGATCAAACCCCTTATCCGCATTTGATCTTGCTTAGGACCATTGGTTTGTCCTCAATTAGCAAAGACCCAATCAAATCAAATCTTAATCAAAGGATATAGATTCAACCTAGCTAGGTTTTTACCTTGCTTTATAGCCAAATCATTGCTCTACACCTTATCTGATCTTGCTTGGAAACTTTGTCTATCCCAAGTAAGAAAAGGTGTCTTCCAATCTAATCCAACCTAATCCTAATCAAAGGATCAAGGTTCAATATAAATCTAACATCCAATCCTACCCTAAGGTTTAACTTTTTCGAATCAAAGCACTAAGTCCAACTCTCGTATCCATTCATCTAGCATTCTCATCCACTCTCGCCATTTTTAAGGTCACCCTTGTATAGTCTTGACACACGCCCAAAAGAAAAAGATCGCTTTTCAAAGATCTGAACTTCTCAATCTCAATCTTGATCAAAGACCTTCTCCAATTCAAATCCAAAACCAAACATCAAAGCTTGGTATGAGCAAATGCTTATGAAAAGTCTATGATCACCCTATCAATCATATCCATCCAACTCATACATGCCTCAAAGTTCTCCAAATCCACCTCAACAAATTATATATCCAATCCTAATCCATCTCACATTCCTTATCCTTCCTCTACCTTTGACAAGGGAAAACCATCTTATCCCTTATCCATGTCTCCATCTTATCTCTCACAAACACACCCCTCCTAGGTAGCATATATATCCCAACCTTATCCCCCATTCACATCTAGTCAATCACCCTCTTTTTACAACACCTCCATCACCTCCACTCATAATTCACATCCCTTATACTATAGTCCTCCAAACCACAATCCTAATCTTCCATCTCATCCCAATCATCCATTTAATCCAAATCTCCTTCAAAATCCCACTCCTCCACCTAATCCCCTAATCCATAATCCCAATCTTCCATCTAATGCTAAACCTTCACATAATCCTAATCCTTAAAAATCCACAGTATCCCCATTCCTCAAGACTTTTTTCCAACAAACAAGCCAAGACTTACAAGAAAAGGAGAAATAATCTCCACCTCAAACCAAATTCATCCAATCTCCTCAAGTCATACATCCACCTCCATCCCCTCCAAACCAAGAAGAACCTCAATCCCCTAAGCTTCATGAATCTATCATCTCTTCACCCGCCCACCTTGAAGAATCCATATCTTCCTCCATCACACCATCCCCACAACCTCAAACATATCAAGAGCTTGTTCCAAATCATGCTAGAATAGATTCCTCTCCATCTCAAGATAAAAACAACCCTTCATATCATGATATCATTCCATCTCAAAATCCAAGTCTGCCCTCCACTCCATCCTATGATCCTCTTCCATCTCATGATCCAATTATCGCTCCTATTTCCCTTCGGGATCTTAGTCCTCATAAAAATACAAACATCCCTTCTATCCAGTACAATGATTCCCCTCCATGTCAATATCAAGTCACTCGATCTCATAATCATATTATATTGCAAGAGGAAATTATCCCCTTCCATCTCAAGATCCAAGAATTCCTCCCACTCCACCACATGATCCTATCGCAAGTCAAGATCAAATTATTCCTCCATCACCAACTTATGATCCCAATCCATCTCAATATCCTAATATTCCTCCTAATCCCCCATATGATCCCAATCCTACACAAGCTACCATCACCCCTATCCAAGCTATTCATGAATCCCATATCTATCAACTTGGCTCTTCCACCTTTATCCACTGCGGTTTCCTCAAAAATATAACAAATCCTTCCACCTCCTATCACCCTCAAAATGGACTAGCATCTTGTTTTCAAAATAATAAGTATCCTATTGGAAAAATAATTTGTGAAAAAATGCATTATCAAGACAAAGGGTTAGGTCTCAATGAACAACGCATGTTGGAACCCCTTCAAGTTGAAAAAAATGAAAGATCATATGGTCTTGGCTACAAAGTTCATGCTCAAGATGTTGGTATATCTTCCATCCCTCATAAGTCCAAAATCTCTTCATATAAATCAAAATCACAACATCCCCCATCTTCCACATCCATTTTGGGCCCTTAAGTCTAAAATTCTATTCCTTCCTCATTCGCATCTATTTTGGGTCCTTATGTTCCAATGCTAAACCCTTCACCCCTTCCATCCATATTGGGTCCTTACATCCCCCCATCCACCACTCTATCACCACAAATCCCTACGAGAGATCAACAAAGGCACACATCCTTGAATCCCTTCCTAGACTCTCCTTCCACCATACCATCCATAAAAAGTATAAGGCATCCATCTTCATGCACCCATACAATTGCTATTGGAAGCAATCTGGATGCCAAATATCAAATGTATAAAGCTAGAAATCAACAAAAAGTCAAGAATCAACATGTCCACTCAAAACGAAATACTCAAGAAAATAAAAACATGATCCAAAAGGTCACAAAGCCCCACAAAGAAACCATCAAAAAATATGTGGCTTCCCAAGAATCTCATCGAAGAAATGCATCTCAAAGAAAAATCCAAATTGGCATCCAAACTTGCTAATCCAAAAGTTTCCTCCACTCATGAGTCCTCCAACCCTCCATCTTCAAAATCTATTTTGGGCCCTTATGCCCTAAAATCCACTATCTCATGTCCATCATCCTCTTCATCTATTTTGGGTCCTCATGTCCCAAAATCCACATTTGATCCTCCATCCAATTCAAAACCCCTTCCTTTACAACTCCACCACCCTTCAAGGTGTGTGCCAATGATGATATTCTCAACATCCCCATCCTTTTATCCACAAGTCTTCCAAAACCCCATCCACTATCCAACATTTTTTTCCATAATCCCATTCGTTTAATACAATCCTTTTCATAAATCCTTATCCTCCTCCATCTTCTATCCATTCTATCTCCTCATCCATTTCTACCAACATCTATGAGCATACCTCTTGTTATTTTGGTTCAATGCAGCACATCTTTCAGGGATACCATCAGTGGAACTAGAAGCTTGAGTCCTCCATCCATCTCCTTTTCACGCATCTACTATCTTCCAAATATCTCCATCCACTTATCCTCATCCTTATCCATCCAAAATATTCCCAAAAAATTTAAAATTTTTTTTTAAAAAAGTAAAGAGAAAAAATCCATCCAATGGTGAAAACCACATCTTGTGGCACCTTGGGTATGTACCATTATGAAAACTTGGTAAACAAGTGTCATGTGTAATCACATCATCCTCTTGCACTCTACAATTGGGGGCAAGCTTCATCCATACTATCCTGCCATCCGCATCCTCCATGTCCGTTATCCTCTATCCATATCCTATCTAAGTCCATCTTCTTTTCATATCTTTGATCTTGACTATCCAATCCATCTATCCTTCATCCAATATTCATCATCATATCTAAATCCAACATTCGTTCCTACCTATGATCTTGATTTAGCTAGAGGCAAAAATAATGTCTATGCATGCTTTCGAAAATATAAGCCTAAATTTCTCCTTCATCCATATCCCTTACACGTTATCCTTCCATCTCATACATCTTTATATCCCATCATTCATTACACCACCTCTAGCATGGGGGAATTTTACTCCTTTTCTACATATTCCTTGGGTCTCCATCCTCCTATCCTTCATCCTTTAGTCTTTTATATCATACCCATCCCTCTCCATCTCCTTAGTCCTCCATATCCTATTCAAGCAATCCATTGGTTCTCCCTTGTCATTGGTCCTAATCCATTTATCCTATATCCACAATTCAATACCATCATATAAAATCCAATCCAATCTAATCCAATCCTATTTGATCATTTATCATCCTCCCATCCTATCCAATCTATTTATGCTCACCATCAAATCGAGCTTTACCCACCAAACTGAGCTTCCCACCCATTTGAGCTTACCTAGACTAGCACGTAATCCAAACACCTATCCACAAAGTGTCAACCAAATCCAAGAAGAGATCCTCTTCACTATCACCTCTCCCAGATAGCTTAATCTATTGTCTATCATCAATCCATCCTATCAATCAATGCCCATCGAGATGCATCCTTGCCATGATTGGAAATTTATCTAAATCTATGTACTACTCTTGGCAAGAGAGATTTATTGGCTAAGCGAGTCATTTTATTGGATGATCTTTTTGCTTTGATTTTATTTTGTGTCCTAGGACTATACCTCTTCATGGTTGCCTTGATCATTCTATGTCTTGGTATGTTTGGGTTGGTGTACATTGGGGCATAGTTTTTGTCATATGGCATGTTTGATGGTTTCTCATGTTTGATCTAACAAGTCTTGCATTCACTTTGAGTATGTTGGTATAGTTGCTTGACCCATTCTTTTGCATATTCCAATCAAGTCCCCATAAAGGACTTGAATGTACAATAATGCCATCTAACTTATATACCTCACATATTCAGTCATAGTGACATGTACGATTGCATACATTGAGATAACCTATTGTCTGCAAGTCTAGTCCATGCATCAGATATTCATTACATTTTGATTCCTATAATCAGCGATGTCGATAATCCTTTGCAAAATCAAACCTAGGATTTCTCTCTACATATTGTATAACAACATTCCCATCATCTTCATTCATAATCATTCCATTCAGCCTACATATTCTCTTTCATTTCATCTCCCCTTTTCACCCTGAGGCTTCAATTTATTCATCTTACCTATCCCTCCCCTTTTCGTTTTCATCCTCTAGTCCTACTCATTTCAAGAGCACACTCATGTTCTTGGAACCTGCATGTCCTCTTGAGGGGGCATACCATTGCTTCCTCGTCATACTTCCTCAACCCACTAGTGACTGGGGCATCATGTTACTAGTATGTATCTTTTTCTATCCACTATGTCTTATTCTTACTTAACATAACATCACTTCATGATGCTATATCAAAGAGAGGCAAAATGTAGACACATAAATCTGATTATTTCAATATTTAATTCATTATCCTTGATTAATTTAATTAATCATTTTATCCTATTGTTACCCTTAAATTAATTAAATTATATTTAATTAATAACCCCCTTTACATTTATCCCAAAGCTTGATTTATTTCAATAAATCAAACCCACCCTATGAACATTCCAACTTTATTCATGATCCTAATTAGCTAAATTAATCCATGATTAATTAGGCTAATTTAGTGATTCCTACAAACCTACCTTCTAATTCCCCATTAACTAATTAACCCAAATCCTAATCCCTGTTAGTATTTATTCAAATTTAAAATACTACACACCTACTCATGTCATCTCACCCATCCACATCATCTTTGACCAAGGGGTGCTCACATGTGTGAGAATTTCTCTTCCCCATGGAGCCACCCTACACTTTCCTCTTTTATCCCATATGTCCTATCCCCCCTTTTCCTAGTCCTTACTCCTTTCTACAAGTATTCCACTTGTCAAATCCTTGGACTTCCCAAGGTTTCTCACACATGCGTGAGCACACCTTCCCATTTTACCTAGGATAGTTGGACTTCCCAAGGTTGCTCACATATGTGTGAGCACATCTTCCCCTTTTCCTTATGACAATTGTTCTTTACAAGATGTGCTCACACATGTGTGAGCACACTTACCCTTGCACCCCTCTTCCCCTTGTGACACTTGTCACAAGGCTAGACCTTCAGGTTTGGGACCACATTCTCTTTCAATCTGAGCCTTTCATCCCATTTTTGATCTTATCCATCCATTCATAAGCCCCAAGGTCTATATTGAGCCCTTATCTCTTTTCAAATCATCCACTTTTCATACATCCTCATGTTGGCCTTTTATCCACTCATTATAGCACCCTTATAATGCCCAAATCATCACCCACACATCTACATAATTTTGTTATGATAGTTTGAGAGCATTCCACATTCACCCCATCTCTCTCTCTCTCCCACTCTCCATTAGTCAACTTTGGAGCTAGCAAATTTTGTGGAGATGAGTATGACAAGAAATAGTCACGAGCAATGGGAGCTTCATGAGTATACTTTATCTTATATCATTTGTCTCTCATTATGCATTTATTTTAATCTTTCTTGATAATGTCTTTAAAATGGTTTGATTTGCTTGACTAATCTACTAACCGTTTTATGATGTTACAGGTAGTTTAGTCACGTTTGTCACTATTGTATGGATTTTGCACTTTGTCCGTATAAGACAACAACGCGTCGTGCTGGTGTCCCAATTTTGTGCGCTCATCTTGAAGACAAATACTAAGCAGAGTCATTCGAGAGTTTCATTTGTGGCTTGTTAGCTAAGTTCTACATTTTTATCCCCTAGCTCACGCTTAGCGCCAATTTAAGTGAGGTACCTGCGGATAGGTTTGTTCTCTAGGATTTGTCATCTTAGACGTAACAAATCTCCTCTACATTTTTGTGAAGCCAGTTTTCCTTTTGCATCATTTAATTCATTGTGGTACATTTAACATCTTAAATCTAAATTCCAAAAAAAAAGAGGAAAGAACATAGTTTGCATCTTTGTGTTAGCGTTTGCATTCGTTTCTTCATATTTCCATTTAGCAAGCTTTGTTAGAGAAAAAAATCCTTTGTGTCCTTGTAGTGTGGTCTCAGTGTCATGAGGCTTGTCTATGAGCTTTATGACCCAAACTGCCATAAGAATTGTAGTCAGGAGGAGATCTAGATGGAGTTTCATTCCTGATCGTTATAGTCCTCCTCTATCTGATGTGATGATCAAAAACGCTTTGCCTGACCCAAGTGAGCCTTTCACCTCTTATACTCTCTAGATACCTTTCATGGGAGGCTCGTCAGCTGCTAGTTCTCATAACAACTTCCCAATGAACTCTCCATTGTCTTCTCCTCCTATTGTTGACCATGATTCTGCTGTAACTATTGAATTTGACTAGATTTAGTCTCTAGAGGAGAACTTGAGAGATTTCAAAGGGTTCCTTAATCGAGAGAATGTCCTCCCTCAAGTTGGGAATGTTTTCAAAACTCTGAGAGACATGCTTATCTCGGATAAGAAAGGTTTGGAGATGCTGAGGGCATTGTCCATAATTATTAAAAACCATGTACCCTTGGCAGATGCACCTCCTCAGGATAGCCAGTTTGTTGCTTCTAGTTCTCAGATCGGCGTTGACATGTCAGGGTTAAACATGCATATGGTGGATTCCTCTATTCCTAGCATTAATGCCTCATCCACTCCCTTAGGTTACATAGGTATGTCTAGTAGCTCGACCTCTACCTCTGCTACAACTCATATCTCTATGCTCAACACTAGCACTACATTTGTCGCTGGTATTGGATCTCTTGGAGGTGTTGGTGGAGGTGGTGGCACATCTAGCCCACCTCTACCTCCTCCGCCCACTAATCCTATCTTGAACATTATCTTACAAAACATGGGGCAGTTATAGTTACATCTCACAAACCTGGCCTCCACTTCTGGTCAATCGTCTATGCCTACATATTATAGGAAGAGTCCCCTTGACATCACTATCCTGAACACCATCCTTCCTCCTATGATTGAATCATTAAAGTTTGACAGATTCAATGGTGATGGGGATCCTAATGTACACTTTGATTCTTTCATGACCATGTATAATGGCTACCACAACCTAGAATTTGTGTTACTTAAACCATTCTCATGGTCCCTTAAGGGAACCGCGTTGGAGTGGTATAGTTCCTTGTCAGATCATTCCATTCATACCTTTGACCAACTTATGGATTTGTTTCTTAGACGGTTTTAGGCTAACATTGGTAGCAGGGTCACTATCGTTGACCTTGTTCACTGTCAACAAAAACCCAATGAAAAGATCACAAATTTTATCTCAAGATATCAATCAATCTCTACCAGGATTCCCTTTGCCTTGCTAGATAGTGATTTGTAGTATGTTCATTGACAATCTGTAGCCAATATTGAGGGAGAAGCTTTCTCTTAATCATTACCAAAACTTTACTAATATGTCCTTCACACTCATAGACTACCAGCACACTATGACATAGTTTGGAGATTCTACTTTGAACCCTTGTGATGGGTCTTTCGCAGGCATGTCCATAGAAGGGTCTAGAAAGAAAAATATTGTAGCTAATGTTGTGGTTGTCTCACAGTCTGGATCACAACAAAATAGAGTCTTCACCAAATTGAACGACTCCTACCTAATCATAATGCAACGATTAGTAAAAGATAATCCGATTACCCTTCTCGAGGTTAGACCACTGTCCGATAATAGACCCTATCCACATTGGTATGATGGATCAAAATTTTGCCATTACCATAGTGTGCTTGGTCATGACGCTAAGCAATGTTATCATCTTTGTAATATCATCCAAGACCACATTGACAGTGGTGCGATTAAAGTTGATGAGCAGAAGCATAAGTCAAACAAGTCTGTTGATAAGACTAGTAGGGATCTGTAGATCTACATTGATCTGTTTCACCCGCATTTGGCAAATTTCATTTCTGCATCAGATCCTCCTTCAGATGATGGTGCATTTGTGAACATGGTCACCATCACTCTTATTTGTTCACCTCACAGCCATAAGGGGAAGGTGTTTGACAAGTCATTATCATTCACCCCTCTAGATGCACCGTATTATCGAGAGCTTGCTCTTTTGTACATCCCTGTTAAGTTGAATGGTCAAACTGTCATGGGTGTGATGATTGACCCATCATGTAGAGTCAATGTCATTATAGAGGAGACTTTATTCATCAACGGTTGGCATAGGCCTATGTATGATGAGTGTTAAGCAACCCTAAGGACACATGATAGTTTATCTCTCTTCTTTGGGTAGCATCACCTTGACGGTCCTTATGGGACACAAGGCCGTGTCTTCTACATTTTTGATCGTTCCTGAATCAGACCCATTTTGGGTGAAACTAGGCATTCCCTGGTTGATTGCTTTGGATGTGGTCCCTTTAGTGATTCATAAATGCATCAACTTTCCTCATGAGGGTTCGGTGCATGTCATCCAGGATAATGGATATTGACCCTTGGTAACCCATGGGAATTTTTTTGTTGGATCATATTTTGGCCTACTTCGGTGGGGCCTATGCTTCCTCGTGGTGACTTGATGTACCGCACATATTATTAGTATAAGACAAGGGAGTGGGCCCCTAATTAGCTCAACCCAATTACTCATTGCCTCTTCCTGCATCGACCTCTGCCCCTTCTATTCGTGTATTGGAACAACTAGTGCGCCATGTCCCCTCATCATCGGTGATTGAGGCTAAGCCCGTTCCTTCGAATAGACAGCCTCATCCGTCTAGGACTGCACAACCTCTAGTGGTGTCCTATGTTCCTATGACTGCACCTAGTGCAAACAAGGGAAAGGCACCCGTGTTGTCAAAGTCTGTGGCCCACCCTCCCTTCGACCTCTCGATCATGGATAATATCCCTCGACCCTCTCGACATGAGAAAGGGAAGTGCTCCTCTCGTGTTCGTTCGTCCCTGCTTGCCTTTGTTTCACAGCCCATGTTGGCACTCTCTATTCCTTCAATTGTTCCTCATGCGAAGCGACGTAAGACACCTGCTGTTGTCAATGAAGTGCCTATCTTGGATGCACCTTCTATTCCATCGGTTGGGCCTTCTCCTATCCCTGACAAGGTTTCGAAGGCCTCTCCCATGGAGCATGATGCTCCTAAGTCCTCTTGGGCTCCCATAGGTGGCCCTCATCTTCTTCATAATCAGTGTGTACATGAGCGTAAGTACTATCAATGGGCCATGGCTTGAGAGTGCGATGTTTCTCTATAAGCTACTGGTGCATCTAAAGCACTCATATCTATCGCATCAGTTCATTGGTTGCTCTTATTTCTGCATTATCTTCAGTTTTACTCCCAACTCTTTTAGGGACTATTGATGAACCTCCCCCTAAGCGAGTGTAGGTTTTCATTTCTCATTCTTTGAAGAAGCCCCTCATCACCTCCCTTTCGAACATACCTTCGTTGTCTCAGCCTATTGATATGCTACATACACAGGTGGTGTCCAGCACAGCTCTGTCTGCTCCCCCTGTTTCACAGTCATTCCTACATCAGAGTTTTCTTGGGGTCATTAAGCCTTCTATAGTTGATAGGAGACCCATTGCTCCTGTCCAACCCAAATGTAAGTTTGAGCAGGGCCCTATCCAGAAGTTTCGATGGTGCAAATCTTCACAGGTATGTTCTTCATCCTTTTCTCTGCTTGTCTCAATGCTTGTTATTTTTCATGTTTTTGTGTGTGTGGTTGGAAGGCTCTGCCTTCTCCTGAGTTTATCATTGCCCCTCTTTTGAAGGCTGATAGTCCTACTCATGTTTAATCATCTCCGAGTGAGTCATCTGCTTCCTCTACGAAGGCTTGCATGTTAGACTCCTTGGAGGACATCCTGAAATTGTCTACAATATTTTCATGATCATTGATCATTACCTCCTCCAAGCTTGTGGACAAAGACATTGTTATTTCTTTGTCCCTTGCCCTCGCTGCTAGTCAGGCACCTAGTGCCACCCTTGTCATTGTCCTGCTTCGGTCTCGTCCTCCTTCCCCGTATGATGTAGATTGGGAGGATGATGACCTAGTCATTGAAGACCTCTAGGGCCTTATCTTTATTTATCTTGTAGCATAGTATGTGTGCATGATTATGTTACCCCCGTGCTTTCTTTGTATGTTTGTTCCCCCCCAAAGGACCCAAGTCACTCTGTAGGTGCTTGGATACGAGAGGTTGATTGTCTTTATCTATTGTGCTCTCTTGGAGGACCCGAGTTACTCCATAGGTGCTCAGATATGGGAGATTTTTTTTATCGTACACCTTCTTCTATTTGTCTCTTTACTTCTTCTATCTATTGTATCTTGTTTTTCATTGTTTGGAAATGATGCAAAGCATTGGGGGCATTTTCAGCCTTCTTCCATGTTGACCTAAATTTTTATTTTTATCTGTGTCTTCAAGTTCTCTTCTTCAAATCTGATAACTTTGGCACTATGACAATATACCCATCTCGTAGTTGTATTACATATTTCTGTTCTCACTGCTATGGGTTATGATGCCAAACAATCAGATCCCCATGTCCTCTTCCATTCATCATTGATGTTGTGGGCATTTATGTGTCACAGGTACTCATGGTGGCATTCCACGAAAACATCTTGATATGTTGATGTGTCACAACTCCCCTTCTCCTTAGAATAACATGTCTTTCATGCCTATCATTCTAAGGGGGGGCCATCATATTTGCATAATTTGCATTTTTTATTTATCCTCTTGCATTTATGTTTCTCATTGACCTTTTGTTTTCATGCTTGCCTAGGTCGGGGCCAAACCACTTGATCTTTTTCTTTTCCATGCTCGCCTAGGTGTGGGTCAAACCACTTGATCTATTTTTCCCTTTATCATGTCGGGGCCAAACCACTTGATCTTTTTCTCCTCTATGGGGGTCAAACCATTTGATTTATTTCTTTTGTTTGCCTTTGTAGCGGTCAATCTGCTACTTATCAAATCTATCCTTGATCGCCCAATCGCAGGGCTATTTAGCGTATCGCTACCCATGCCGACAAAAATCTCGCCCTGTCATATGGGTATCCATATTGGCATATATCATCACCCCATCATATGGCTATCTAGCATAATGCACTTTTCTATCCATGCTGGCTTATCTCATATCACGACGCTTGCTTATCTCGTATCTTTTCGTAACAACGGGCTTTCCTCCAAAGCGAGGCTCATTTCTGTTACACTATCTTATCTATCATCTATCTTAAATTTATCTTTTATCTTATCATCATACATGTTAGTCTGCAACTAGCATGTTTGCGATGTATCAGTTAGCAATATCTATTTCAAGCTTCAACTTCATCTCATTGGGGGCAACCTCATCTGAGAACGAAATTCTGTCTACTCATCATAAAAAAATTTCTTCATTTTTCTCTACTTTAGCTTTGCATCTCTTAGCAAAGACATGCTCGCTAAAGTGGGCTCAAAATGTAATATAGAAAATCACACCTTGTATAATTCAACGCAAAAAATGACGTCTTCCTCCACATCATTAGAGGTCATGTACCGTTGTTTTTGTCTTTTTGGCCACCTAGATTGCTTTGTTTGTTTCAGACTGGAATATCACCAACTTTGCCGAATTGTCATCCTCATGACACTAGCACGTTGTGAAGACGTCTGTGCAATGGGCTAGCATTCCACGAATTTGACAGTCTGCATGTGATTGTTTGAGCGTTACACATGCGCCTATAAAGAATTGTAATTCCCCTGCATGCGCCCATCGACGTCAATTTTCCTTCCAAAACCTATATCTCTCCTATTTGAAGGGATTTTGGAGGATTCTTTGGCATTTCTGATCAATTTTTGCAGGTCGGATCTTTTAGTGATCTTCTTGAGCAGTATTCATAGGTTTTCTATTCTATTTCTACCATTACCATAATCTTTGGAGAGCTCTTGGAATTCAACTCCATCCTTCCAAGTGAAGTTTCTTTGAGTGCCAAAGGGGAGTTTCTCTCTTTCCTTTTTTATTTCAGTATCTATTGCTTTTATCTATTTTATCAATTGCTTATCTATTTTACTTCCATCTTTATCATTTTATCTTTCTATCATTGCTACTATCTGGGTTGTCTGTGGTGGTGGAAACACCAAAACGAGGGTCTGACTAAGGCAGACTCCAAAACACAATCCCCAAAATTTTCCTTTCTTGTTCGTGTGTAGGCTTGTAGTGGTGAGAAAGTTATTGTCTTGTGGGAGGATTCAATCATGGACTGATTGTGAACTTCTTTTATTCTCCTTTATCTTGTTCTCTTATTTTGTACTCAGTATTTTATTTACTTCATTATTGCACTGTTTAGTTGGTAGTTTAGTCGCTTTTGTCACTATTGTACGAATTCGGCACTCTGTCTGTATAGGATGACAACGCGTTGCGTTGGTGTCCTGGTTTCGTGCGCTTATCCTAACGATAGAGACTAAGAAGAGTTGTTCGAGAATTTCATTTGTGGCTTGTTATCTTAGTTATGCATTTTTATTACATGGCTCACTCTTAGCGCCAATTTAAGTGAGGTAGCAGCGGATAGGTTTGTTCTCTAGGATTTGTCATCTTAGAGGTAAAAAAATATCCTCCTCTATAGGGTTATGAAAATGAATTAGGAAAGATGCTCTTATATAGGGTTCCTAAGGTATTTCATAAATGTGGCTGACTTCTAATGGTCATATTCATGTTAGCTATTTTTGTTCACAAGCTCTCACTGGCAAAAATAGCCTTACAATAGGTCTTAAGGTTAAAAAATAAAGAGTTTAAAATGTTAAAATCTTTATAAGGGGTTTGTTAACTATTTTTTGTTTTCAGGCTAAAAATAGCCTCACAAAAGATCATTCACTAGGTTCAGTATGTTGAAATTTTTAAGTTTTCACATGTCCTTTTGAAGGTTTTAACACTGAATGGGTGTTAAACATTATAATTTTATTAATCATTTCCACAAAGCCTTCTTATGCCGTCAAAATATGTTGCAGCCTCTTCATAACAATAGTCAATGTGCAAAAATGTACTATTTCTTCTACATCTGCATTAAAATCTTAAAGGGCGCAGTGAGATTTGGAGGGAAAGTTGTTTGTTCAAGAAGAGAGCACGTGATGAGTTGCAATAAGATACAATTTTCCCTTAGTCTTGGTTATGAACTGCAGCTAAAATCTTCTATGCTAAGGGAAAACAATAGTTTGCTTTGGGTTTTGATTTACAATTGAAGATAAGAGTTCACTAGCAGCTTTAGGGGCGGTTAGAAGTGTAGACAACAACTCAAAGAATCTGCAAACCTCAATCAAGGATGAGTTTTAGGGGCATAGGTTCACAAAGAATATATCTGTGAGTTCAACTATGCCTTCTTCCTCTCATTCCTGCAAATAAGGAAGGGTAGATAGAATAATATTATGAAAAGAAATTGTGAAGTATCGCATCATTTGCATATTATTGTTTTCGATATTTAAGATAGCAATAAAGAAGATAATTGTGATGAGAGCATGCTCTTAGACATAGTTGAAGATTTTTGCTCAAATCTTGAAGTTGAGGCTTCAATCCATAGATAAAATAGTTGTGAGTGGGATATTATTGATGTATCATCAAATCTTGAAAAGGATTTCAATGAGATCCAAATCAGTCCTATTATGCAGAAAACCAAAGAAGACATTGAGGAAGACAAATGTTGCGATGATTTGGAGACATTTTGTTTAGATATGGAGGACAAGAGAACATATTTTGAAAGGGCATTTCATCAACAAGTTGACATCCCATAATTCATCCATGATATAGATATTATCATTGAGGCTCCTGAGTTTAGCATCTCAAGAGGCTGCCCAATCAGATACATATCGAGAGTTGAAGCCAGCAAAGTAGTAACTATCATGCATTCACCTAAATATGAACAAATAAGTGAAGGAGATCAGCCTTCCTATGGACAAGAGAAAGTTTGCATGAACAAGCAACATAAAGAGGTAGGTGACTGCAATTTCATTCACGAAGTTGTTCATAAGCATGTAGAGCATCCCAAGTTGGGAAGAAAAGGCAATTATTTTGAAAAACCAGTGAATGGTTTTGTGTGACCAAGTTTATTTCTTGGTTAGATTAGGGTAGAATAGGTTTACTTTTAGTCTTTCCCTTCCCCTAAGTGTTGATGCACATGTTTCAGTTTGGTTTTCAGTTTTGTAGTTAGTTTTGTTGTTGTTCAATGCTTTTAGCAACTAAGTAAAGGTTTGAATTTGAGTTTCCCAAGCCGTATATTGACTCCTATGCCCAATGGATTGCTTAAAGTCATTGATCCTTTGTGTTTAGCAGGCTAACACCCCTGAGAGGTTGCCAAAATGTTACCTATTTTTTCTCACAAGATCTCACTGGGCAAAAATAACCTTACAATATGTCTTAAGGTTAAAAAATAAAGAGTTTAAAATGTTAAAATCTTTATAAGGGGTTTTTTACCTATTTTTTTATTTCAGGCTAAAAATAGCCTCACACAAGATCATTCACCAAGTTCAGTATGTTGAAATTTTTTAATTTCCCCATGTCCTTTTGAAGGTTTTAACACTCAATGGGTGTTAAACATTATAATTTTATTAATCATTTCCACAAAGCCTTCTTACACAATCAAAATGTGTTGCAACCTCTTCATAACAACAATCAATGTGTAAAAATGTATTATTTCTTCTACATTTGTGTTAAAATCTTAAAGGACACGATGAGATTTGGAGGAAAAAAAATTTGTTCAAGAAGAGAACACGTGATGAGTTGCAATACGTTACAGTTTTCCCCTAGTCTTGGTTATGAACTGCAGCTAAAATCTTCTATGCTAAGGGAAAACCCTAGTTTGCTTTGGTTTGTGATTTACAACTGAAGATAAGACTTCACTTGTAGCTTCAAGGGTGGAAAGAAGTGTAGACAATAGCTCAAAGAATCTGCAAACCTCAATCCAGGATGCTCATTTCAGGGGCATCTCAAGGATCACAAAGAATAGATTTGTGAGTTCAACTATGCCTTCTTCCTCTCATTCTCGCAAATAAGTAAGGGTAGATAGCATAATATTATGAAAATAAATTGTGAAGTATCACATAATTTACAAATTATTGTTTTTCCTTCATGCAAAACTGTAGAAGCACACTTAAAGGATTAAAGGACGCTAGTTGAACTATATAAAACATGTGTGCAAGTCAAGATTACTACAACGATCAACATGGTCAAGGGTACACCTAGAGATTATTAGCATTTATGGGTTATCAAAAGGGTCTAGGCATTACAAATATAGTTCTTTGGCAAAACTAAATGTAGATATACAAAGGATTTTAAATAGCCAAGAGGTCTCATAACCATTGCTTAGAACAGTGCTTTAAAGGAAAATACAGTGATAAACAATCAATATAAACAATACATAATGCCATGAGGATACTATGAAATGAATCCAAGTTCTTACAAGTGCAAAAAATGAAGTCACAGAGACAAAAGAGTATCTCTAGCAACCAAACCAGAATAAGAGTGCAAACAGTGAATCACTGTCAATATATGCAATCCAAGAAGAGTTGGAAATCACAGTCAACATTCAAAGATGATAAAGGATTGATAAGAACCTAGATCTAACCACTGTAGTAGCAATCATCTAGTACAATTTATGAGATTATACCCAGAAGAGTGAGATCAAAAGGCCACACATGTGATGAATAGCTACAACACACAAAGCATTCAAGGGTTTTGATAGCAAAATACTCAATACAAAGAAGGTTTGTAATTTTGTGAATGCACAAGGGCTAGAGAAAGTCACAACCAAAGGTATGTTGTAAGGTCTCAAGGTTTTGGAAGTATAGAGCAACAAAAGGTAGATTAGACCTTTTATTACAGGCAGTTACAAAGCCCACTCAAAGAGCAATAGGGAAGCCTTAGGAAAATCCCAAGCTTTGTGACAAAGAGTCATTATAATGCCCAATGAGGTCATGACTATAGAGATCACTGCCAAAAGGGCTTGTACAACATCAAATCAAGATACAACCCTAGTTTTGACAAAATATAGAAGAACACCTAAATAATAGTCTCATTCTAAGGCAAAGAATAGTGAAACAACAAATTCTTAAAGAAGCAGTGCCTTAGAGCATGGTTTTTCTTTTGAAACAAGGTCACATTGATTGTGACAATGCCCTAGCAATGGGGTTATTAGGAGCAGTCGATTCAAACATATAAAGGAAAAGCCTTTAGAGACAACATGTATAGGGAAGTACTACCCAGATCACATTGAAGGATAGATTCAAACACAAGAAAACTCGTTAATGAAAAGACACAATCATTGCATCCAAAGGAACAAAGATACTAAGGTCAAATGGCAGAGATGGGAAAGGTTAAAGCAGCATTCACATTTTTTATTGTGAAGACATCAAAGGCAGTGGATCTAATTACAACCAAGGTACAATAAATAGAGGTTCTAAACCATCAAAAGGTAGATCATATATTAATTATCATCAAGGAAGTCTTAGAACTCTAAACAGTTCCAGGTAGATAGCAGTGACCTCCAAAAAGGGACACACATCCATGAAAAGAAATCATAGTCACAGTAAAGGTCTCTGCCATGTTAGAGAAAAGTGCAGCCATAATGCATTTGGTAAAGGAGGAAGCAACAATGATAAAATTCAATGATCAAAAGCCAAAAATTGTCCTAAAAGGTTAAAGGCATAGTCAATGAGTCAAGGGCTTCAAGTATTTTGTTATAACGAGAAAATATCATGTAGAGCATCAATGAAAGCCATAGCAACCCTCATCAAAAGATATAGATTGCAATGATTTATCCCAGATAAGCATGTGACTAAGGTGGCTCTTCCAGAAAATACATTAGCATTTGTCAAAAGATCAATAATTAGAAAAGTACAATCAACAAAAGAAGCCACAAAGTAGATAGGGACTGTTGAGAAAAATCAATGAAGGGTTTTAGAACAAGAACAATGCTCTCAATGCAAGGGGCAATGCATGGAACCTTGTCAAAAGGTCTAATAGATTGTCATAAGAAAACACTTTGCTTTCAAAAGACACTATGAACCACAATCACATCATTAGGCCACAATATTGTCCATGAAAGAACACAATGATATTAATAATAAAGTCATGGTGTCATGGGAGTCAAGCACAGTTAAAGACAATGAATGCACTGTTAAGAACAGTGGATGCACAGTTAGAACAACCATTTTGTAGTCATAGATTAATCCATGATATGTTTAGTATTCTAAGCAGCATACTACAGAGTAGTAATAGAGACTACGATCATGATAAGGCTTGATCAGTAATATCCAAGGATAACAATGTTAGAAGCAACCAATAAGGAAGACTAGGGGGGGGTGAATCAGTCTTCACCGAAATATCAAACTTTAACTATAAAAATAGATCTGATAAACTGTAGTAATTAGACAGATAAGCAAAATGAAAGCACAAAACATAACACCAAGATTTTGACGTGGAAAACCCTTTTAAGGGAAAAACCACAGTGGGAACCTACCCATAGTAAGATGATACTTTGCAATAGTATGTGAAAAAATTACAATGGGGAATGCACATGCATTCAAGCACACTACTTAGAGCTCACTACTCAAAAGATATTTGCCTAGAAGGCTACAACCCTCAGGGAAGTCTCACCGACTTACAATATGATTTGGACTACAATCCAGAAAAAAATGAACTGAAAGAATAGCATCTCCAAATGCCTGATCACAGTTCTTGTTAAGCATAGATGTCTACCTTGCAACACCAATCTCTCCTCAATCTCAACATCGAAGGATAAATCTCTTGTTCGCACATAAACCTCTCTCTGATAATGCAGACATAACATCAACATCTAAATTACATGACAATGTCACCTATATATACAATTCATCAACCTTGACAACAAAGTCGACTAAACCCTCAACCCTCAATTACAAAATTACAACACACAATATAAAGATCAACCACCAGACCAATATAATGATTTACATAGATACCTAAATTAAATTCCCAAATGCTCAACTCCACCAGAAATCATGCCAAGATCAACCACAACAAGCTACATCATAAGGAAAACCACATAACACCAAAATCATCACCAGTTGATAGAAACCACCAAAAACTCGTACAAAGATCAATGTGGATCATCAAAACAAATAGAACACAACTAGGAAACACCAACAAGCATGTTAGAATCATCAGAAATAACTACACCAACACCACTTATCAAATCTTCATCGATCAACATCTAAAACTTAGGAACACAACCAATCAACAACTGTCACGAAGAAAGATAACTTGCAGAGCACCAAATCATGATCCATCTGAAATGAAGATACATAAGACCATCCCAAGCAATATCCAAAAATCTTAGCACAATATCTAAACACATCGGAATATACTAGAGGATATACCGAACTCTGCAAAACAGTGATCAACAAAACAACACTACAAACTGGATCATAAGATCTTCCCAATCTACAATTACCGGAGCAATACACAGGAATATATTGACATCAATGACAAAAAAATATCCTTGTAGTAGCAATCACCAACAATCTCTAATATTATCCCCCTTTGGCATTGATGGCAACATATGAATGTGAAAAACAATCAATGCAAAGAAAGAAGATATCTCCAGCAAACTCCCCCTATGAATAGGACATATAAAGTAGTTTTTCACATGATCTCTCTCCCCCTTTTAAAATAATACCAAATATCTCAAAATAGAAAACCAAACTCTCTCCCCCAAGACAAAAACATTAATCACAGGAATCTATCCCCCTAAAACACAGACTAATCCACCAGAGGAGGAGCACCAACTCATCAATTCAGATAAAAGGATAAGACTATGAAGTCCACCAGATTGATGCAATTCAATGCATCTAGTTCTCAATAGGAGGGATGGATACCCCTAACTTGTCTCTCAAATAGACAATTATATCTCTAGGCAAAGGCTTAGTGAAAATATCAGCTATTTGTTCCTTTGTAGATACATACTCCAACATTACCTTCTCTTCACTGACTTGCTCTCTCAGGTAATGATATTTGATTAACACATGTTTAGTCTTTTAATGTTGTACTAGATTCTTTGACATATTAATAGCACTGGAATTATCACAGTATATAACAATAGGATCATCATAAATAACTCTGATATTCTTCAACATTTTCTTCATCTAGACTACCTGAGTTGAATTACTAGCAGCAACAATGTACTTAGCTTCAGCAGTAGATAAGGACACTGAATCTTGTTTCTTACTAGCCCATGAAACCAATTTCATACCCAAAATGAATTTTCTACCGTTAGTGCTCTTCTGGTCATCAACATCACCAGCCCAATCTGCATCAGTGTAGGCACATGACATGCAATCATCATTCCTTGGACACCACAAACCATAATTTACAATTCCCTTCAGTTATCTGAATATCCTCTTCACAACAGTGACATGACTCTCTTTCGGATCAACTTGATATCTACCAGCCATGCACACAGTATGCATAATATCTAGTCTAGTCTGAGTAAGATATAGCGGTCCACCAACCATAGATCTATACAAGCTTTGATTAGCTTTCAGAGATTCATCATTCTTAGACAATTTACAACCAATCACCTAGGAGTTCCAACCGGTTTGGAGTCATCTAACCCAAACTTATTTAGCAATTCCTTCACATACTTAGTTTGAGATAAGAATATACCTTTTTCAATCTATAAAATTTGCAAACCTAAGAAGAATTTCATCTCACCTATCATAGACATCTCAAATTCTTTCTGCATATCACCGACAAACTTCATGCTCAAAACATCATCTCCTCCAAAGATAATATCATCAACAAAGACTTCAACAATCAGGATGTTATCATTTTCTATCTTAAAGTACAGATTACTATTAGCAACACCTTTAGTAAATCCTGATTTTAACAAATACTTATCTAATCTATCATATCGGGCTCTAGGGGCTTGCTTCAATCCATAAAGAGCTTTCTTCAACTTACATACCATGTCTCCATCATCTGATAATGAAAATCCATTAGGTTGCTCAATGTAGACTTCTTCCTCTAGCTCACCATTCAAAAAGGCAGATTTGACATCCATTTGATATACCTTGAAATCTTTATAAGCAGCATATGCATGCAAAAACCTAACAACTTCAAGTCTGGCCACCAGAGAAAAAGTCTCCTCATAATAAATTCCTTCTTTCTGAGAGTACCCTTTGCAAACTAGTCTATTTTTATTTTTGACAAATTCACTAGCTTCATTCAATTTGTTTTTGAATACCCATTTAGTACCAATACCATTCTTATCCTTAGGTCTAGGCACAAGTTCCCACGTATTATTCTTTTCAATCTGATCTAGTTCTTCTTCCATAGCTCTCATACAATTTTCATCTTTGCAAGCTTCAACAACATCTTTAGGTTTAACTTTAGAAATCAAGCATACTTCTTCAGCAGCTAACCTTCTTCCAGTCATTATACCCTTATTCGTGTCACCAATAATCTGATTTTCAGAATGATTCAATCTTACATACCTCAGATTCTTCTGATTCTTCTGATTATCATGTTCCTACACCTCTTCATTGGCAACAGAAACATCCGGATTAACTGTCTCTACTGAATCATTTTGCTTAGGCTCTTCAGTCTGAATAGGGAAACAATATGTTGTCCATCATCATAACCATATGCTCTAATCTCATTTCCAAGGTTTTCATCCACCTTGACATTTGCACTTTCCAGTATCTTTCTCAGTCTCTTATTGTAGCACTGTCTTTCTCAGTCTCTTATTGTAGCACAGGTAGGCTTTGCTCTTTGTTGAATATCCCAAGTGTTGTTGTAATTATTTAACGGGTACAATTTATTGTTTTTGGGTTTTATTAAATCAATTTTTTTTAACGGGGCTTTTTCTGCAAGTTTGGTACCTACGAGTACCACAAACTACTCGACAAGCACCTGCATACCTAGGTGCAAGTACACAGACCCTATCAAGCTCTACGACCTGTAGGGACCGTAGACCTACGGTGGTAGGTGTACTACACCTGTCACGACCTCGCTGCCATCACAGGGCCTTTTATTTTATTTTTTAAGTTTTTTTAAAAAGAAAATTTCAAATTTTAATTTCATTTTTTTTAATGTTTTTAATTAAAAAAATTTAATATGTGTTTTTTATTAGGTTTTTTAAATTAAACTTTTTAATATTAATTTTTTAATGTTTTTTTTTAAATGCTAAAAATGCAAAAAATAAAATTTGTTTTTCTTTATTTTAATAAATAAAGTTTTTAAATCTCAAAAAATTTAAAAAATTTAAAAAAATCATTTATTGTTTTTTCTTTATTTAATAAAGATACCTGTTTGCAACGTCTCCAATCGACAGTCAAGGGGTGGGGGGGGGGGGGGGGGGGGGTCAATTTGCTCCTTTATATCTCTTTGCGACATTCCCAATCAGAGGCATCTTCATCTGCAGTATTCTACAGGGCTTCTTTGGTGGCATCATCTTCATGTTTCTATATTTGCATTATATCATGTTGTATGCTCTTGCATGAGCTATGTTGTACACGCTCTAAAATAAAGTGCCACACCTCTTTGTATCTTGTCTTTCATGACATATTTGATGCAATCCTCTTGCACATGTAGATTAGGAAATATCTTGTGAAATTTGGTGCGTGGCTCCAATTGAGACTTAGATTGTACACATTTGTGCATGACTCCCGTGAGACTTTGATTGTACCAGTATTTCTGCTATTTACAAGTATCCAGATGATGCTCAAAGCAAGTTGTCTCCATGCATGACCTTTATCATGTTACAACAAGTGATTCATCGTCATCGACATAAGTACCTAGTTTTGTCACACTGTGACATTATTGGTGCAACATTGGCTCTCTTTCTTCCTTATGGGGAGGTGTTTTGGTCAACATCTTGGACCATCCTTATAGGAGATTCGACATTGAGGGGGGGAGGGGCTTAATAGTCTCTTCTTCTCTCATATGGGGGGGACATATTTTGTTCTTCTCATACATCATTGAGAGCATTGTGTGCTTTCATCTCTCTTTTGGGGGGGGGGGGGAGTTTTTTTACCGATGTGGTTTTTCTCTCTTTCTCTGTTTGTGAGAGATTGCATTGGTTTGTGTGCATTTGCATTTGTACATGGGTACCTAACATGTCCTAGTAGCCGGGACCCATATTGCATTGTTAGCTTAAGTGCATTTCCCTAAGTTGCACTTAAGGGGGGGTGTTGGTGTAATTATTTATTCTTATACGATACAATTACACTTTGCTTAAGTTGACTTAGGATAATACATCTCATCGTAGTTTGGATATGAGACACTTAGTGAAGTGTGCACATAGGGATGATGCTTGTAGGAGAAATTCCACCTTTTATGGTCTTACCTTGTTGTTACATTCCACCTTCGGTGGGTGATCCACCTCTTGTGGAATATTTTACTATTTCTCCTACCTACCCTTGTTTCTCATTGAGCCACATGTCATAATTGTGTGCTCACATATCCATTTGGCCTTGCCTTTATAAGTAGGTTCATCTACATTGTATATAACTTTTGATGATCCTGTTGATCAATATTTGCATCTTGATTAAAATACAGTTTATTCTTATCAATATTTTGTTCTCTCTTGTTTGTGTTTTCCATTGCCTCTAGATCTTGGCAAATTCTCACACCAAGAAAATTCTTTCATCACTTCTAGCATCAAACTTTCTTATATCCTCATCTCTCTTGATATAACATTTGCTACTAAATACTCTGAAATATATCACAAGAGGAACATGACCAAACCAAAGCTCATAAGGAGTCTTACCGGTATCACCTTTGATATGAACTCTGTTAAATGTGTAAACAATAGTACTAATAGCTTCTCTCTAGTAGATCTTCAGAACATTCTCTTCAATCAACATAGTCCTTGCAACATCCACAACAGTTATGTTCTTCCTTTCAACAACTCCATTTTGCTAAGGGGTTCTAGGAGCAGATAATTGTCTTATAATCCCATGCTTCTCACATAATGAATTGAACTCACTAGAATAGAATTATCCACCTCTATCAGATCTCAGACACTTTACCTTCAAACCAGACTCAGTCTCAACCTTTTCTTTGAATATCTTGAATTTTTCCAATGCTTTTGATTTCTCCTTAAAAAAGACAACCCACATCATTCTGGAATAATCATCAATTAGTAGCATAAAATATCTATCACACTGCACACTTCTAATATTTGTAGCTCCACATAGGCCAATATGCACAAGATCTAGCAGTCCATCTGATGTATACTATTTTGTCTTGAAAAAAATCCTCGTTTGCTTACCCAACTGACATTCCTTACATACCGGATTAGCAAGCTTAACAATCTTAGGCAGATCTCTAACAACTTGTATAGAATTGATCTTAATCATTGAATCAAAATTTACATGACACATTCTCCTATTCCACAACCAACTCTCATCAATCTGAGCAATCAAACAACTTTTCTCACCAATATTCAAATGAAAAACGTTACCTTCAGTCTTAGTTCTAGATGCAATTTTTATACTGAAAGCATTTAAATCTTGCATTTTCCATCCTTGAATTGTAGATCATAACCTTTATCAACCATCTATCCAACACTCAAAAGATTATGCTTCAAACCTTCAACATACAAGACATCATCAGTGTTATGCTTACCATCAAAAGAAATAAAACATCTCCCACGGATTACACAGGGTTTGTCATCTCCAAGTCTAACTATTCCACAATCATATCTTTCCATACTCACAAATTTGCTTTTATCACTAGTCATATGATGTGAATAGCCACTGTCAATCATCCATTCATCTTTCTCTTCAACTTTAGCAACTAAAGATTTCTCCTCAATAGTACAACTAGTGGAATCAATAGGTACACATCTATCTTCCTTAATGGCAATAAACACAACTTCATCTCCTTCTGATTCTTCATCTGTAACACCTTCATCAACAACATAATAACATTTTTTTTTATTCCTAAACTTTCGGTTAGGCTTGTAAGGCTTATCATACTTCTCATGCTTTTCATATCTCTCATTCCTATCATGCTTATCAAACTTATCATCTCTATCATACTTAGCCATTCTCTTCGGGCATCTAGAAGCAAAATGTCCTATCTTATTGCAAGAAAAACATTTAAAAGGAAACTTTCCATCATACTTACTGGCTCCTTTAGGCAATCTTCGGGCAATTAGTGCTTCAAGTTCATCCAACTCTCTCTCTTGCTCTTCCATCTCTCTTCTCTCTCTTTCATATCTAGATATTTTGCACTCATCAAGATCATACTTCTACTTACTAGATATAGATGTTGATGTTTTGAATGTGCAGTCTTAGACTTTCCATGTGATTCTCCAAACTCACTCAACTCAAATGCAATAATCTTTCTAACCAACATATCTCTTGTCACTGTAGTCAGACTTTTGATCTCATCAATAGCAACAACCTTATGTTTATAAACAAAAGGCAAAGATCTTAGAGCCTTGGCAACAATTTCATCTTCCTCAATGGTTCCACTGGCACATCTGATACCTAGGACAAGATCATCCACCTTAGCCATTAAATATTGTTTGTTCTCATCATCTCCCATCTTCAACATCTCATACTTTTCTTTCAAACTTTGCAACTTAGCAACCTTCACCTATTTATCACCTTCATACAAAATCTCAAGCTTCACCCAGATCTCATGTGCGGTCTGAAGTCCCATTATATTTGTCATCTCAGAATTAGTCAGGGCAGTGAGTAATTCTTTCTTTTCTCTAATATTATGTTCAGCTTCCTTGATCTCATCGAGAGTAGTCAGTCCATTTGGAGGAACATAATAGGCATTCTTTGTAATCTTCCAGTAATCTTCACCAAGAGATTTCAAGTTCACTTCCATCTGGTTCTTCCATATAGCATAGTTACTTCCATCAAATCTCAGACTGTCCTTCTTAAAGATAACACCTTGAGCTGCCATCCTGGATCTCCTCAAGTTGTCAAGCTTCTACCGAAGGATATAGCTCTGATACCAATTGTTAGCAGCAGCCAAGAAGGAAGATTGAGAGGGGAGGAGTGAATCAGTCTTCACCGAAATATCAAACTTTAACTATAAAAATAGATCTGATAAATTGCAGTAATTAGATAGATAAGAAAAGTGAAAGCACAACACATAACACCAATATTTTGATGTGGAAAACTCGGTTAAGGGAAAAACCACGATGGGAACCTACTCAAAATAAGATGATACTCTGTAGTAGTATGTGAAAATATTACAATGGGGAATGCACATGCATTTAGGCACACTGCCTAGAGCTCACCGCTCAAAAGATAATGGCGCGAAAGGCTACAACCCTCAAGGAAGTCTCACTGACTTACAATAAGATTCAGACTACAATCTGGAAGAAATGAACTGAAAGAATAGCATCTCCAAATGCCTGATCACAGTTCTGGTTAAGCACAAATGTCTACCATGCAACACAAATCTCTCCTCAATCTCAACACCAAGGGATAAATCTCTTGTTCACACATAAACCTCTCTCTAATAATGCAGACATAACATCAACATTTAAATTACATGACAATATCACCTATATATACAATTCATCAACCTTGACAACAAGGGCGGCTAAACCCTCAACCCTCAATTACAAAATTACAACACACGATATAAAGATTGACCACCAGACCAATATAATGATTTAGATAACATAGCATGGACCTAAATCAAATTCCTAAATGCTCAACTCCACTAGAAATCACACCAAGATCAATCGCAACATGCTACACCATCAGAAAAATCGTATAACATGAAAATCATCATTGGTTGATAGAAACCAACAAAAAATCACACAACAATCAATGTGGATCATCAAAACAAATAGTAAACAACTAGGAAACACCAGAAAGAACATTAGAATCATTAGAAACAACTACACTACTACCACTTATCAAATCTTCATTGATCAACATTTGAAACTCAAGAACACAACCAATCAGCAATTGTCACGAAGAAAGATAACTTGCGGAGCACCAAATCATTATCTATCTGAAATGAAGATACACAAGACCATCCCAATCAATATCCAAAAATCTTAGCAGAAGATCTAATCACACAAGAATATACCAAAAAATATACTGAACTCTGCAAAATAATGATCAACAAAACAACACTGCAAACCGGATCATAAGATCTTTCCAATCTACAATGAGCGGAGTAATATACGGGAATATGTTGACATCAATGACAACAACATATCCTAGTAGCATCAATGACCAACAATCTCCAACAAACAATCATAGAGAAAGAGCAACAATAGAATTATGAAGGTTATGAGACTTGTCACAATAGTTTAGAAGATCAAAGAGATTAGGCATCTATGCCTTTCTTGGAGACAAATACAAATCATTATGTTTTGTCTATTGTCAGAGAGCTTCAAATGATTCAAATAATAGTGAGAAGCTTCATTCTTGTAGATACTCAATGACAAAGAAAATCCAAATTCAGAGCTGCAGATACTAGTGATAGAGATCTTGTCACCTTTGATGGAGAACACCACAAGGCAAAGACAAAGAATAGTCAGAAAGTAAGCTATTATGCCTGAAGAAATAAACACATAAACCCATTCAATATAATAGTCCATAGAATGCTGCTACAATAAGGCCAACATTCTTAAAAAATTGCATGATATAGTCATTAAAATACAATAGTCACAGGGCGATGAAGGGAGTATCTTTAAAGGTAAATCAAAGCCTTATGATAGTGATAAGGGTATAGTCCATTGTAGAGTTTGGAATGTAGAGTTAGAGAGGTATAAAGAGCATCAACAAAGGATAAGACCCTACAATCACTACTAAAAAATAATATCAGTCATAATCACAGTTGAAAGTCCAATTATAGTGCAAGGATTGACAGTCACAAATGAAATCAACAAGGGTTTTCAAGATGACAAAGGAGATAGTAGCATCAGAAGTATAGGGCAGTTATGAAGAAAAATCAATTGATGGTGAAGTATATAGAAGCTCAAGAAAGGTACAAAGCATAGGGCAATCATGGTGCTCACATTCTATTAGTGAAATCAAAAGAGTCATGATAGTAGTTCAAAGGCAAAGTTGACAATGATAATATCCACTGTCAATAGACCCAAAGCATCACAAAGGATTCTCTAATAGTCCTAAAGTGGTCAAGGGCATGGAAGGAGCTTTATCAAGAAATAAGAGAAGTGAAATATAAACGCATCAAGATAATGAAATACTAGATGAGTGTAGAGGAAGAGGTTTTGTCTCAAAACAAACATATCATGAAAGTGTAGTTAGCACAATAAAGAAACCCTTTGTAGAGTTTGAGTATAAAAAGTTAAAGGTGTTCATCAAATGCCATGTCTATGATAAGGAGGGATCTTTCATAGTAAAAGAATGGAAACAACAGTGATTTTGAAAAGGAATTAAGGTGTCAATGAATATAGATCAAGCCTCAAGTTCAAACTTAGTAATCATTTCAAGGATCAGTCCAGTTCAAGAAAAATCAAAGCCTAAAAAAGGGGAGTTTTGTAGTAGTGTACATCAATTTCACATTAGTTACAACCCCCACATGGGGTTAATTATGACTTAAGGATACTTTTTTAGCAGTTCAACTTTAGTTTGGACCACTTTTGAGAGATATTTTGCATGATTTGGACCAAATTCGACCCCAAAGGCCATATCATGCAAAGTTGGTGATGTTTTCAAGGAGAAGCAATCGACTCTTCATTCAGTTCAAGGCTAGTTCTCCTCAGTTCATATTCAGCTCCTTCATGGCTCTTTTTCTATAAGACTTCTTTTCTCTCTTTTTCTTCAAGCTAGTTCCTTTTCTCTCTGCCTTTTCTTTTCAACTGGGCATGAAGCATTGTAACTTAGTTTTTCTAAGTTTTTGTAATAGCAAACAACTCCTTTATTTTTTTCAATAAAATAGCAGCTTTCCTTTTCAATACTTCTTGTATTTTGTGATGAATGAATGATATGATGGTTTTCTATGGTTTATGTATTAAATCCTCTATTTTGTCTCATTCAATCAATATTTGGTGTAAAGAGATACATCATTGATGCAGCTCTTAGGTTGTCTTATTGATTTTTTATGTTTGTAGTCGTGAAAACCAGTTGGTTTTCCTTCAGGAAACCATTAGGCTCCGCCCTTTCTTGGAAATATATATGCATTGTATGTTTAGTTGAGTTGTGAGAGTTTCAGGGCTATTTGTTGAAGGTTTTGTGAGATAAGTAGGTTGCAGATCTCAGATAGAACTTTTGGTGCATCACCTCTTAGGATAGGTTTTCATTCAAGTATTATTCTTATCCTTTTTCCCATCAAGGTTAGTTTGTAGGAGATTCATCAAAGAGAACCAGCTCACTCTGGAGGTTGATTTCCATCATAGGAAACCCACATGCCTAGAAATCATCCCATGTTTCACAAGATTGTCGAGCTTCCAGCTTCAATAAAGATCAAATAACAAATGGTAGGAACCAACACACTGACATGTTTGATTTTGGGCTCATTTTGGGGAGACTATGATGCTAGGCACCCTCGTCTACCCAATTAAGGGTGAAACAGAGGTAGATGCAGAGTGCAAAAGTCCAAGACATAGGATCTACCCACCAAATGAATATATGACAATGGTTTGGTAGTAACAAGGCCATAAATAGGCTTGGAATGAACTATGAGAGGGTACACTAAAGCAATAGGCCAAAAATGAGAGTGAAATTATAAAGGGGTTATAATTTACGACACTACACTTTGTTCTGCATTGAGATTGTGTTTTTTGCAATCGCCCTCCTTTTTCATCCTAAATTTTAAAATTTCCCCTTTCTATCTTAAATTAATTACTATTGATACTCTTCCCAAGCATTTCCTCCAGATTGGTAATGCATTTGAAGGTTTAATTAATTTATAATTTTTATGAACTGTGTAGTTTCCCAATTGATATGTATAATACATTAGTAGTAAACTAATGCATCAATGATGACTAATTATTTTCTATACCATGTATTTGTGTAGCCTAGCAAGATTCAACAATTAAGATTATATTTGATTACTTGTCTAGCTTTATTTAGGTTACAACATTGATTAATTACAACATCCTTCTTGATTTCAAGATTGGATAAGGCTTGTTGGATGAAAGGGTTATCCACAGTAGTGAGTTTTATTTTAAGCATCCTTAGTGATAATCTTAATTATATTTCATTTAGTACATATCTCAAAATTGAACGGTTATCTCCTATGATTTGAAGATCTTTAATTTTACTTAGAATTATTATTCTTGTTTAGGGTTAAGTATACCACAAGTTTATATGCTTCATTTCTATGTCTTTGTTTAGGTAGTGTTCCTACATTTTAGTGAAAGATCCATATCTTCTATATGTATCTAATAAAAAGAATAGAATAAAAAATATTATAAGCTCTATCTAGATTCTAAATTCTTAATATATAATCTCTTAAAAACATGGTTTGATTCCTAAAGGCTCGACCCATCAAAATGGGGCAAAAGATCCTATTGATGATGATAAATCACAAAGTGTGATTCGAAACATTGATGATTAAAAATATATACACAATCGAATCCAGAAAAAAATCTAGAGGATCCTATTGGAATTTACTATTCAGTATCTTAGTTTGTAAAAGGATTTTATTTTATTTTAAATAATATAATGGTGGGGTTATAGGTCACAATCATTTGTAGGGAACATTGTGATTTAATAATTTTTCATTGCATTTCTAGTGTTAGACATAACTATATTTTGCATTTATTGACAAGAGGCAAAGTTTGCATTGTTTAAATGTTTCTGGAGGTTTTATGTTTATAGCCTATGAAAGTTGATGTTATCATAGTAGCCATCTATTTATTTCAATTATCATATCAAATATATTTGATGTAGTGGCTACTTTTAGTTTCCCTGTCACATTGGTCTTGATGGGCTACAATTTAGGTTGAGAAGTCTTCTTGTATCTTCTTTCAATTCTTGGTCATTCTTTTGTTGGAGATAATGTTACTAAAGGAATCCCTTGCTTTACAAAATTCAATTATGTATTGTCTAGAATCTAGATATTGATTCTTTACATGGTTGTGTAAGTGGTGCATACTAGAGTCACATGTTAAAAACTTTTGGACCTGAAATCAACATATTGTGCAAGTTTTCTTTTCTAAGTTTTGATCATATTAGAAGGAAATGTAACCAAACCGTTCATTCTCTTGCCAATGAGGGTTCTAAGCTAAATCAGGGTATCTTAATATTAAATAGACTTAATTGTCTTGTTGTTGTTTTTATTTACCATTATTTGATGTTGGCTATAGTTTTTCCCCTCCTTGTTGAGCTATGTTTTCTAGGTTGAGTTTGCTTGTAAGTCTTCTTATATTTTAATATACCTTGGTTTTGTAGTTATAAAAAATGGCGTCAAGAGATGTTCACAGGAGAGTGACTCATGTTTGATTTACCAACTATAACAAGGAGGAACATAACTCCAATAGCGCATTCTAAGTATGAACCACATTCACTAAAAAATCACCTAAGATTTACTAGCCAAATTGTAGTTTAAAATTTGTCATAACAGTTTTACTTTAATTCAATAATATTGGATTAGTGTCAAATTTAAAGCAGCAAATATTATACCCTATTTATCAGGCACTTGGAACAATAAGTCTTTTTTCTATATAAAAGGTCAAGTCTAACTAAAAAAATATAGTCTACCCCTAAGCAAGGTAACATTTTCATGTACATGGACTATTTTATGGAAGCTCATAAGGGGATAGTTGATTTCATTTTTCTTATATATCACATGACAAGGCATAAAACACCCCCCTATCAAGTTGCAATAATAGAATTTCAAGTTTGCATACTAACAACTATATTGGACCCAATCAATAGGATTTCGATTTAAAGCTCAAATTTTTGTCTCTAGAAATTTTAGATATGTATATATTATTATCAACTTTAGAATTTCTTATTCTAAAATTTCAAATTTGACTTATTAGCTTTTCAAAATTAGCAATTTCATATTTGGTTCATAAAAAGTGTTATTAAAGGTATTCCTTAACCTCGTCAATGGACACCAACATCATAGAGAAATCATTCCCAAAGATTATTGAAAGATTGAGGAGTTTTAAATCAATAAATTGTAATTTCTAAGAAAACAACCATATATAATGGTCTGAAATTATTCTTGGAACAATGTTAATGTTAAAAAGCAATTGGTTTCTTCTCCTATATGAACATCATATAGCATAATAGTGTTTATTATGTCTAACTTACAAGAGGTAGATATTCGAAAGGACAACAAAACATTCCCAATATAGACATTATTAGTGTAGAAAAATTTATAGGTAAGATAGTACTCAACTCATGTTGTTAGATTGTTTCATTCTTGTTTTTGTGTCAACAAAATGTAATGAAAAAGTCATTCAACAAAATCATTAAATAGTATCATAGATGCAGAAAAATATAAATTAGTGTGTAGACATGGCGAAGAGACAATTAACATGCTATTGAAAAATAATAACTTTTTCTTAGAATAAGTCAATTTGTATATAATGTAGGAGTTTGTCTTTTCACATTTTTGCATCTATTATTACATGTGTGGTACACTTCTCTAGAACTATTTAATGGAACCATTAACCATTCTTAAATTGTCTCGCAACAAATTATCTTGAAGCTTTTTTTTTGCATAGATATGAACTAGACCCACAGACATTATATGAATTGCATGGAGTTAATGATGTTAATACATATCTATAATGTATGAGATTTCCTATAATTTTAAGGCTAAACTAGACGAATATAGCATTTGGGGGGACATATTTTGTTTCAAATGGCTAGATGTTAAAAAATGTATCCAGTCTTTGACAAGAAAAATAAAGTACTTGCATTTTAATGAAATTTTAAAAACTATGATATATTCTATCTTGTTCCATGATGAAAACCCTCTTCATGGACATTTTGAACCACTCATGTCAAAAAAGAGAAATTCATCTGAACCACCAGTTCACATGTCTAAACAATCAAAAATAATTTACAAAATTAGTATCATAGATGGAGAAAACTATGAATCAATGCATAGGCAAATAGATGAAAAAATTGACATGGTATTGACATGGGGTGAATTAGAATAAAAAAAATGCAAACTGTATTAACCTTTTACTTATCATTCATTCTATATACTTTATGCATGAAAACCACAAAAGTAACCACACAATAATAGCAATATTTTTACGTGGAAAAGATAAATAGGGAAAAAGCATCGTGATAACTATCTCACTATATGAATAACTAAGTTACAATGTTTAGGGTAGAGGCTAAGGATCTCACTGTCCCTAAGATGACTTGCAAGGCAAGATAAAATACTCTAGATACAAAGACATCAATAAAGTTGAACTGTAGAGAACCACATTCATTGGAATGCTAATCATAGTTTATAATTCAAAACATATCTAAAATTATCTTCATCTCTGCTCTGTACTTGTTTTGGACCACTATACTACTTCACATATACTTGGCACAACACATACAACAACTATATATCTCTCCTCAATGATTCCACCCTTTATATACCAACTGCAACCATAAGGACACTAATTAAGTCAGGCTAATTAGATGTAGTGTGTAAGTGCAAAACAATCAGCTAAAAACAAACTTCAAAGCAATTTTGGAAGAAAAAATGAGATTTGCGAGGTTTCACACCAAGTTGGTGTTTCATCCAACAATAGGAATAATAACTATAGTTAAAGTCTCAACCCAAAGTTTGGACATTCACTCTGTGAAGTTACTATCTCCATAGTTGGAGTTCATTTGATTTTGAACCCAGGGACATAATACTTGAAATGGGTTTGCACTATATATGCACTAAGTTCCTGTGATAGCTACCCTGCATTACTGCAGCAACTAAAATCTATGCGGGAAAAGTAAGCAAGAATCAAAACAACTAAATGGCTACAAGAAAAACTCTGCATTAACATAAATTTCACTCAAGAAATACTAATTCCAAAGCTGCCAAACAAGAATCACTCTGTTTTCTTTGGCTGCAGGAACAGTCAATGGATCTGTTTCCAATGGCTGCAAGAACAGTCAATGCAAGGACATCTACTACAGCGAAAGAAGAAAACTAAATTTAGCAAAGGCACATGAACACTCACCAAGTGGGCCCCCTTGGATGAGTGCTTCCAGGCTTCCAAAATAACTCTAAGTGCTCAGAATAACATATCTTTATTCATTGTTCCTCAAAAGTCGATACATTATTCAGAATGAAAACAAACTCAAAACACTCTGCAACTTTATTTCTAAATCTTGTGATCTTTTTCCTTCTCTTTTCTTTCTAACCTATGAAAAGAGACAAAGACACTTATTTAAAAGAAAACAATAACATCCTACAATTAAGATCATGTCGATGAGAAGAGGCAAATAACATTCATGAAGGAGAACAGTTGGTCTTAAGCCACTAAAAACGTGGATCTAAACCAAACCACAACCAAAACATAGTGTGGTGGTATTACAAGAGTGATGACCACTAGAGTCAGACATAAATGAGTCTTGCACGCCTACTTCTCCTCTGTCGTTCCTTATGCTCATTATCCTCTTTGCTGATTTGAACTTTTAGTCACCTCCTTGAATATCTCAAACTGCAATTGGCATGACAGGAGAACCTTCTCCGCAACATCTCATTTATTCCTGCAATTCAAAAGAGAGAACATACAAGCATACACATATCTATTTTAATTAATCATAACATCTATTAATTTCACACATGATATCGCCTATGACAATCTGTATGGCAACATGAATAAATCACATGGTTGCAAGAATAACTGGCAAAGACAAAACATGATTTAATGGGTTCAGTTAACATCTGAAATACATATAGTCAAACTTTAATACATCATTACCATCTAATCATATAAATCAAAACATGACAAAAAATTATGAGTTCTACGAATAAAAGGAGCTAATATCTTAGCTCATCAGTTGGCACACCTTCCAATCCATCCTAGATCATCGCCCATAGTTCCACATGCAACCACATAGACCAAAATATTATAGGTTAGGTGCAAAAGATAAAAATTGCCAAAACACATCGCCACAACTTTGAACAATATTAAATGTGTAGATACCCAAGATAACATTAGCAAACACAAATAACACTGAAAAACCAAACCAAATCACCAAGGTACTGACAGGTATAGGAATGCAACACATTCCTGTACACTAACATCATAATAGTCATACTTAACTAAACATCAATTGAGGATCCTATAAGCTAGCACCAAAGCTCTGGAAACTTCAAAATACATCATTAAAATCATTTTAGAGCAACCACAAATAGACTTCACACATCTACATGGTCATACTAAAAGCCCATTGTAATTGTACTATACCAGACCATACCTAGATCCCAGACTATAACCAAGTAGCACATTGAGATCAACAAGTTTGACATCAATGACAACAAAAGCTTATATTTCCAACAAAATTATAAACAATTTAGGGGATTTTCTTTTTGACTCTTCACAATTATTGATACATATGTGGTACACTTCTCTAGAACTACATAACAGAACCTATAGCATCGTAAATTGTCACCAGACCAATTTACACCTCATGTTTGTGCCCCTACTTTAGTGTGTCCTATCCTTATCACCTATCTAGGTCCATTTTGTGTCTTCTCTCCAATTTTGGTGCTATGTACACCCACTGATGGACTTCCAAGAGGGGTACCCTTTGTGGTCCCTCTTAGTAGGGCCCAATTTTGAAATAGGAGAGGGGTCCTATCTCTCTGACAATAATTCATCTCCATAGCTCCGCATGATCGTTAGAGGTCAGCCTAAGTGGTAAATTACTTAGACACCCCTATATAAGGACATTTTATCGACCTAATTTCATATATATGTTTTAAGACTCCAAGTAATCAATTCCAAGCATCCTTGCATCCGTGAAGCATTCATCATCAAGCATTTTCAAAGATCTTCAAGGTTGTACTTCATTCAACCATTATGGAGCAAAATTGCATCATTCATATGCAAGCATGTGTGTGTGATTAGGTTTTTGTCATGTTATTGCCATTTCATATACCATATGTGATTACATTCAAAGAATAAAGGCGTCATTATCAACAATTGCAGATTTGAGGTATATCTCTCCATTATTTATTTTAGTATTTGCATTATTTCATTCAAGGAATTAAACCGAGGTTTGACTTAGGAAAACCCCTATTCCCAACCATTTTACCCTTTTCATTGTGTGCAAGAACAGGTACAAAGTTGTGTTTGGGAGGATCGACAATATTCACAGAGACGAACAAGTTCACATTTTTATGGTGGAAAGTTCGGAGGATCATGGCAACCACTACCACTGTCCTGACAATTTAGGTTGAATTTTGGGGAGCGAATTCAAATCACACTACTTTGCTCAAATCCTGGTTTGTGGCTTTGTGCATTGACTGTATCTCACTATTTATGCCGATCTCTTCAATATCCACACATTTACCCTAATTTCAACATCTTTAATTAATTCAGTTCAATTTAAAGGGAAAGAAGAGGCACATCTAAAACCCCTAGAATCTGATCAAAATCTAGATCTACCAAGACTAGATTTATCAAATTCTATCTTTCCCTAATGTAATGGTCCCTAACCAAAATTAGTGGTCTTCTCACTTGTAATGGTGGAAACCCTAATTTTCACCCATTACATTTTGGTGAACTCGACTCCTTACACCCTTATTTCTAATCTGTGTTCTCATATCTGATTGTTTATACATTTTTAAATTCAAATTTACATTTACAAGTTTAATTTTCAATTGAATTACATAAATTTAGAGGTTAAATTCATACAAACCCTAATTTATAATTCTAAAATTTAACTTGTGGGTTGTCTAATTTAGATTAATTGTCTTAGAACTTATTTATGAGCATTTTAATTTTTAATTTTTACATTCATAGATCTTATTTTTAATCAAATTACATAAATTTAGAGGTTAAATCCATTAAAAAAACCCTAATTTATTTTGATTAATTTGATTTAGGGGTTGCATAATTTGTAACTTTTATCTTAAGATTTGATCTTGGACATTCATAATGATAATTAATATATCTGATTTATTTGTTATTTCACATATTTTTATATTATTTTTTACTTATATTTATCATAATCATTTGCTGGATAATGGTTTCTTTCATTTCACATTGCTTCTTTTCATCCATAATACTTTGGCATATTGCATTATTAGAATTTTCAAATTTATTCCTATTAATCAATAAAATTTCAAAGATTTTCTCCATGATGCATGTTTTTTTATGGTGCTATTTTAAAAAAAATGCATTATATGTGTAGATCACATAAAAGCTTTTGTAGATCCTAATCCTAGAGATGCTAGTGAAAGTCCTAATACTTGCACCTCTCCTAGGGTATCTAATGTGAATGAAGAAAAAGCTAATACTCCTATAAATGATATCTCTAATGGAGAGAAAGCAACGAAGAGAGAAATGGCACCATCTTCTTCTCATACACATACCCTAGCACAAGAGGGGCAAGATCAAAATATTGGTGTTTCAATCTCTCTAGATCCACCTTATTCTCCTAGAGCCTATCGTAACCATGAAAACATTTGTAGAGAAGATGATGTTATGCATTTCATTCATGATCTATCTCCCCCCATAACATTAAGTAAATATGAGGCCTTTTATAATAAGGATCTTCCTTCCCAACCTATCAAAGAGAATATATATGATGATAGAAAGGAAAATATCCCCACACCAGATATTCCTTCTTCATCTACTTTTCCCATTGTTCCTTCTAGATACACTTACACAATAAATTTCAAAGAAATTCATTATAATACTCCTCATCTTTCTTAATTAAAACATTCTTATAGGAGTGACTATAACATAGTATCAAAACAAGGTTTTAGAGGACAAGGACTTGGAAATTTTGAACAAGGAATTAGAGTCACTATAAACCCTCCTACGCAAACTAGTACCGAAGGTCTAGGAAATTATTATGATTCACCTATAAATGATCTCCTTAGAATTCAAAACTTTAAGGATTATCTTACAAGACATAGAACTTATCGTCCATCTAAGGGTGCTTCTTCTTGAAATACTCCTTTTCATTCATATCATCAAACTCATGACCATCATGCTAATGATTGTTTGGATTTTCAAAAAAGTATGCAAGAACTTGTTGATAATGGAACTATTAAAATAACAAATGACAATAAATCTTATTCTAATAACCCTTGTACTACATATCAAGAGACAAGACCTAATCTTATTGAAGAACAAGAGAAATTAACCACTAGAATCTTTTGGAGATTCGAGTATGATAAGAATATTGTTTTTCCTTTCATAAAATCTACCAATAAGCATAAGGAAGGTGATGCACATTGTCTTTTTCATCCTACTTATTCTCATTTTCTTGGAAAGTGTAAAACATTCAAAATATTTGTTCAAGACATATATGATAGGGCTCAAATAGCTCTTACAACTGATCTTGCACTCTTCCTTGGTGAAGAGGTAGTGCCTTAGCACTTAATTCACCTTCCATGTTGCTCCTCACCCTATGACACTAGTAGTTAACTTCATTGGGGACTCTTTGTGATAAGAGGTGATGCTTTTTTCAATTACAACCATCTTGGGGCAGCAACATGATTCATTCTTGCTCCTTCTCTCCATCTAAGGTTTCACTATTTGCTTTAAAGGTTGTATCTTTTCATACTTTGATGTCCTTTCTCACTTGGAATGGTATGCCTCTTATGATTTATCTCTCCTTAGGGAATTTTTTTATCCTTCTTTTATCTCTCATTTTCTTTGAAGATTACATCTTCTTTAGAGTTGCATTTTACATATATTAATGTATTTTCTTGCATTGAATATTTATTCATGTAAGTATATTGTGCATTCGCCTATGTATAATCTCTCCTTAGAGGTTGTGTAATACTTCTCATTTCCCCTACACTTGGAGGGCATTGATCTCTCTTATCCTTTCTAAGGATTCAAATTTCCTTTGTTGAGTATTATTTGCTTATGTTTTGATGTCATTCCTTGTGTGAAGTTGTTGTTTGCTCAAGGATTATCTCTTATGCAAGAGGTGTGTATCCTTGACTACAAACTCTTTGACACTTATAAATGTATATCTATTATAAAATTACCCCTCACATTGGGTCAAAAGTGTGTCATCCTTCATCAAAAATCCCTTTCACCTAGAAATAGGAGGAAGGTAAGCATTCTTGTTCTCCTTTTCTCTATTTTGGCTGATGATGTTATTTTTGTTCAAGAAAATACTCTTGGAGGTAGATGCCTTTTGAGAAATTTTCTCTTCCCCTCCAAGGATTCCCTTTACACTTGTTGTAAGATATTTCTTTTTCAACTACCTTCTCCTTTCTTGTAAGAGTGAAGCCTTTTTAGCTTGGATTTATGAACATTGTTGCCTAAGAGGATATATCCTTTGTTTTGAAGGTGTGTATCCTTGTTTCTAAGGGTTGTGTTGACATCTTAAGGGAGGGGGAGTGGGGGGAGGTGCATACATATCACCCTCTTTGTACTATATTTTTGTCTGTCTTAAATGGGGTGTTCATTCTCAAAATCAAAGAAAGCAAACTCTTACATGAGATGCTTCATGCCCGAAACCAAATTTAGCATTGATATATGTCTTATATGGGGTGCACATTCTAAAAACTAGAGAAAACAAACTCTTACACAAGATGTCCTCGAAACCAAACATATATTTGTCTTACACGGGGTTACACATTCTCAAAACTAGTGTAGACGTCTAAAATTAATTAAATTAAATATTTAATTAATTTAGTCTTTCTACATAATTAATTAATTTAATTATGTTTCTCCTTACTCCTCTCAGAATTAATTAAATAAAATTTAATCAATTTTGTCACTATAGTCTAATAATTAATTTGTCAACGAATTAATTATTTTCACATTCTTCTAAAGTCATCTAAATCAATAATTCTTCTAATTTTTTTTCAATTAATTAAGTTTAATTAATTAATCCAATCAAATGATTCCTACAAATCACTTTCCCTAATCCTCACTTAGCTTAACTAATTCTTCTAGAACCTTCTTATCATTATCCTTCAATTTTATATTCCTCCTCTCATTCTCTCTCCTCATGTCATATCCTCCTAACTTTCCCACTTTCACTCTAATCTCTCATTAACCCTCCTAATTACCCTTCTTAATCATTTGCACATTCTTAATCCTCATGATTAGGATCAATTCAACCATTTGCCATAAATGGTTTGTCCCCCTCCATCCTCCAAACCTTAAATGCACCTACTTTGGTCATGTCAAAGGATTTCAAATCCTTTGCACATTCCCATTCCCTCTCTTCCTAAGGAATTTTTAATTCCTTTCTCCTTTATTATTTTTATGCAATATTCTATTTGGGAATTTTTAATTCCCTTTTATTCTTCCAATGTGCCTTGGGATCCCTTCCCTATGCACCCTAAGGAGTGTGGAGACAACAATTGACTTTATGACAAATCTCTTAGTCTCCACACTATGTCCTCTCAATCATTCCCATCACTTTCCTTCAATCTCCACCCTTCATTTCAAATTGATCTTGGCCCTCCATTTTGGCCTCCTCCAATCTATAAATTGGAGTCTCCTCCCCTCATTTCCATATCTCATTTTTTGTGTAACCTTATGCTACTCTTTTATGCTTAGAAATCCTCCCTTAGCATCCATATTATAGTCAAATCCCTCCATATTTAGCACAATTCATCCATCACTCCATCCATCTATGCAAATCCCTTGTTGTTGTTGTGTATTGGAGAGCACTCCACAATCCAAATTAAGAGCCAATCCAATCAAGTGGAGCTTGGGCGCAATTCCATTTCACTGAAGGCTCAATTCAAGGAGAAAGAGAATGTTATGTGAAGGTAGAATGGTTTCTTTCATGTTATTTGAATTTTTTTGCAACTATTTGGATTGAAACTAACCATAGGCCCTCACATCCATTTTCCCTTGGTTGAACCAGAGAAAAAAAACTCTTACATGATATCCAATACAAGACACACATTTACATTTTCATTTTATGTCTTACACGGGTTGTTGTATGCTCGAAACTAGAGAAAACAAATTCTTATATGGGATGCTTAACACCTAAAACCAGACATGACTTGCACACACGCACAAGGATGAGTGGAACTAGCAAAACACAACTAGACTATTCTAACTCTCCTCCCCAACATGGATCACCTAGAAAAATATATCTAGAACGTGTATCCATGTCTTCTCTCCTTTTATTCTTCTCATGGATCACCTATAAAAACATATTTAGAGAGTTACATATCAATGCTTTCTCTCTTTCTTCACATGAGCTCATATCTTTTCTATTTTTAGTTCATGGATGATGCATGCTCTTGCTCTTTTTATGTGATCACTTATGTTCTTGAGATGGAATTTTCAAGAATGATATTAGTGGTTGAGACATTTTTGATATCAAATTCTCTTTGGCTAGTTGAATTGAGGTCTTATTTTTGGTTTCTAGCTTTTGTGTGGTGTGTCTTTTATCTTCTATCTTTGTTTGCCTTTTAATTTTATCTTGTTTTGTGTGCCATTATATGCAAGTGAGTGAGTTAATATCCTAACATTGAGGGCTTGGTTCCTTAAAATTAGTGATGTCTTATACTCCTTGTGATTCTGCTCCTAATTGCCCCTCTCTTTCATCTCTTCATATACTTTACTGTGAGTATTTGCATAGGCTCATACTTTGGTTAAAGTGGGGGCTAAATGTAGCACCACAAATTGTCATCGGGTCAATTTACACTCCATGTTTTTGCCCCTACTTTAGCGTGTCCTATCCTCATTGCCTATCTAGGTCCATTTTGTACCTTCTCTCTAGTTTTGGTGCCATCTACACCCACTAATTAACTTCCAGGAGGGGTACCCTTCTCCCTAGGGATTTATTCTTAGTAGGATGCAATTTTGAAAAAGGGAAAGGGTCCTATTTCTTCGACGAGAATCCATCTTCGTGGCTCCGCATGACCATTGAAATTCAACCTAATCGGTAAATTATCTAGGCACCCCTATATCAGGACATTTGATCAACCTAATTTCATCTATCCGTTCTAAGACTCCAAGTAATCAATTCCGAGCATCCAAGCATCCATGAAGAATTCATCATCGAGAATTTTCAAAGATCTTCAAGGTTGTATATTCTTCATTCAACCATTGTGGAGCAAAATAACATCATTCATATGCAAGCATGTGTGTGTGATTAGAGTTTTTGCATGTTCATGCCATTTTATACATCATATGTGATTACATTGAAAGAAGCAAAGTATCATCATCAATAATTAAAAATATGAGGTATATCTCTCCACTATTTATTTGAGTATTTGCATTATTTTATTCAAGGTTAATTTCTAAACTGGGGTTTGACTTAGCAAACCCCTATTTCCAACCATTTCCCCTTTTCACTATGTGCACGAACAGGTATAGAGCTACGTTCTGGAGGATGGACAGTATTCATAGAGACAAATAGGTTCCCTTTTTTACGTTGAAAATCTTGGAGGACCATGGCAACCACCACCACGGTCTTAGAAATTTAGGCCAAATTTGTGGGAGTAGATCAAAATCACATTACTTTGCTCAAATCTAGGTTTGTGGCTCTATGTGATGACTATAGCTCACTATTTATGCCCGATCTCTTCAATATCCACATATTTACCCTAATTTCAACATATTTAATTAATTCAATTCAATTCAATTTAAAGTGAAAGAAGAGGAACATCTAAAACCCGTAGAATCTGATCACAATCTAAATCTACCAAGACTAGATCTATCAAATTCTATCTTTCCCTAATGTAACAGTCCCTAACCAAAATTAGTGGTCTTCTCAATTATAATAATGAAAACACTAATTTTCACCTATTATAGAACCATTAACCATTACCTAAATTATTTTTCAACAAATGATCCTAGAGCTTTATTTTGCATAGAAATGAGCTAGTACCAAAGACATTGAATGAATTACATGGGGTTAATGATGTTAATATGTATCTATAATGTATGAGATTGACTGTAGTTCCAAGGCCAAATTATGATGAATATGGCCTTTGGGGGACATATTTTGTATCAAATGGCTATATATTGAAACATGTATGTGCTCTTTGACAATATGAAAAAAAAGTATTTGCATTTCAATGAAAGTTCACAAAACCACTACATATTCTATCTTGTTCCATGATGAAAACCCTCTTCATGGACATTTTGAACAATAATTATTATGAAAACAATAATTGTTTAGAAATAAGATATGCATGTTTTATAAAACAAAACTACAAAAAAATAAAAAACCATGTTATGCAATACCACAATAAATAAAAAAACAAATAATTACAATACACAACTACTCTATCAAAACTTGAAGAAACACTAGTGTCACTTTGAATTTCATTTGCAAAAAATTGGCAATTAGGACACAAGAGATCTCAAATTAGACTAAGTGGAACTATTATCAATGTGCCAACAAACATGAACATTATGCAAATAGTGTTGCCAAAATCATCCAATGAAACATGCATACTTAGTATTGCATTGAAGAGATGCTTAAAATACACAAATGCATACCACAAAGGAAGAGTTCAACCAAATACTATTATGAATTCTCTAAAGGAGATGTATAAATAAATTCTATACAAAATGTAAAATTTTAAATTGAACAAAAATTGCAATGAACACTTCTATCCTCTATAGGAGGACATATCAAGTTGTAACTCTTCATCAAGTGACAATGACAATGACAATACCAATACGATGAGAATTGAAATATACACTTTGATATATGGATTTACTGAGTGAAGAACTATACATTCTATCCAAGATAAAATCATAGAAATTGAACTCATTGAAGGAAAACAATCTCTTGGTATCTTTCAAGATAGTTATGTAGAAGAGGTGAGCTTTACAACACTATTTTTTAGACAACCATGAAACAACAACAAAAAACAAAAGAATTTCACAATGGGAATTACAAAATTCAAATTGAAAAAATTCTTATCATACGATTGACTTATTTTTCAAAACCATCAAAATACTAATTGGCCAAGTCTTATCTACCATATAGATAAGAATCCTTAAAGCAAAACAAAAAGGTAGAAAATTATTTGCAAAAGATTTTAAGCACAAAGAAAAAGCATTGCAATCAAATATTAGATATGCATATTTCAAAAGGACAAGAAATTCACCAAACAATTTGCAACATCTAAATAAAAATGTTTTTGCAATGATACATTTGTTAGGGTCACTCATCTTTTTTACAATATTCACTAGTGTTGAACATAATTGGGGCCCATAAAAAATTAAAAGAAGTGTAAATTTTACACGAAACAACAAAAAATCCAAACAAAATTATTTGTTGACATTAACATTTTCTCTTTGATAAAAAAAGATCTAATCACTTGTACCCACTATTAGAAACATAAAATCAATGCAATGAAACTATTAAAATGTTCAAAAGAATTATTCAAAATCAAGGAAATGAAGGTATGACCATTTCATGCTATGGGTTAAAGATGTACAATATATGGAAAAGATAATAATACTAGCATTGGACATTTTATCGACAAATATTTGAATTGCAATATTGGAACTTTAGATGAAGAAATAGCTAAGTTTAATAGACAACATCATTGTTGGAGTAATAAGGTTTTTCACTTAATTAATTAAATCATATTGATTTATTAATTAAGTCACCTTTTACTTTATTTTCATTTAAGCTAAATTTAGGAAGCTAAACTTAGGCCCATTAATAATTAATTCATTATTAGTTATTAATTGCTTTCAGGGTTTATGTTTTTAGGTTTGATCTCCTTTTATAAGGATTGATCCCTTTTGTAATTCTTTATCTGATTACTATTATCGCATATTTTTGCTCTAGGTTTTCTAAAAAAACCTTTGTGTTTTATGTGAATCTTCCATTGTTGTGACAGGTTATTTTCATACTGGTGTTCACTGGATTCTGTGAGGTTGTATTTCACAACTTTAACATGGTATAAGAGCTTCAGACCTAAGGCTTTCCTGTTCGTTTGATTCCGAGATTCTACCTATAGCAGGTCTTCTATACAATTTGGGTTGATTTGGACCTCACCATTGAATCTGACACGTGTAAAATAGTCAAGATTGACCTTTTGTTTGTCAATTTTTGACTCACAGGGCCAGATCTGTGAGGGTTTGAAAATTCAAATTTTTTTTAATCCAAGGGGCACCTATTTTTTGAAGCAATTTGGGCAAAAAGGGACCTCACGGTTGGCTTCAAGAGGTCAATTCCACAAATTTTGATATATAATTCGACCTATTAGGGCATCAGAGGCAAAATAAAATAAAAATTTTATGGGTCATACAGTTTGTATTGTACGGCCCTGTCAGAAAAAATAAATAAAAAAATAAAAAAATTTAAGGCCAAAGCCCACCAGTTGTTAGCAACTGCAGTGGTCAAAGGTAACCACTAGCGGTCTGTAGACCATCGACAGCCTGGCTTGCTGCTTAGCTGCTAACCGCCAGCCGCTAACCACCAACTGCTCCGCTCTGCCCACCTCCTCCGCCTAGCTGCCATTGCAGAGCCACCAACTCTTCTTTTTGAAGCTTTTTTGAGCCTACTGGGGTTTTTTTGTCATATTGGGAGCAAACGGAGGTGTTTTTCAACAAACCATATATCATCGTAAAGCTCTTTCCGAGCCGGATCCATTTTTGGAGGTATTTTTTCTAGATTTTGTAATTTTACTATATTTATTGCCAATCATATTCAGAACTTCTTTTTGGCGCTTCCAAGGGCATATCTTTTGCATACGGACTCTGTTTTTTGCAAATGAATAGGTGTTGGAAAGGTGTTGGAACACTCTTTCCAGATATGTAACTTATTTTATTAGAAAAATAATCAGGTACACAGAATTTTGTCAAAAGTTATTTTTCTTTTTCACGCTTTCTAGCTTTCAAATTTGTACTAGGGTTTGGTTTTTGTGTTGTGGGGAGTGTATTTTTCTTGCTTTCTGTATTATCATATCAGATATTAGAATCATCTCTCTTTAAACATATTTCAAAACCATAAACATCATGGCGAATACTTCTTCATGTGACCGTCTTACTCCACACAATTATCATACCTAGAAAGCACATATGACTAGACTTCTCATGTCTAAGGGGTTATGCTCCTGTTTGGATGAGGTTCAACCTCTCTTGACAAGACCTTTTGAGGTTCTACAACACAAGAATGGAATGGATGAGGCCATGGGTTTGATATCCTTACATGTTACAGATGGTCTTGTTTTTCACCTGGAGGATTGCATAAATCCTCAGGCTATATGGACTAAGTTTCATGATCTTTTTGGCACCATTAATCAGTTCAGGGCACTTCTGATTGAGGCAGAATTGACCACCTTGGCACCTAATTCTTTTCCATCTATTGAAGATTTCTTTATGAAATTCAAGTCACTGTGATCATTGTTACAGGGTTGTGGTAAGACCAAAATAAACACTAAGTGTATATACCTGATTCTATCTAGGCTTTGAGGTTCCTTTCAGATATTCTCTTCTACCTTCTATTCCACCATGGATGCTTTGGGCACACAATTTACCATGCCTTCATTTGAGGTATTCTGTGATAGGTTGACACGAGAGCAATCCCACCTCACATAGTTGGATACTCTCCTTGGTTCTAAGAACCAAGCATTGGTAGCTTAGCCAACTCAAGGGAAGAAGAAGTAGAAATCGAAGCCGAAGACAAACTCAGTTGGCAGTGAGAGTTCCTCTAAGACACCACCAAAGTTTACTTCAAAACCACAATCCAACCCTAAGCAGGTTAATTCTTCTAAGTTTGGTGAGTCTTCCTCCAAGACCAAGAAGAAATCAGGTGATCCTTGTAGTTTCAGTGGCAAGGAGGGACATCTAGTTTCTAGGTGTTGGAAACAATTAGAGGCTTTAGAGGAAGCCATGCAACAACATCACATCACCTCACCTCAGACACCTTCCCTACCCACAAGAAAAGGTCATGCTCTTTCTGCATGAGAATTTCCTTCAGGATCCACTTGGATCCTATATTTTGGTGCTTCTCACCATATGACATACACTCAAGAGTTTGTCACCGCACTTGCCCATTGTTGCACTTCACAAATTGCAGTTGATGACTCTACACAAATTTTCGTTATGGGTTCAGGTCTCATTCCTTTGGATGAAGGTTTTCTTCAGGAATTCCTTATTGTTCCTGATATTTTGACAAACCTTCTTTCCATCTATTAGATTTGCCACTCTGGCACTGGTAAGACAATTGAGTTCTCACCACATGATGTGGTTATTCGAGACCTTCATGATCCCAATTTGGTTGTGGCTACTGGGAGTGTTGATCCTGCATCTCGCTTATACAAATTCAATGGCTTTTACATGATAGATGGTATAGGTTCATCTCTTATAGAACATGTAGACATAGTGAGCAGACTTTGGCATGAGCATTTTGGTCATCAATTTTAGATATCAACAATAGATGAGTACACCGGAACTAGTGATTGGGCTCCCATAGATTTCTTGTACTGATGGTGTTTGTCGAGGTTGTGTACTTGGCAAACATCACCGAAATTCTTTTCCTCTGAGTGGATCTCCACGTGCTATGGCTCCCTTGGAGTTGGTACACAGTGATCTCATGTCATTTTTGACTCATTTTTTAGGGGCTAGATATATGCTCACATTTATTGATGACTTCTCCATATGAACATGGGTGTACTTTCTAAAGTACAAGTCTGATGTCTTTGATTCATTTCAAATCTTTAAAACATTTATGGAGAAGCAGTCTAGACTTTCTATCAGGCGGATACACACAGATAACGGGGTGGGGGGAGTACGTGAATCAGGACTTCAATGATTTTTGCACTAAGCATGGCTTGTAGCATTAGTTTATAGTACCCTATACCCCTCAACATAATGGCGTTGCTAAGAGAAAGAACAAGACTTTACGGGAGATGGCCAATTGTATGATTCAGTCACGATCTATGGATTCTTATTTTTGGGTTGAGGCAGTCAATTGTGTCGCATATATTTAGAATTAGATGCCTCATAAGGCATTACGACATATGACTTTTGAGGAGGCTTGGACCTATGTCAAGCCTGATGTTTCTATATTTTGAGTATTTGGCTGTGAGGCTTGGGCACTTATTCCGGATGCTCAGAGGAAAGCCATGGAGAGGAATATCCGACCACTCATATTTGTTGGCTACTATGAGGATGTGAAGGCATACAAGTTGTTTGATCCTGATTCTAGAGAGGTCTTGTTTCGACGGGATGTCCAATTTGAGGAGCGCTTTCCTCCGACAGATTCTCCTTACCAGCTTCTCCCTCACTACCTACTCCTCCCTCTTCATCTCTTGAGGATTGTTTATCTCTTAAGGATGCTGCATATGTTGATCCACCACCACTAGATCCACCGCATTTGCCCAAGTGGTCCTGCTTTATTGTAGAGACAGTTGGATCTGTGGAAGGTGACCCTTCAAAAACCCGTCATACACGATCACATACTTCAGGTTCTAGTCTCTTAAGTCATGCCATTTCAGATGATCCTCAAAGGTTTATAGAGTTGATAGGCCAGCCTGAGTGGGATAGGGCTATATATGAGGAGTGATCTTCTTTGATGAAGAATCGTACTTGGGATGTTTATTCTCTTCCTAATGGAAGAAAGTTGGTTCAGTACAAGTGGGTGTACCATACCAAGTATGTTGTAGATGGTTCGATAGATAAGTACAAAGAACATCTTGTTGCGAAGGGATTTTCTTAGATTGAGGGTATTGATTACTCTGAGACCTTTTCTCATGTTGCTAAGATGAATTCTATTCACTTTGTACTATCACTTGCAACTTCAGAGGGATGACCAGTTTTTCAGATGGATGTGAAGAGTGCCTTCTTGCATGGAGACTTACGTGAGGAAATCTATATGGAGAAGCCTCAGGGGTTTGTGCAGGACACTTCTTTGGTTTGCAAACTTAAGCATTTATTATGTGGTCTCAAACAAGCCCCTCGGGCTTGGTATGAGAAGATGGACTCTTTTTTGCTCTACTCTCACTTCACTCATTGTCATTTTGATCCCATAGTTTACATTCAGCATCTAAAGGGTGATATTTTGATTCTTGTGCTATATGTTGATGATCTCATTATTACAGGTAGCTCATCCTCTATGATTTAATGTTTAGAGAGCTTTGACAGAGCAATTTGAGATGACAGATCTTGGTCTTCTACACTATTTTCTTGGTCTATAGGTTGTTTAGTCTTTGGATGGGATTTCCATATATCAGCAGAAGTATGCTCTTGACATGCTCCAGATATTTGACATGCTTTATTGCAAGCCTAACCCCACACCATTTTAGTTGGGTGTTGTTCTGTCCTCCACTTGCTCTACTCCTTCAATAGATTCTACATTATACATGTAGTTGGTTGGCAGTTTGTTGTACCCAACGCATTCGCGTCCTAACATTTCCTTTGCAGTTGGCCTTGTCTCTAGATTCTCACATGAGCCACATGAGAGCCCTTGGGAAGTTTCCAAATGTATTTTGAGGTACATTCAGAGCACTTCATAGTATGGCATTCACTACACATCAGGGGATCCTCACATAGTTGGCTTCACTGACTCAGATTGGGCTAGTGATGTCGATGATTGGAAGTCTACTTCTGGCTTTGTTTTCTATCTTGGTTCTGGTCCTATCACATGGTCTTGCAAGAAGTAATCAGCTATTGCATTATCATCTACAGAGGCTGAGTAGCAAGAAACAATTTTAGCCAGCCAAAAGATTTTGTGGCTTCAACAATTGTTCATAGAGTTCGGTTTTTCTCCTGATATTCCCACACTTCTTTGGTGAGACAATCAGAGTGTTATACACATTTCCTGCAATCCAGTGGAGCATTAGCGGATGAAGCACATTGAGATCCACATGCACTTCATTGGGAAGTTGATTCAAGATGGTTCACTCACCTTGGAGTACCCACAAAGGAGAAGGTTGTTGAAATCTTCATGAAACCTTTGGCATCATCGCACTATCTTCAGTTGTGCTCTATGCTCGAGGTGAAGGAAGTTGTCCTTGGGGATCTTTGTGAGGGCTTCCTTCATGTTTTTTTTAGCATGCTTTCATCTCTTTTAGGAGAGGAGTTTTTTCCCACTGGGTTTTCTCCTTTTCCTCCATTTTACAGAGATTTCATTGTACTTGGGAACCTCATTAGGCTTTGTTACTGGGACCCATTTTTTGCTTTCATGCATCTAGTCCTTAGTTTTTTTAGCTTCTCACTAAGTTCATATTAAGGGGGGGGGGGGGGGGGGGGGGGTGGAGTAATAAGGTTTTTCACTTAATTAGTTAAATCATATTGATTTATTAATTAAGTCACCTTTTACTTTATTTTTACTTAAGCTCAATTTAGGAAGCTAAACTTAGGCCCATTAATAATTAATTCATTATTAATTATTAATTTCTTTTAGGTTTATGTTTTTAGGTTTGATCTCCTTTTATAAGGATTGATCCCTTTTGTAATTCTTTATCCGATTATTATTATTATTGCATATTTTTTCTCTAGGTTTTCAAAGCAACCTTTGTGTTTTGTGTGAATCTTCCATTGTTGTGATAGGTTATTTGCATGCAGGTGTTCATTGGATTCTATGAGGTTGTATTTCACAACTTTAACAATCATTAAAAAAAATGAAGGAGAAAAAAGAAAAATGTCTTTATGGTTTCCCACAATCGCTACTGAGAACAACAATAATACTTAAAACATACAACAACATAGACAAAAATATTATATGTATTGCTAAAAAACTTAAATCAACTTAAATAAAATGTTCAAATTATGATTTTTTTATGTATTCTTTCAAGATATTCATTTTAGCCATCATATCTACATCATCTAGGCCAACAGTATTCTTGAAAAGAAAGCTAGGTCACATATCAAACAATATATTTGCAAACCTGATTTCATATCTCTGGAAAGAAAACATAGATGCTCAATTTGTTCTTAATGCATATGTTGCAGCAATGCATATTTTTTCCTACATGACAAAATGTAACAACTCACTAACAAATACATTCAACAAGATACACTGACCATGAAGATCATAACATTGATGTGATAAACACCATAACAAAGCTTGTCTATGCCTTGCTTAACTTGCAACAAATGTCTACTCAATAGGCTATACACATTGTGCTTTCACTACCCTTTAGCTATATTTCGAGGAAATGTACATTCATAGACACATCTACTACTAACAATCACACATTATTTTGAAATAATTTGAAACAATTAAACAATGAACCAGACGAATCATAAAATGTTGCTTGTAAAAGTTTAATTGACCATTATATTACATATCCTACAACATTGGTTGATATTTTCCTTGTAAAATTTGTTTCGGAATACAAAATAGCACAAGGAAAAGTAATACAAATAACAAGTCCACAAATTATCTGATTTATTAAGTACAACAAATATCTTGACATCGAGAATTATTTTTATTGCAATAATATTTTTTCTTATATTTCTCAAATCTCTTCCCTAGGTTCTACAAAAAGAATCAATTCAAATAATAATATAGCTTAATTTAACAATACTTTATTGGTGGCAAATTTACTTCTTTTTTAATGAAAAATAAGGGTAAATTTTTTATTAATCAGAAGTAATAAGTACATATAAAAAGAAACCAACAAGCCCAACAAGGGAACAAAAACCAAGAAACAATTATACCAACTAGTAGAAGACCTACAAAGGCCCCCAAATAACCTCTTATGTCCTTCATTACTAAATTTTTTTATCATTTGAGAATACTCAATGGAAAAACATCCCTAGTCCCTAACACTCCACATCTCCATTTTCTTAGACTTGTACTTTTCCAATTAGTTCACTACCTTATTCCATTCTCGAGGAATGTGACAAAAGATAACAAAGTCCAAAGAAGTACTAATACTATGAATTTTATTATCTACCAAGGTTAATGTCTAACTCCCTCCATCTAATTGTTTCTTATTCAACATCTTTAAACAAATCCACCACCTTCCTTCTTGACCAATGCATAATTAGATATTGTTGGGAATTTGGAGGAATTGATTGCATTGATGTTTTGTCATTGATGTCAACAATAGTTGCTTTGGTTGTTTATCGGTATCCTTTTGGTCCTGGTAGGATGTTTGGTTTCTAGTTTGTTAGATCATGATGATCGAGTATACTCCAGTATGCTTTGGCTTATGGAATTAGCTTATATTTTCTATTAATGCTACTCATATTCATGTTCAATTAGTTGGTTTTGATTTGGTGATTGAATGCTATCTTGTATGCTGGTAAGCCTGATATATTGATCCGATGAGGGTTTCACCGACAGAGCTTTGTTGAAGATCTTTTGATGTTATGCATAAGTGGTGTTGGTGCGACTTTTAGTAGAGATTTAGGATGCTGATGGTGATCATGTTCGAGACTTGATTGATTGGGATCATTGCTTTAGCATGTGTGGACCTAAATTGGATCCGGTTCTATCTAGGTTATGGACCAACTTAATGTAACATGTTTTTTGGTCTTCTCGATGTGTTTCCGGGATGACTTATGGGTTGGATATTATTTGTTTGGTCTCAGGCAGATATATTTTACAATTATGTAATTGTTTTATTGTCTAGTGGCCGACCTTATTGTTTGAGGTCGAGGGTTTATATATATATATGTGTGTGTGGATGATCTCATTGTAGATCATAATTTTGGGAAAGGTATGCAAGCGAATAATGTAATAATAATTCATGCAGAGGATTTGGTCGATCATAGGTGATCGAGTTGGGTTTATGCAAGAGGTTTAAGACCTCTGGTATTGATCTTAACCAGAACTGTACTCAGGCATAGGAAATACTATTATTGTAGTTCATTCTTCCTTTCAGATTGTAGTCTAGATTTTTATGTAGTCAGTGAGACTCCTTTTTCAATGATTAGTGTGCTCTAGGTCATTGGCCTTCCTGCAAGTGCATGCCCCTCATTTTGTAATCACATACTTACTGTAGAAGTATTATCTGATTGTGGGTAGGATTCCCACCGTGTTTTTCCCTTTATCGGGTTTTCCACGTACAAATCTTGGTTTCATGTGGATGGTATCTTTTCTCTAATTGTTGCTTGTGCTTAATTGGTATATCTACTATTTTGGTAATTGGTTTATGTATTCCGGTATTGATCTTATATGTTCCGATAATAAATTTTTAATTGCTCAAGGTTTTGGTAATCTGGTGACAATTGATTCACCCCCCCTCTCAATTGTCTTTCGGTGATTTGAACTATCTAACAATTGGTATCAGATCTCTGGTCCTCTCTACAGAAACTTAATTGATTGAGGAAGATCCTATGGCATCTAATAGTTCAAGTTCATCTAGTTCATCTGTAGCTGTCTTTCGGAGAGAAATTCCTAGGCTTGATGGAACAAATTACAGAGTATGGAAGATTTGGATGGAGACTATTCTGAGATGTCTTGGCAAGCAAATTTGGGAGATTACAGAGAATGGGGTTACACCTTTTAATCCGGCATCTGGAAATCCTCCTCTGACAAAATTGGATAAGGAGCTTGAGAATGAATATAGAGCTAGAGAAGCCCTCTTGTGTGCACTTTCTGATCAACAAATATTGGGATTGACTGACAAATCATCAACAAAAGCTATATGGGAAAAGTTGGAGACTCTTAATGAAGGCAACCCTACTGTGAAGATTGCTAAAATTGATGGTTACCGAGTGAGATATCAAAATTTGAAGATGGAAGAAGATGAAAGGATTACTGCAGTCATTGAAAGGGTAAATGAAATTGTCATGGGAATTCAATGTTGTGGTGGATCTCTGAGTGAAGATGAAATAGTTTCTAAAGTTATGAGAGCTTTACCACCAACTTATAAGATGAAGGTTATTGCAATTAATGAATTGAGAACAATAGAAATACTTCTGTCAATAGGGATACCTTGGTTGGGAAATTATCTCCATTTGAGCTTGAAAAATTTGGACCTTCTGGAGCTATGAAGTCTAAACCTACTTTTCATGCATTTACATCATCAACCAGCAAGCAAGATTGGAAAACTTTGTATGCAAAGGAATTGGATGATATGAAGAGAGAAGATGAAGAATTTGAGAAACTTTAAGCCCTATTTACTAGAAGAGTACCTAAAGGACCGGTAGGAAGTAAGTACGAAGGAAAATCACCCTTTAAATGTTTTGCATGTAATAAGTAGGTCATTTTGCATCTAGATGTCTTGAAAGGAATCCAAGATTTGAAGAAAGAGCTAGAAGATCTTTTAAGCCTAACCCTGGATATCAGAACAAGCATAAGTATAGGAAAAAAAGAGACAAATCATGTTACTTTGTGGATGAGGAAGGTGTGACTGATTCTGATGATGAACTGACACAAGACTCTACTAGTGGTTCCGGCAATGGAAACGAATGGGTGTTCCAAACTATCAAGGAAGATGTTCTGACACTGGAAGAGAATGTACCTGAAGAAAAGGCCCTTGCTGCTAAAATTGAAGATAACAATGAATGGGTAATAGAAAGTGCATGTTCACATCATACGACTAGAGATAAAAGGAAGTTTCTATCTTTGCAAGAATTTGACGACGGTCTGGTTAGATTTGGAGATGAAAAAGCATGCATGATCAAAGGAAGAGGAACTATATTATTAGATGGTAAGCATAATACTGATAATATTTATTATGTTTAAGGTTTAAGGCATAATCTTTTGAGTGTAGGACAGTTGGTGGATAAGGGATTTCAATTACAATTCAAGGATGGAAAATGCAAGATCATTAATAGATCTGGATTGGAGATTGCAACCAGTACTCAAACAAAAGGTAATATATTTCATTTGCATTATGGTCATAAGACATGTTTGATTGCACAAATTGATGAGAGTTAGCTTTGGCATAAAAGGCTATGTCATGTGAATTTTGATTGCATGATAAAGATCAGTTCAACTAAGGCAATTAGAGATATAGCTAAGATTGTAAAGCGCTATAATCCGGTATCTAAAGAATGTCAAATGGGAAAATAGGTCAAAACCTCTTTTAAGAGTATACAAGACAAATCTAATGATGTTCTTGATCTTATTCATACTGATTTGCATGGTCCTGCTAGAATCAAAAAATTTCAACGTGATAGATATTTTATGCTAATCATTGATGATTATTCTAGAATGATGTGGGTTACTTTTCTAAGGGAGAAATATGAGGCTTTTTAAAAGTTTAAAATATTCAAAACTAAAGTTGAAAATGAGACAAGATTGAAGATTAAGTGCTTAAGGTAAGATCATGGTAGAGAATTCACATTCGGTGAGTTTAATAGCTTTTGTGAGAAGCATGGCATAAGGAGATAATTTTTTGCTCCCCAAACACCTCGGCAGAATGGAGTTGTGGAAAGAAAGAACAAAACTATCTCGGATGCTGCTAGAACCATGATGATGGAAGCTAATCTACCTCATATCTACTGGAGAGAAGCATTGAGCATGACAGTTTATACATTCAACATAGTTCATATCAAAGGATAAACCGGTAAGACACCTTATGAGTTATGGTTTGGCAATACACCTACAGTTAAGTACTTCAAAATCTTTGGTAGTAAATGATATATTAGGAGAGATTATTTCATTAGGAATTTTGATCCTAGATGTGATGAAGGAATATTTATTGGTTATTCTAAAGAAAGAAAATCATATAGATGTTATAACAAAAGATTGCAGAGAATTATGGAGAGCGCTAATGTCAAGGTGGATGAGCAGAATAGAAGTCAAATCAGAATTAATGAGCAATAACCGACAATGAAAATGATCATAACTGAACAGGTAACACCTTTACCGGAACATAATGTTGAACCAGTTACTCTGATAGTATCAGAAAATTCAACAGTAATTGAAGATCAGGGAAGAGAAACAGAGAATCAGAAGACTCCTACGTATGTAAGGTTGAATCATTCAGAAGATCAGATCATTGGGGATAAGAACAAAGGAGTGATGACAAGAAGAAGATTGGCAGCTAATGAGGTCTATTTAATTTCTCAAGTTGAACACATATCAGTAACTGAAGCATGTAAATATGATTGTTGGATGAAAGCTGTGGAAGAATAATTAGATCAGATAGAAAAGAATAACACATGGATTTTGGTTCCCCGACCTAAAAATAATAATGTTATTGGAACTAAAAGGATTTTTAGGAATAAATTAAATAAAGATGGACTAGTTGTGAGGAATAAATCTAGATTGGTTTGTAAAGGATATTAAGGAAGGAATTGATTATGGTGAAATTTTTGCACCTGTAGCTAGGATTGAAGCTATAAGATTATTTCTTGCCTATGATGCACATAAAAACTACAAGGTTTATCAGATGGATGTTAAATGTGCTTTTCTAAATGGGGATCTTGACGAGGAAGTTTATATTGAGCAACATGATGGCTTTTCACTTTTATATAAAAAAAACATGGTTTGTAGGTTAAAGAAAGCCCTATATGGATTGAAACACACACCTAGAGCTTGGTATGCAAGGTTGGACAAATATCTTTTAAAATTTGGTTTCACTAAAGGTAATGCTGACAGTAATCTATATTATAAAATCACTGATGATGATATATTGATTATTGAGGTCTTTGTTGACAATATCATTTTTTGAGGTGAAGATAAGTTGTGCACGAAATTTTATAACAATATGGAGAATGAATTTGAGATGCCTATGATTGGGGAAATGAAATTTTTATTAGGTTTGCAGATTACTTAGATTGATAAAGGTATTTTTGTCTGTCAAACTAAGTATGCTAGAGAGTTGTTGAATAAATTTGGTATGGAAAATTCTAAACCGGATAGTACTCATATGGTTACAAGTGAGAAATTGACACAGAAAGATGAATCGGTTCCAGTAAATCCTACAAGATACAAGTATATGATTGGAGGCCTACTATATTTGACTCAGAATAGACCAGACATAATGAATGCAATTTGCATTGCATCAAGATATCAAAGTGATCCTAGAGAAAATCATGAGAGTGCGGTGAAAAGGATTTTTAGATACTTACAAGGAACATCTAAATATGCTTTGTGGTACCCTAAAGATGATGACTTCACTTTATGTGCATATACATATATAGATTGGGCAGGTGATGTTGATGACCGAAAAAATACTTCCGATGGAAATTTCTTTCTTGGAAAGAAACTTATTTCATGGATCAACAAGAAACAGTCATGTACTTCCATATCTACTACTGAAGCTGAGTATGTTTCTACTACTACTAACTGTACACAAGTTCTATGGATGAAGTAAATGTTGAAGGACATAAAAGTGCATTGCAATGGATTGATAGTTATTTACTGTGATAACTCTGCTGCTATAGACATATCAAAGAATCTGGTATTTCACTCTAAGACAAAGCACATATCTATCAAGTATAACTTTTTGAAGGAAAAGATGGAAGAAAATGAAGTTAGATTGGTTTATATGAACACTAAAGAGCAAATTGCATATATCTTCACTCAATCTTTGCCTAAAGAATCATTTGAGTACCTCAGAGATAGATTAGGGGTTTCTGCCCCTCTGGCAGAAACCGATTGATGTTATTTGGCATCAATCCAACATGCATTATCAGAGCTATTGTTCATTCTGGATTGATGTGGTGATGCTACTACTCAGGGGGAGTAGTTAGTCTTGTGATTCAGTGATTTATGATTTTTCTTTGATATTTATGTCAGATCTCTAGCATTGATGTCAAAGGGGGAGAGATATTCATGTGAAAAATTGAAGGAGTTATTATATACATTAGGGGAGAAATTTGCAGAACTTAACTATGATATCATCTACAGGGAGAGTATGGATCAAAACTTCATTGCTATATTTTTGTGTGGGAGATTTGTTTGCCATTTCTTGGCACTTGGATGTTTTTCACATCTAGTGTTACCATCAATGCCAAAGGGGGACATTGTTGGCAATTTGGAGGAATTGATTATGTGTTGCATTGTTGTTTTGTCGTTGATGTCAACACTAGCTACTTTGGTTGTTTACCGATATCCTTTTGGTCCCGGTAGGATGTTTGGTTTTTAGTTGGTTAGATCATGATGATCCGGTATACTCCGGTAAGCTTTGGCTTATGGAATTGGCCTAGATTTTCTATCCATGCTACTCAAATTCATGTTCAGTTAGTTGGTTTTAATTTGTTCATTGGATGCTATCTTGTATGCTAGTAAGCTTGATTTATTGATCCGGTGAGGGTTTCACCGGCAAAGCTTTGTTGAAGATCTTTTGATGTTATGCATAAGTGGTGTTGGTGCGGCTTCTAGTAGAGATTCAAGATGTTGATGGTGATCATGTTCAAGACTTGACTGATTGGGATCTTTGCTTTAGCATGTGTGGACCTAAATTGGGTCTGATTCTATCTAGGTTATGGACCGACTTAATATAACATGTTGTTTGGTCTTCTCGATGTGTTTCCAGGATGACTTATGGGTTGGATATTATTTGTTTGATCTCAGGCCAACATGTTTTATAATTATGTAATTGCTTTATTGTCTGGTGGCCAACTTTATTGTTTGAGGTCGAGGGTTTGTATATAGATGTGTATGATGTCATTGTAGATCATAATGATGGGAAAGGTATGCAAGCGAATAATGTAATAATCATTCATGCAGAGGATTTGGTCGATCATAGGTGATCAAGTTGGGTTTATGTAAGAGGTTTAAGACCTTCGGTATTGAGCTTAATTGGAACTATACTCATGCATAGGAGATGCTATTATTGTAGTTCATTCTTCCTTATAGATTATAGTCTTGATTTTTATGTAGTCAGTGAGACTCTATTTGTAATCAGTAAGGTGCTCTAGGCTGTTGGCCTTTCTGCAAGTGCATGCCCATCATTTTGTAATCACATACTTACTGCAGAAGTATTATCTAATTGTGGGTAGGCTTCCCACTGTGGTTTTTCCCTTTACCGGGTTTTCCACGTACAAATCTTGGTGTCATGTGGATGGTATATTTTCTCTAATTGTTACTTGTGCTTAATTGGTATATCTGTTGTTTCAGTAATTGGTTTATGTATTTTGGTATTGATCTTATGTGTTCCAGTAATAAAGTTTTAATTGCTTAAGGTTCTGGTAATCTAGTGACAATTGATTCACCCCCCCCCCCCCCTCAGTTGTGTTTCGATTATTTGAACTGTCTAACAGATACATGAGGAGTGGAGGATGAAACATGAGTGGAAGCCATGACAATTATGTAACTTTTGAAGACTTAACATGCCTATTGGATCTCATCTCTAGGGATATGTATTTGTAAAGGGAGTAGGGTTCCTTTCTTTTATGTGTTGGAGTTATCTCTCCTCATCTATTTTGACAATGCACCATTTTTTTCCCTTACCTTATTTAGGCATTGAAAATATAAACCTGTTAGAGACCCTTTCTCTACATTGATTTACCTTTTTGACCATTTCTGGTTTGTTGATAAGATCAATCTATTCATCCATAATTTTATTTGGCTTAGTTGACTCGACTCTTATTCCTAAAGGATGTGTCTTCTCTCTCTCGTGGTATGCTTGAAACAATTTGCCTCTTTCTTGTTCATTCCTTAGGTAATATGTTACTGCTTCTATTGTCCTCATTTTTGGCTGTCACAAAAATAGAATAACTCCGATAAATTTAATTCAATTTGTAGTCCATATTCTCTAAGCACATTTTTTGAGATAGTTTTTATTCCCCCTCATGTGTGATTTAGGACCCTCAATTCTTGATTCAGAGGTTCTAGTCCTTTTTTGGGTCTTTTAAGTTAGTTTTTGTGTTTTAGTATAAATCGGGTTCACAAACTCGAATTACACCACTTTTGTGCACAAAAGTGTAGTCGGGGTTAAAAAATTGAATTACGCTTCCCTTCAAAATTTAATAGTTCGATGCAAATTAGGTTTGTAACCCTGATTTACACCACTTCATAGCCATTTGAAAACTCATGTTAGGTGTAGGTCGGGTTTATAAACCCAAACTACACCTAAGACCTACAAATCTAAGTCACACTTGTTTCTGGTGTAAGGAGGGGTTACGACCCCGACTTACACCGAGTGCTTCCCTTTGGATGTAAGTCAGGGCCATAGCCCCACCTTACACCAACACCAATACACAAGGAAAACGGTGTATATAGGCGTTGTAACCCCGATCTACACCAACTCTCCCCTTTGCAGTGTATATTGAGGTCGTAACCTCGATCTACACCAACTCTCCCCTTTGCGGTGTATATCGAGGTTGTAACCCCGATCTACACCAAGCCCCTCCTTCATGGTGTATGATGGGGTTATAACCCCAACATGCACCAAGCCCAATGTTTTTTTTTCTTTGTTTTTGTCAAGACGTCAATCTAGGATCTAAACCTAAACTACTCTTTATTCATAAATAAACTTAAATTTCAATCTCTAAGAATATTTTATACAAGATATAAACAAACATCGAATATGGATATAAAAAAATTCATTATAATGCAAATGAATAATACAATTTCATACTTTAGAAGTTCTTATTTCCTACTTAGGCTTCCAAATTGCCTTAAGAATATACAAGAAGATGCATCCGCCGATCTTTAGTCTGAGTCGCTTCCTTCTGTCCTTTGAACGCAGACGAGAACAAGAATCAGGCACTTTTTCTGCCCAACCTTGAAGCTTACGCTTCCCCAGAATTCTTGGTCAATCAAGAATACTCGACCCTGCACGAATTGGTTTAACCAAAGAATTTGAAAGCAAGAGGGAATCTGGTGCATGCCTAGATAATATATGCATTTTCATTTTTCTACTTCATTCTAAGAAACAAGCATTCGCTATCATACTAGGATGTGGTAGAGAGCATAAATAAGGAATTTCCATCATTTTCTACAGATAATTCAAACAATAACTCGGCCGAGTATATGCCATGCACAGCAAAATAATAGTTGGAAAAAGCAACTATTCTCCCTAAAAACATCCACATTCAGCACCCGTCCCGAAAGTTAACTTTCTAACTCAAGCTTAACCCTAGCTTGGTTCCCTCAAACACAAATTCCATTGAGAATACAATCTATCTTTTAAAACAAAAATAGAGATGTCATTTTCTTTACTAATCATTACTTGTCTAATATATCTATCGAAGACAATCTTTCATATTTTGGAAAACGATAAACTTTCATAAGCAATAATCTTAAAATCAATCTTTCGACTAAATAAGGTACATGCAAATGAAGGTGTTATACATGTATGAATTTAATCTCATATATAACCAAAAGTACGCAAACACATTCTTAAAATAGAATTAGAACTAATTATTTTGGACAAAATACGTTATTAACAACATCTTTTCTCTAAATTCTTTTCTTCTATTCCACAATGGTTTACAATGCATTTCAAATAAAATAATAATAATTGCTACCCATTTGGACATTCGTACCTATTATCTAAACTTCCATTTCTATACATTTATTACCAAATATAACAAATTAAAAAAAACCATAAACAAAGGAATTCTAACCTCTTAAAAAAAACTTGATCCGATTTGCACGACCTTGACGTTCTTTCATCCAATAGTTCCTCGCCTTCTTCGCAAGTCTCTCTCAAAGCTATTCCTATCAAATATATCTCTATTCTATTTCTCTCTTTCGATAATATCAAATTATCTTCTCCTCTCTTCTAATCTATCCTTCCCTTCAAGAGTTTATCGCCCTTCTCTGCTCGAGAAAATGAATGAATGAATGTGTTTTCCTCTCATCCTCCATCTCTATTTATTCACTTTTTCCCTACGTTTACTCCTTTATTAAGGGCTCGATGATTGCAAAGGTTTTGAAGTCTTTTACCTTTATTTCCTCTTATTCTTCCATGTCTGAGAGATATGTTATCCTTTGATGCATGTTTGGCATTCAATTGGCTTCTACGTTGGAGAGGTCTTTCTCCTAACACCATGAGATGGGGAGTCTATCTGCAGATTTAATATGGCGGTCACTTGTGTGTAGGCTATCTTATGTGAACTACAGCTTATAACTCATTCTTCCTGCAGTTCTTATTGGTCGAATGGAGAGTTGGGAAGATGTAACAAACTCTTATTTGTTTGCATTCAATGATTTACTTGTTATATTTGCCAGGTCTACACACGTTTTGCTTGGTATATGCCACCACTACAGTTCTTTTTCTTGTTGCGTGGGATGGGGAAGTAAAATGAAGTTTTCAACATGTGTTGCGTGGACTGGAGAAGGAAAACTATAGTTATCATGCGTTATAGCAGATTTATCGCTCATGTGAAGTGTTTGGCATATGAGACTTGTCTTCTATCATGGCGAGACTAATGCCCATGCTACCAGGTCTATCCAAGGTCTCTATGTTCCTATGTTTAGGATGCCACCAGTCTATGTTTATTTATAACTTAGTTTTAAGACGTTGCATGCTATGTTTCAACGTTAAAATCCTCCATTTTCTGCATTTAGTCGTTGGTTTTTGCATCTCTAGTTAACTAAAGTCGTTGTTTTAATACCAACATTTGCATGCCATGTCACTTGACTCATATGAGTGGTTATTTTAACTCCAAGTTAGTTAATAGTTTTGGTTTGATTGGTTTGGCCATGTATTAATTAAATGGAGTCTAAGCGGTCTTCGTTTGGTCATGCGACATAGTCGCCTTTCAAACTAATTCCACCACCCATTTAAAATGCGACTATTTAATAATAACTTAGAAATATTTAAAGTTTATAATTTATATTCTTAATTTGCAATATAAATAATAATCTTATATGTTTAAAGTTATATAATTTACGTATATATTAGATAAATACGTTTTATGAATAGTCATTTTTATAGCTTATAACAACATTCATCTTAATTAATATTTACAATTTCACCTAAAATTCTATATTTACGAATACGTGTAATCGACCAAATCAAGTTGTCTACTAAATGACTAATCATTTCATAAACTAGGTCATATAATTCAATTTATTTAACGACTAATTAATCATACTAAAATATTCAATATAAATCATGAACTATTCACTTTTGAATATACAAGTTTGTATAGAGTCCTAATTCGTATGACTAAAATGAAATTCTGAAAACCAAACATACTTTGATAATTTCACACAAAGCAAATGAAATCATGGAATCGCTATATAATTCAATCATTAATAGATTTTTGATTCTATATGGTCGAATTTAACATAATATTTCATTCATAAATGCAAAGATAAATGTATATGCAAATGTGGTGTGTGAGATTCCCTAATTCCATCGAAGTCATTTAGTTAAAAATAATTCTACCTGATTCGTGTTCTCGCCTTCGACCTCCTTCACCTCATCCTGCATTACTTGCACTCAAAAGTTTATCAGTATTGACAAACCCAAAAGAATATTAAATGTCGAATTTCATATCAATTGCAGGAGTAAAAATGCATACTATATTTCCTCACACTAGATTATGAATGATCTAATCTATTTTAATTTCAAAATCACATTAAATCTTTAAATTGCACATTATTAAATAAAACGATTCGTGACAGTTTTGCAGTGGTGCAAATCAGGTTTGTAAACCCGATTGCCACCACTTGCCTTTGTTGAACCCCAAGGTGCAAATCGGGTTTACAAACCTGATTTACACCAATATTTTTTTAGGTTTTTCCAATGCAAATCAAACTTATAAGTCTGAAATGCACTTCTCGAACCACACCTTTGGTTTTTTTTGTCTAACTCCGAGAATTCTTCAAAATCCACTCCTGCAACTCTATTTCAGACATTAGATTCCATATACCAAGACCTAATAATTTTAAAGTATGGGCTACCAAGCGAAGACATGAAGACTCCATTGGTAAATAATGTTGGAAACAAGATGAGGCTCCAGACACTTAGTCATTTTTATGCACCTCTAATCTAGTGTCATTTTGTAATCTCAATCGACACCTCTAGTGTCATTGTGCATATATGTTTTTGCATCTAGAATATGCACAAGTTCTAAGTCAAGTAGGACTCATTTTTGACTTAGTCATAGTTTGTTGTAGCTTTCCTAGATTAGATCATTGCCCCTCTCCTATATATATAAGAGTACTCATTGTAATTTTGATCTTTAATTTTATGCAACAAAACTCTACCGAAGTGAAGATCAAAGTGAAACTTTGAGTTCATATTGTTGTGTCCTACAAATTTGATCAAATAAGAAGACATATTTAGCATTCAAACATTGTGTTGAATACATTGTGTTTTATGGTGAGAGTGTTCTTACGTCATTCTTGTGATAAAATCTTGTTTTGATCAAACAAAAGATTTGTGTTGAAATAGTATTAAAGAGTAAAATAAGTGTTGGTTTGTAAACTTTGTGTTACATTTCAGCTCTTGTTAAAATAGAATTAACAATTAGTACAAGAGGTGGTAATTTGAATAATTTGAGCTTCATTTTATTATTATCAAGAAAAAATTATACAAATTGTAATTACATATCAATACAAAGACTTTGTGCTTTGCTTTGTTATCTTGGTAAAATATCATGGGTTTCAAAAGTTATTTGTAAAAGTTTGATAGGATTATAGTGACTACAAGACTTTGTGCTTGAACACCATTTTCCTATCTTGGAGAAGCAACGAAGGACTTTGCGCCTTCACGCAAACTTTGTTTCTTCTATTCTTTATTTTTCATTCACATGCTCTGAGTTATTTCATAGTAACTTTGAAGTTATATTAATCATTACTGCTCCAGTTGTAACTTCTTTTTTGAAAAAAGAAAAAAAAAACATCTATTATAATAAGATAATAGGATGATGTTGTTGCAGGAGCACTTCCTATGACATGGAGGCACATGAAGCCATTTTGGTATAGAACATGGAGTTGGGTCTAAAGGACCTAGAAATGATGTAATAAAGCCTATTAAGGCATTTGAATGTAATAGGAAGAATGAAATGAGTTATGTGTGTAAATGGACCTGATAGGGGTCATTAAGTCTAAATATGTAAAAATGGCACAAAGGATGCCTAATGTGTTTAATTAGGTTGTATTGAGTCATTTTGATGTAATAAGGCTCAAATAAAGCTTTTGGTGTTGATAAATTGGGTTTAAGAGTATTATGTCTAGTATTGCCAAATTCAAATTTGAAACCCAACGGTTAGTTAGCCAAACAAGAGGTTTAGGTGTTTGTTAAGGGGAAAGGTAGTTATGGTCAGTTTGGGAAGGTTTGTATTGATATATACCTCATGTTACACAACCTGGAGAGGCAAGATTGAAGTTTGGGAAAGGAATCACAATTACATTGTACTTACTACTCTTTTTTAATACAAAATTTGAAAGTTACTTGCTTGATTTGGATTGTTTCTTTCATTTTGAGGAATTGGCAATGGATTTCAGGTGATTCCTTTGGGTATTGATGATAATTTAAATCCATTTTGATGGTTTTTTACATATGTTTTGATCATTTATTTTGACTGTCCAAAAGAACCATGTTGTAGGTGCACATTTTGTGTTAGTTTGGAGTCAAAATGAGAAGTTAGGGCTCATTCTTCTTTATGTATTTACTGTTCCTTGAGTAATGAGACCCTATAAATGTATTTTTAACTAAACCAATGACAAGAATGTATTGAAAAGAGATTGAATAAGTGATCACCAAGAAAAGTGATTGTTCGTGAGGAAAAAGGCATGAAAATGGAGGCATGAGTATAGCATCATAAGAAGTAGCTTAACAAGGTGGTGTTTTTATGTTGGAAGATGTTTTGGGGGGTTTAATACAAGGTGAAATGACCCTTTGTTGAGTCTAGAAGTGAATGGATGAGTGGTTTTGAGCGAGCCCTAGGTTAGGAGGCCTAAAAAGGAGGGTTTGATTTTTAACATGTCAAATGAGTGTGTCTTGCCTTGAAATTTGGAAAATATATTGTTTTGGAACATTTTTCAAGAGTTTTTTTTGGTTTTGTGTTGTGGTCGTACCATTTGTTGGTACTTGCTTTGGAAAAGAGGGCTAATTGGGCCTAGTCGGTGTGTAGCAGGGTATTGGTCAAGGTATTTCGTCCAAAAGAACCATAGCTGAGTTTCACATATGTTATGAAACTTCCAAAAGGGTATCTGGAAGTCTAATTTTTTTGGTAATTTTTTTGGCAAAAATTTGAATGAAGTGGGAAAAAACATTCTGTCGGGGCTACTACGATAAGGCCTAGGTTACACTCAGGTAAGAGGGTTTTGTGTAAACCAAGAAAATGGGTATGTGTTTATTATTGAGGCAAGTTGTTTGGGCAATTTTAAGAGCCTAGGTGGTATTAGATTGGGTTGTTTGAGTTGGTAACACAATTTGAGTCCATTGGTGAAAGGGGAGGACTTGAGAACCTTGAAGGTTTCCAAGGTCAATTTGACAAAACAACAAGTATTTGCCTAATGGAGTTTCTTATAGACCAGTATCCTCTACAACATAGTGGTATCAGAGCCACTAGTAGGTTCTTGAGGGAAGTAAGGAAGAGGGAGAAGTTGTGCACTAGTTGGGGTATATACAAGATGCCTCCTAAACAACAAATAGCCAAGGAGAACCAAGAGTTGAAAGAGACCTTGGAGATGGAAAGGAGAGAACAAGAAACAACAAGGGATAGAGAGATGAGACAAATGAGAAGAGAGTGTGTAGCATTGCAAACAAGGTTGTAAGCCTTAGAGAGAGGATCTAGAAGAGGACCACAAAATGAGGAAGAAGATGTTAAAGCAAATGATGGAGCAGATGAGAATTAGAATGAAGGGAATGGAGAAGGGAGACTAGACCTTGAAGAGAGAAGGATGGTGAGGTTATTGAAGCTAATACAAGGAGGTGGAAGTATTACAACCATTGATTTGCCTATCTATCATGGAAAGATGGATAGTGAAGAGGTATTGGGGTGGATTGATGCCCTAGAAAACTATTTTGAGTATGAAGACATGAATGAGGACAAGAAGGTGAAGTTTTCCAAAACAAAGTTGAGAGGTACTGCTCTAACATGGTGGAGTAGTGTGCAAACAAAGAGAGTATAAAAATGGATGACTAAGATCACCACATGGAGTAGGATGAAGGCCATGATGAAGGATCAATTCCTTCCATCTGATTATGCTATTCAGACAAAGAGGTTGAGACAAAATCTGAAACAAAAAGACATGGATGTGATGACCTACACTGAGCAATTCCACAATTTGAGTATAAGAGGTGGATTGGAAGATGAGGATGAGAAGGTTGAAAGATATATTAATGGGCTTAGATACAACTTGCAAGATGAGATAGGTTTGAGTATACCAAAGACACTTGGGGAGTGTTTTCAGTTGGCTATAAGGGCTGAAGAAAAGGTAAAGAGGAAGCAAGAGAGACAAGGAGGAAGTGGCAGAAGTAATGCAAATAGAGGAAGGGGCGGCATGCCTAACAGTGAAGGACAAGGACAATGCAGCAATGATAAGAGTAAGGAGTCATTTTTTTATCAGAGAGGCGGATACAGAGGTGGAGGCAGATTTGGATAAGGTGGAGGATCATGAGTCTTCATGGGAGGGTGCTTCACATGAAATTAAGTTGGGAACACTTCCTTCAAGTGTCCAATGAATTAACAAGGTGGCAAAAAGACTGAGAAAAGAGTTTAGTTGACCCAAGGGGAAGAACAACCAGCAGAAGAGAAAGTTGGTATTGCTGCTCTAGAACTTGAGGGTGACTTTCTGATGTTTGGAAGAGGACAAAGATTGCAGCAGGTACAACCTGAGGTGTCCATTTTTAGATCTCAATGCTTGAGCCATGGTAAAGTATGTAGGATGATCATTGATTCAGGTTCTTTTGATAACTTGGTTTCTCAAGAGATGGTTGACAAGTTGAATTTAGTAAGAATACCACATAATAGACCCTACAAAGCCACTTGGGTAACAGATGAACAAAATCTAGTAGTCCAAGAGAAAACATATGTAGAGGTTACCATTGGTGATTATCATGATAGGGCATTGTGTGACATTGTTCCTATGACATGTTCTCATGTACTCTTGGGAAGGCCTTGGCAATATCAAAGAAAGACATTTCATGATGGGTTCTTGAACACATATGTTGTTCACAAAGATGGTAAGAGATTTACACTAACTCCTTTAAAGAATAATCAGATCTTTGAATCCAGTGTAATATGATTTGGTAGGAAGGAGTATGTGAGTATGCAGGTTCCTAATGTGAAGGGAACACAAGGCAGTGATCAAGGGTTTGGAAAGAAGTCAGAAGGGCAGCAACATTCTGTTGATGATAGCAAAGGGAAGATGTAGACTAGTGTGATGGTAGGGACTGTTGAGTCCCCTCTAGGTGTGCAGACTAAGGACATTGATAGTCCTTCAAATATGAATGGAGTTGGGGGTCATTTGGACCTCACAAAGGCAAGGAAAATGGTGCAGCAACAGTCCATACATGATTGTCTAAACCAAAGATCTAATGAATTGTTTTTATCTAATCATGAGTTTGTTGCAGGTAATAGGTGGAAGACCAACTCATTTCATGAGTTTTTATTGCTACAAAAGTTTGCAAGAGGCCACAGGTGCAGGTGGCCTTCTAGAAGGATGCATGGAGTACATACAAGACCCCTATTCTCTTGGGACAAGAGATTTTTCATAGGGGGGGAGTATGGTGCAGGAGCACTTCCTGTGACATGGAGGCACATGAAGCCATTTTGGTATATAACATGGAGTCAAGGGTCTAAAGGACCTAAAAATGATGTAATAAAGCCTATTAAGGCATTTGAATGTAATAGGAAGAATGAAATGAGTTATGAGTGCAAATGGACCTAATAGAGGTCATTAAGTCTAAATATGTAAAAATGGCACAAAGGATGCCTAATGAGTTTAATTAGGTTGTGTTGAGTCATTTTTTTGTAATAAGGCTCAAATAAAGCCTTTGGTGTTGATAAATTGGGTTTAAGAGTATTATGTCTAGTATTGCCAAATTCAAATTTGAAACCTAATGGTTAGTTAGCCAAACAAGAGGTTTAGGTGTTTGTTAAGGGGAAAGGTAGTTATGGTCGGTTTGGGAAGGTTTATATTGATATATACCTCATGTTACATGACCTGGAGAGGCAAGATTGAAGTTTGGGAAAGGAATCACAATTACATTGTACTTACTGCTCTTTTTTAATACAAAATCTAAAAGTTACTTGCTTGATTTGGATTGTTTCTTTCATTTTGAGGAATTGGAAATGGATTGTAGGTGATTCCCTTGAGTATTTATGAGCATTTGAATCCATTTTGAAGGTTTTTTACATATGTTTTGATCATTTATTTTGACTGTCCAAAAGAACCCTACTATAGGTGCACATTTTGTGTTAGTTTGGAGTCAAAATGAGAAGTTAGGGTTCATTACTCTTTATGTCTTTACTATTCCTTGAGGAATGAGACCCTATCAATTTATTTTTAACTAAACCAATGACAAGAATGTAGGGAAAAGAGATTGAATAGGTGATCACCAAGAAAAGTGACTGTTTGTGAGGAAAAAGACATGAAAATGGAGGCATGAGTATAGCAACAGAAGAAGTAGCTTAACAAGGTGGTGTTTTTATGCTGGAATATGTTTGTGGGGGTTTAATACAAGGTAAAATGACCCTTGGTTGAGTCTATAAGTGAATGGAGGAGTGGTTTTGAGTGAGCCCTAGGTTAGGAGGCCTAAAAAGGAGAGTTTGATTTCTAACCTGTCAAATGAGTGTGTCTTGCCTTGAAAGTTGGAAAATATATTGTTTTAGAAAAAATTCAAGACTTTTTTTGGTTTTTTGTTGTGGTCGTGCCATTTGTTGGTACTTTCTTTTGAAAAGAGGGCTAATTGGGCCTAGTCGGTGTGTAGCAGGGTACTGGTTAGGGTATTTCGTCCAAAACAACCATAGCTAAATTTCACATATGTTACGAAACTTCCAAAAGGGTATCTAGAAGCCAATTTTTTTTGTAAGTGTTTTGGGAAAATTTTTAATTAAGTGGGAAAAACCAATCTAGCAGCGCTACTAGGATAAGCCATAGGTTGCACTCGGGTAAGAGAGTTTTGTGTAAACCAAGCAAATGGTTATGTGTTTATTGTTGAGACAAGTTGGTTGGGGAATGTGAGGACCCTAGGTTGTATTAGATTGGGTTGTTTGAGTTGGTAACACAATTTGAGTCCATTGGTGAAAGGGAAAGACTTGAGAACCTTGAAGGTTTCCAAGGTCAATTTGACAAAACAACAAGTATTGCCTAATGGAGTGCTTGTAGACCAGTATCCTTTGAATTAGATGTACCGCCCAAGTTTAGATTAAGACTCAAAAGTTTGTATTTTGTACTAGATAAAGAGAGTAGAAAACAAAGGGGGAGCCTTCCCTTATAATTAGGGGATATTCGATCTCACACACTGTGGCTAAAACCACAATTTTGTGAACTTGCCTAGTTTAAAAAATTTCACCCAACAACTTCGAGCTGAACATATCCCATGTATATTAAGGTTCCAATTTGTATTGTAGGGTACAACCAGGTTATGGAGATAGAATAAACACCTTTGATCTTGTGTCTCAGGTGTTTCCCTTGAATAGGCAATCAGGAATGAACTTGGTGTAACAATGGAAATTGGTGCATTGTCAAGAAGCTGACTTATATTAAAGAATAGAAACTTCTCCTACAAATATAAAGCATACACTCTGGAAAGAGGCCTGCAACTTCTGATTTGGTTTTCCATATCAACCATATTCTCAAGATTGATTGTTAACTTCTCGATTTCTATATCCTTTTCTTCCAGATTTGATGCATAGTTAGCATTGAGTGTTCCTTCTCTTTCTCCCATTGTTTATTATTCCATTCAAACTTTAAATGTGTATGCCACAAAGGAAGCCCAAGAGTAAGTATAGCCAGCGATACTGGACTATCCCTTTCTTTATCAGTTGGGGGTTCTTTCCTTTGTATTTCTACTATAGCTAGGTTAGCTAACATTTTTTAAACTCTTCCCCTTCTCATTGGTGGAGTGTTGATAGTATTTCCAACACCTTTACTCTTCCCTATAACCAACTTCTCTTTCTCTATAGCTTGCTAGTTGGTCTTCCATTTCCTTGATTTTATTAAGAGTTGCCTATAGCTCATCATGTTTTTGTTTGTCTTCAAGGACATGTTGTATCTTAAAGAAAATGTCAGCCCTTGTATCTATCTCAACATCATCATTATAAATCCCTATTGGAGGGATTAGCTCCTGTTGTTTAGAGCTCAGTGTTTCATTAACCATTTTCTTAGTTGTCAGTGGGTCATCAACATCTTTGCCATTCAGTATCTATACTATTTGCGACCCTTGTATGTGTCCTCTCTAATGGTTTCTTCATCTAGTATCTTTCCACCCTCATTTTCACTTTTGCACCTTCCAAACACATATTCTCTCTCAAAATCAATACTAAGATAAAAAAACATTATCCTATTTATGAGACTTTTGTTTACTAGCAATGCCTTTTTCTTAGAGGCAATGAGAATGCTTCTCTAACTTTTGTTGCTTCTAAAGATTTCCTTTATTATGCTTCTTCTTTTTGTATTTTTCTGCATACCTACCTGTCTGAAGTTTTTCTTTAATTTTTTTCTTTCCTAACCCCTCTCTAGGTGTTTTCCTAGACTCCTCTATAGATTTATACTTCTTTAATTCCTTCCTAACTGCATGTTTCTCAACTCTCTCTAGTTTTATGTTTCTTCTATTTCTTTGCCACAAAATAGGACAAAGCAAAATCCTTTCTCTTTCTTATTTTTGGTGGAGATAAAGGAATAGGGATTTCAGGTGGAGATTGTGCAAGGGTTTTTCCAAACGCTATAGATGATTTATCTAATACTGTAGGTGACATTGGTAGCAAATTCTCACTATCATTTTATGGTTCAAATTCTTAATTTTCATGCTCTCTAAAGCTCAGAGTAGGTGATGTAGCTGGTGGCAAGTTATCCTCATCAATTTTGGCACATTTTCTATGAGGATTTCAACTTTACATCCCTATTTTGTTCAATTTCTTCCTCAACCCTATTATCAATATTTTTTTAGAATATGCTTTAGGGTCCTATTCAGTGTTAGGGGTCCCACAGATACTGAGAGGGAGGGGGGTGAATCAGTATCTAACCAGTAATAAGAATTTCTTAAATTAAAACATGCAAAACATAATATAACAGTGTACCGGTATGCAAGAAATAATGTAATAAACAGAATCAAGAACATCCACATGAAAAGTACACCATAACACAAGATGTTGAACGAGGAAACCCGGTGTGGGAAAAACCTCAGTGGGATTTGTGACCCACAATATTCACTCACTGGCTAATAAGAGAATATTACTTACAATAGGGGCCTGCACATGCAGGAAGGCCAACTACCTAGAGCTCACTGCTCAATGGGAAGTCACACTGACTTACAATAAGGATTATACTAATCCAATAACTTGTACTGCTTTACAATAGCATCTTCAATGCCAGATTCAGTACCAGTTCCTGCTTTGTTCTTTACATATACCCTTGACCTATATTTCGTACATTAGGTCGACCTAATATTTTCCTTAATGCTCCTACATCACTCCTACAAATGTCTACAATGATCTCCTTTATATATAAGAGTCATTTTACAATTTGCCAAGTCGGCTTACAATAATAAACAAAATATTGTATAACAAAAATCTTTTCAGCCTCTGTGCCGATATACTTGTTTTCTTCTATGCCGGTGCCGGTGTCCTGAGTGCCGGTGTAGAGTGTGATCTGCTGATGTCGGTGCACTATCTTGCTGGTGTAATACTTTGCCAGTATAATGTCTTGCTGATGCCATAGGATTACAAGGTTGCCATCAATGACAAAACCTTCAATCACATACAATGTCTCATTGGAGTGTGCATATGCCAACAATCTCCCCCTTTGCCATTGATGGCAACACTCATGAGAAATTTCAAAAAGTATCCAAAAATATGTAGTCCAAAAATGTTACCAAAAATGTTTATCAAAAATGTGAGAGCTCCCCTTGAGCATATGATTCCTGTGTTTTGAATTTTCTCATCCCACTACTCCCCCTTTGGCATCAATGACAAAGGTTGTCAAGATGTCAGTAGAGTTTGTAGTTTCATCTATCCATAACCTCAACCTTGTAGCTGGGTAGTTATAATCTGAAAAAGATCTCCCAAAATTAAGTTTATACTATCCATAAACTTCTTATTATCCTTTATTGTTGTCTCAGTTCTTTTTACTGTACCGGTGAGATGCTGCAAATGCTTTGCCAGTGTTTTGCTTCCCTGTGTTAGTTCCTCAGAAATTTCCTTCCGTAGAGATGCTAAATAGTCCAATCTTGGACTCAGTTTAGATCTCAAATGTTTTGCCTTGTTTATTATTCTTTTTTTCTCCCTTTCTAATTTGAGTAGTTCTTCCTCAAAATTTTCTATCTTCTCTTCAAAAACTGATAGTGAATCAGGTGAGTTGACAAAGTTGTCTGCAAGTTTATTTATCTCATCCTGTGCCTTGCTTATTTTCTTGTCAATATCTACAATCAAAAAGTTTGTTTTACATGTATCTTTATACAGATTTTTGTATTCTTTCAACAAATTACATAGTTTCAGTAGAAGTGTGTCAAAATCTCTGTTACACTTCTTTATTTCCTCATCAAAGAATTTCTGTTTTTCAATTTCTACCTTATCCTTTACTAACTCTTCCTTTATTTTCTCAATGTTTTCTAAGATATATTTACACAATGTATCCAATTGTCCTAAAGAATCTTTATTATCTATATTACAGTTGGGAGCTATTACCTTCAAAATTGTTATAGAATCATCAATTGCTTTGTAAGCCTATGAGCTGCAGTCAATTATTTTCTTGATAGAATCAAGTAATACCTCAGTCACATTTGTTGATTTGAATGTTGATGATGATCCAACAATCTGAGTACTGGTGGAAGTAACCATGCTTGTATTGACCTCTGGTAGGTCAGTTTGTGTCTGCATTTCTTTAAGCACTGGTTTTCCTACTTCACTAGTTACCGGTGGCACTGTTTCCTTATGTACCTGTTCCGGTTGATGTTGTTCCGGAGCCTTTAGCTCTGTTGGTTTCTCTGCATGTTGTGTTGTCTCTGTCTGTGACTCAGTCTCTACCTTTTTCTCTGTATCTTCTACCGGTTTCTCTTTTTCCCCTGCTACCGGAGGCTCATTAGCCATATCTGACTTATTAGTTGTATCTTTGTCTACTATTATGTTGATCTTCTGAGTATCAACATTTACAGTATATAGGACTTCAGAATTAGGATTTTTATCCTCTACATCCATACTTTCTGCTACTGATTGTTCTTCAGTAGTTTTTATTTTCACCGGTGGAGGTAGGTTGTCTTTAACTTTGATGCTTGGTGGTCCACCAACTTTGCCTTTCCCCTTGTCTTTATCTTTCTGATATACCTTTATAGGTTTAGGGTTCCTGTACTCTTCTTGTTTTTCTTTGTCAACCAGGAATATATCCCATCCATCTTCTGTTTCCTCTGTCACTTCATTAACTCTTCCTACCATTAGTGAAATATGCCGGTGTGCAATAGAGAATACTAACCGGTTTGCTTGAGCAATCAAATCATCAATTTATTTTGGAGAGTTTACCGGATATATAGCAAGTAGTTTCTCAATTTTTATTTTCTTATCTAATTCTATCACTGCTTTCCTTCTGGCCTCAAGTCTTTTGAATAATTCATCAGGAATTTCATTTACTACTTCCACCAAAAATTTCTTGTACATGTCCATATGCAATATAACATTGTTCTCAACTTACTCTTTCTCATCAGCTGCTAGAGTGTCATAAATTTTCTCTATGTTCTTCAGTTTTCCTTCCTCTGTGATTTCATTTAACAGTATATCAAGAGGTGCCAAGTCTCTATTTATCCTTTTCTTCTTCTTTGGTGTGGCCTTTCTAACCGGAGATCTCACTGCTTATTGCTTTTTGTAGTACCCCTACCCTAATCTATTTCTAACCTTGGTTTAATCTTGATTAGTTTATCGTAATTTTATGTTATAGTCAGATGTTGAATTAATGCATAGCTATTGATGTGGTTTCACACTAGTTGTATGCAAGTTGTTTAGTGTACCTATTTCGTGGTATTAATATCGGGCTAACGCTTTCATTAAATTTTATATATGTATGCATGTATGACTCTTGGTTGCAGGAAATTTCAGGTACAACGCCGCATGAGTGCGAGGTTCGTCTTCACCTAGATGTGCAGGTTTGAGTGTACCTTTTAATCCTTAGAGTTGGATTAGGTGGTTGTAAGACCCTAGTTGACCTTAGTCATGCTCTAGTGAGCATCGCCAGTCGTCGTCGGTAATCCCTTTTTGTTTGGGTTTGCGAGTCGTCTGTTTGGTTGACCTTCTCGTTTTGCGTGCTTGGTGTGCATGGTTAAATTGATTAATTAGTCCTTAGTAATTATTTAGATTATATATGTATTTGTGCATTAGAGATTTATGGACTAAATTAATCTGGTTTCCGTTATTATTGGATTGCTCGTTTTAGATTGGGAGTAAGTTCGATTAAATGATTGATTTTGAATATTAAATGCATTTTGTGTATGCTGTTGAAAAAGAAAGTTTTGTATTTTATTGCGATAAACTTAATTGTATTTTGTTGGATTATTAAATTAGAAAGGTTAAATTTAATTAATGAGGAAATCGATTTTTGATTTGAAAAGCAAGTTAATTGTTGCTATAGTTAGAAAAGAATTAATTTTTTGAGAATTAATTGTAAATAAAAATTTTAAATTCCAAAAATAGAATTTTTTGGTCAACTCTTCCATATAACCCAAAATTTGGGAAAAAATTGGGGATGGACATTTTTGGAGAATTTTTGGTTGGAAAGAAAATTTGGAATGAAATTGGGGGTTTTGGGAAGAAATGAAGCTGGATCTGGCAGGTGGGCTCTCCTTCAGCTATTCCAGGATTGCGTATGAAGGTAGGATTCTGAATTGTTTTCTTGTTGCCAAAAGAATTTACTGTTCTGGTTGAAAGAAATGAATTTGTTTTGAAAAATCAATTTATTTGTCCATTATGAGTTTGGCTGGAGATTTTATTGAGGTGTGTTATTCCTCATTGCTGTTGGGTGTTTGAAAACCCCTTTTTATGTTTGCAATGGATGAATTCCATCAACAAAAACTTGATACCCCAAAACAAATTTCGTTGAAAACGGATTTTATTATAAACCGAAATTTATAAACAAACTTCGTTGTTGTTTCAAAAAAAATAATAAGAGAATTTCGAACTGTGTTTTAAAGTTTAGAGCGCTGTGTTAAACGCATGTAAATCAACTGGGCGTTTGTGTTGATTTCGGACTGTGTTTTAAAAATAAAAAAAAATAAAAAAATTTATGTTAAAACCGAACTGGGCGAGTTTCTTTTTGTTTAATAAAACGAATTGTTGTTGGGGTTGGAGGGCGGGGAGGGGAGCTCCACCCGCTCCTCCTCCCCTTTCTCCTCCCCCGCTCACTCCCCGTTTGTTCTCTCCCCCGCTCGCTTGTGTAGGTTGCTGTGGCCGCGGCACTGCGGTGGCCGCAGGGGCCGTGGTGGCCGCAAGGCGCCACGAACCTGCAGGCACCGCAGTGGCGCTGCCCACACCTTGCCCTGCGGCTAGGGTTAGGGCACGGCCCGCCCTCGCCGCGTTTTCAAATGCATTTTCTTTTGTTGTAAATCGTAGTTTATAAAATGGGTTTTTTTTTTAATGTATTTTTTTTCCCATTCAAGAAAAAAAATGCTTATAATATGTTGAATATTATTTTAATGTTAGTGTTAATTAGTTCTTAATTATGATTAAAGGTGGCATATCATGACAAATGTTAGTTTAATATGGATTAATCTTATAATGGAGTTTATAGGTTAATTGTTATTCAACTTCATTTCGTGACTTCTACCCTCCTTCTAATTAAGTTCTAAAACTGTGAATTTTCGCAATTGAATATTATTGATTATATTCTGATTGATCTTGGATTAATATATTTATTCCTTACCTTCTAGTTGATTAGGGAAGTTGGCTAATTGAGGTAGTATTGTTTAAAAATAATATAGAATAATGTGTTATTGGAAAATCGTTGAAATACGATGTAATTACTATCTGATGATGTTAAATATTATCTTAGAACATATCATTTGAGTATTTGAGAAGTAAGAGAAATATTCAGCGTTGGCTATTTGAATTGAAACGATATGCTTTTGGAAATGATTATCTTCTTTTAGACGCTCTTTTTATAATTATATTTCCGGGATTCATATTATGCATCTGGGTTTGAAAAATGCGAAATTGTAGAGGTCGGTTTTAGACGAGTATGTTAATGACATTTCGATTGGAGATTAAATATCTTATTTTAGTTGAATTATGGTTGTCTGAGATTTATTAATATGAATTGGTTAAAAACTCATTATGGCTTAATTTGCCTGTTCGATGCTTTGAACCTTAGGAGTTAGAAAACCAAGAACAACTTATCCCTAGTTGAGGTAGATAACTGTAATCTGATTTGGATCTTGTAGAAAACTTGATCGATTTTAATGTTTAAACCAATTTGAGAAGATATTGCCTTTCTGATTATTGCCTATGCGAGTTTAATTGATGTATTCGCTTTTGCTTATGAAATGGCAAGTTTTGCTTTGTTTGGTAGGACCCTGTCGTATGAAATGATTTGGGGTACCTGTTTCAGTCCTCGATTCCGAGTTGACTGTTGTATTGTGGTAGTGTCGTTTTGATCATATCCCTTTTGTGTGAGTAGAATGAGGATTGTGGTTGACCGTTGTTGGTCAGGTCTCTAGTTAGAGTACCGTTAGTAAGTGTGTATCTATGAGTCGTGTTTGACCAGATGATTGTTTCTCCCTTCTTGAACTCCGTTCGTCTGAAAATTGTGTATTCCTTGGTTTTGAGTTTGTCCGAGTATAATCTAGTGTCGTATGGGAAAGTGGCTTTCGATTGGGGGCCGCGCCCAAAGTGGCTGTTGGGTAACCCGTTGAAAGTGAGTCTAATAAGTGATAACCTAACAGTAGATTAGAATGTAATCTCTAAGTAAGATAAATGTGCCTCACACATGGGACGAGTGCTATCATAGACTCGACATGCTGTGAGAAGGCCTGAAATGGCAAACCATCTTCCTTGTCTTCACGAGAGGATGTGTGGGTCCACATGAGGCTTGGATGGGCCGGAAGCTCAGATTAGGTTGCCAGGGTGACCCAGTGTATGGGGCCGGGACCTATGAAGACTTGCCATGGTATCCATACCAGGTTGTGTGATGACACTTGTCCCTACGTTCGCTAGTGTGTTGTCGTTTTGTCCTGTTTTGAGTATCTTGTGAGTCGTCCTTTTGTCTCTGCCCTTGTGAGTATCAGTTTCATGATAGACCTTGGGTGGTGATGGCTCAGTGTTATGGATGCTCTTCTGGACCTTTGTTTTAGCTTTGATTATGTTCGGCTGGATCTTGTTCTTATCAGGGATCGTTTATGTATTAATTGACCGATGCGGTCGTTGTATATTGTTTATGTTTCGCCTTGATGGCCGGATTAAAATGGTGTAACCTCTTGTACTCTTAACCTTATTATTTATCAGAGGGGTCTTGCAGTTGAGCAGACCCGGAGATGTAGCCCTTTAGGGGTGAACTCTGAGATCATTATGGTGTTATGTGATGTATTCTCTTATGTTTCCTTTATTCAGCTTTATCATGTATGATTAACTTATGTTAGAATGGTTAAGTGGATAATTGGAATTAACTATAAATGCTTATATTCAGTTCTTTCTTGAATGCCATGTTGATCGAATGCGTAAGTGGTTTAGATGAGATTTATCGTAGATGCTAGTATGCAATCGTCTTTTGAAATGCAATAAGTTGGAATATGAAAGAATGTATCTTAGAGTAATGTATTATACTCAGTTGTTGTTAAGGAATTTAAATATGCTTGGAAAGATCTCTTATGTTATGATGAAATCCTAGTGTATTAGAATGTTAGATGTATGGTTTGTAATTTTAAATGAAAAGCTTGAATGAGGATTATGAATGGATCTTAATGATGAATCTTCGCTTGCGATTTATATTTTCCTCTTTTGAAAGGAATTATCCTAATTATGAATTATCTCGTTATTAAGATATTCAGCTTTTTGGATTAATTGTGTGAGTTAAGTGAATTGTGAAATTTAAGTAATCTCGTTGGGAAACTCTTTAGGTGTTAGTTGATGTCTTCCGCTATGTAATCTGAATCTTTGATATCTTGTTGTATCTTGTGTGGTGTAACTTTTAAAAAAAAAAATTTGCACTCTATTCTTGTATTTTTGGCTTATCCCTTCGGGGTTTCCTGGCGGGGCATTACACTTTTGCCTTGTTTTTCTAGGTGAAGGTGTGGTTGTCGGTGAGGGATCTCTTTTTCTTACAACTCTTTTAAAAGTTGCTGGCATGTCACCTTCCAAAGAAGTACCTACCGGTGATAGGTGAGTTTCAGGTTGTGGAGCTGCCAACTCATCCTCTGTTATGCCGGTTTTCTTCAATACATCTTCCTTAATGGCTTGTGCTTGTCTGGATCCTTTCCTTACAAATGCCTCAACCTTCTTTACTCTTTTCTTTGATTGTATTTGGCTTTCTATAGTCTTAGCACTACCAAATATTTCTTCCTTAGGTTCATTTGGGGCTTCCAGGAGTGCTTTAGCATATGTTTCAACTATGTGGTCATCTGTTTCATAGCCCATCTCGGTTACCCAAATTGTCCTTGGGATGACCGCTTCCATCTAGATTTCATCTTTCTTAATGACAAAGCATATATCATCTTTGTATTTGTCTACTATTTTCTGAGATAACCTTATTCTTTTCTTCATTTTGGTCTTTAATGCTTGGAAAAAGTCATGAATATTGTTCTCCTTGTTCTCACCCATGTTATTGAATAGTTCAGTCAATTGCTTTCCTACTGGTATGTCATATCCAAGTTCTTTATAACCTATACCAGGAACCTATTTTGTTATGTGTAGCATTAGGCATACTAACATATTTCCAAATCTGAAAGTTCCTTTCATGTCCTTCTTGATCTTTCCAAGGTTGTCAATTAGTTCATCCTTTAATCATTCACATATGTCAATTTTTGCATTGTCTGTTACCATATCATAAGCACTCTTAATGCATAAACTTGAAACTGAATTAAGTCTATTAGCATGAGTGGCTTTATAACCTAATATCATACTGATGAATCTCACATTGATATTTTTTACATTATTAACCCTTAGAGACCTCTTGTCAAATGTTGCACCAGTTAGTTTTGTAACTAGGTCATTGGGAACCTTCTTGGTTTTATCTGGTCTCTTACCGGTGGTCGGTAACCCTGTCACAGCTTTCATAGCTTCCTTGGTGATCTTATGGATTTCATCTAACTAGAAAAATTCTCCATGAACTCTACTTAAAACTATCCTAATCACATCCTTAGGAAATTCAGGAATGCTAAGGATCTCTGTAAATCCTAGGGTTTCAATAATCTTGTGTTCATCTTTAACATTGTCGGTATTGTCACATATCACGGTTTTATATATGGTTTTGATTTCCTCATCTCCTAACTCTTCAATGTTGCAGTGGATGTACATTCTGGGGTCTTCAGCATATACAACTCCCTTAGGGATTTGAGAAAAAGAACCTAAGGTATCATCCTTCTTTGCTATCTTGGGAACTAACTGAAACACGGGCCTAGGTCTTTTTATTACTTCAACAATAGTAGGGTTTGCTATGTATTCAATTGCAAAGGTGGATGCCATGATTAAATACCTTTTACTGCCTTGGGTGGATGATTACTTGGAGTGTGCTTGCTTCTTGCTCGAAATGCCTTAGCTTAGAATCTTCACGCTCTCTGAAAATTTGAAATCACGGTGAAATAAAATGGAGCCAAAACCTTACTTTTATAACGTCTTTTCACCATCTACCACATTAATTGTATGCCGATTAAGTATTCACTTAACATTGTCTGCCGGTAATAAGTAATTTTCAACTTCTTATCTCTAACTGAGGGAATAATTAGCACTTGTGTCATTAGATTGCCAAACCCTCAAGGAAATTTTCTTCAATTAGATGAAGAACTTCCTGCCAGTGGAGCACTACTCTGTCCTGCCGGTGAAGTATCACTCTGTCCTGCCAGTGAAGCATTGGTTGGTTCTACCGGTGGAGGAGTATTCCCAATATTTAGATCAGCTCTTCTAATCCATTGTTTTGAGAATTCTTGCTTAACCTCTTCAACTTTTTCTTTACCTTTCAAGCTAGCACTTTTGTTGTCTATCGGTGTTCCTTTACTTCTACAAAATTTAGCAATTTGCCCAATCTTGTTACATGCATAACAAGTTACATTATTCTTCTAAATAGCTTTCCCATAACCTATGCCAGTTTGTGTTATGCATTGATTTGATAAATGTCCAAATCTTCCACAAACATAACATCTCACATTCATTCTGCAGTTTTCAGAGTTGTGACCAACTTTGTTGCATTTTGAACATTGACCGGTGGGTGTGTTGATATTCTGATAATTCCTAGATCTACATTCATTTGCTCTATGACCATACTTATTATAGTTAAAGAATTTTCCATTGAATTTATAAGCATTAGGTTGTCTTACCAGTTTGCTGTGATCCTGAGTATTTGCAGTACCAGAGCTTTCACCAACTTCAAAGCCAATTCCAGAAGTGTTACCTTTAGGTTTTTGATTCTTCAACAAGGTACCAAGTTCCTCTGAGCTTTTCTTGAATTTTTCTTTGTGTTGATTTGCAGTTTCTAGTTCTCTTTCCAAGATTTCTTTTTGTCTCATCAGTTCATTTGAGTCATTCTGAGTGTGCATCAGATCTATCTTCAACATGTCATTTTCATAGCTAAGTCTTGTTTTCTCATTTGCTGCATTACTAAGTCTTCTGGTCAATTCTTCTTCATTCTTCTTCCTATCCTCAATCTCTTTGCAAAATCTCATAGTCATATCCTGCATTTCATTTTTTGTTGTCATGATCTCTTGTTTCAACTTGCTTATCATATCATTAAGTGATTCCTTTTCATCATTCTCATTTTGCAGTTTTTCACAAAGTTCTCTTCTCTTATTTCTTGCAACAATAAAATTTTCTTGAAGTGCCTTAATGATATCCTGAGCTGCCCTTAAATCATCTTCTAATTTGATATTTTTTAATTTTTCTGCATCATAGTCTGTAAGAGCTCCTTCAAGTTGCTTCATCAGATTTTCCATCTTTACGGGTGTCAAGATCTTCCTCAAGTTGTTAGGCTTTTGAAAATAGAGGACTAGGCTCTGATACCAATTGTTAGGGGTCCCACAGATACTGAGAGGGGGGGGGGGGGGGGTGAATCAGTATCTAACCGGTAATAAGAATTTCTTAAATTAAAACATGCAGAACATAATATAATAGTGTACCGGTATGCAAGAAATAATGCAATAAACAAAATCAAGAACATCCACATGAAAAGTACACCATAACACAAGATGTTTAATGAGGAAACCCGATGTGGGAAAAACCTTGGTGGGATTTGTGACCCATAATATCCATTCACTGGCCAATAAGAGAATATTACTTACAATAGGGGCCTGCACATGCAGGAAGGCCAACTGCCTAGAGCTCACTGCTCAATGGGAAGTCACACTGACTTACAATAAGGATTATACTAATCCAATAACTTGTATTGCTTTACAATAGCATCTTCAATGCCAGATTCAATATTGGTTCCTACTTTTTTCTTTACATATACCCTTGACCTATATTTCGCACATTAGGTTTGCCTAATATTTTCCTTAATGCTCCTACATCACTCCTACAAATGTCTACAATGATCTCCTTTATATATAAGAGTCATTTTACAATTTGCCAAGTCGGCTTACAATAATAAACAAAATATTGTATAACAAAAATCATGTCGGCCTCTGTGCCGGTATACTTGATTTCTTTTGTGTCGGTGCCAGTGTCCTGAGTGCCGGTGTAGAGTGTGATCTACTGATGCCGGTGCACTATCTTGCCGGTGCACTATCTTGCCGGTGTAATGCTTTGCCGGTATAATGTCTTTCCGGTGCCATAGGATTGCAAGGTTGCCATCAATGACAAAACCTTCAATCACATACAATGTCTCATTGGAGTGTGCATATGCCAACATTCAAAACATTGTTCCAATTCTTTAATTCTTCCCATGTGACATTCATGAATTGGGAAAAAAAACTTCTTTCAATCATCAAACCCACTAAACAATGATGTGATAGGGAGAAATTTATCTCTTTCTTCTAAACTCCACAACCATTCTTGTAAGCATATGATGAAAATATTTTGGAGCATTCACTAGCTAATTATATCAAAGATGGATTAACAATTTGAAATGTACAGTTAGATAAGGGAAGGACATCCATCACAAGTGAAATACCTTATTACTTGGATTTCCACCTCCCTCCATGGCAAAGGTAAAGAGATATGCCTAGTACCTTGAGTTGAAGAGTTGAATCTTTCTCAATGTATGGAAAATTATTCTCTTGCAGAGACTGAATTTAAGGACATTCAATATTCTTTTCTAGTGTGTGGAATACTAGAAACTTTTAAAATAGTTTATTTTTATACCTTTAATCTTAACCCCTTGATGATTGCTTTATTGTTTAAAAATGGTGTTTATAATTGCTTTGTCATTTCATTATTAAACTTTGTTAATCATAGGCAATAATGTATCCACTTGCACCTTTCAATATTGGTAGACATTCTTAATTTAAGAGTATTTAGGTGTGGTGTATAGGCTCTCATCTGATAGGGTCACCACTCATTTTCTTTGTTCTTCTTATGACTGCAATTGAAGTACTTTCCATAAATTTTACTTTCCTTCCTCATATTTTACTCCACCAATTCTTCACTCTAGTCTACTCTTCGCTCAATTTTCTCAATTTCCAAATTCTGTGAATAAATGTATATCAACTTCCGTATCATTCCCAGCTTTTCTTTGCTTGTATACCATAAGGTAATCAAATGGTTATAATGTCTCCTATTGGTTTCTTCTGTGATACAACTTAGCCAAGTTATAAAATTACCGAACTTAGTACTTACCAAGTAATTATGAATAAACTATAGTATCTTAGGGTGGTTGGGATGTTGGTGCTTGACCAAATATGGAAGATCTTCCACCATTCATTACTTTTTTCTTGAACCTTGTGTTATGCACTACTGCATCATTACTTGATTAGTTGAAGCCGCAAAAGTCTACTTCTTGCCAATTTCCCAAAGTAGAGTCTCCTAAAGTGTGATATGGCTTGCTAGCAATTGAATGATTTATACCACATTGTTATCTTGAAGTTGATGGTTCATTTTGAGCCACTAGATCTTGAACAAACTCTCTATTTTGGCAATCATTTTGGTTTTATGGATGATTGTATAGGGTGTACCACTCCTGTATCAAGATATATTATTTTGTACTGGACTAAAATGCCTTTGAAGTATTAGTAGTGGTTAGTTGTTACTAAATCATTACCAAAATTATGTAGTAAGGCTTTAATCACGTGTAATTCATTTGAAGGTGCACAAAAAACATATGGTTGACTAGTAGATGCAATTGGAAAAGGTGCCAAAGTGGGTTTCTAAGGTGGATTTTTTTTGAATAGATGCATTGACAACGTTGGAGTTATTTTCCTATCTTGTACATTAGATAAATTTCTACGATGATGGTAATACCATGTACATTTGGTAAAGTCACCCCACCCATAAACTCTATCATAACAACCATATCATTATTGAGGGATCTCAAAATATTATAAAAAGGCATGATTGGGATATGGTTTCACTAAGGCAAAAATTATATCCCAAGTCTTTTGAAATTTGAAGTTAAAGCCTATAATGAATTCATGGGGAGCCCTCTTGATTGTTATTAATTTCTATACCAAGAATAAATGATCACCTTGTCCTCAAATTATTCACATAACTTTTCTCCTTACTCATCCTATTTATGAATGGAGTTAGGTTGCGATCCCTTATACCACCAATGCTTTCCTCTTCAAAGAGGTAGCTAAAAGTCTAAAAACATCATATTCAATGACACTATGAACAAAGTAGATATTAGTAATTTCTTGGATGTGTTATATCAATTTAGTAGTTGTTTCATAAGTGAAGCAAGGTATAATTTTCAAGGAAACCACTGGTATATCATCTTTTTGAGCTAATACAAGAGGACTGCCACAATTAAAGATCACAAATGTATTATTTCTAGGGATAACCATGTGAAGTAATGGTTTGCTTCTATGAATGAGAAATATCGTAGGCTATGATAGTTTATTAAAAGGAGGTGTAGGTTGTGCCCTAAGAGATTTTGTTGCAGCAATTGTATACCTTCTTGGAAATAAGGAATGTCTATTTTTTTCTTGAAATAGAAAATGATAGTCCAATGAATTGAAATAAACTTCTACAAGAAGCTCTCATTTGAATTTTGGGTATGAATTTGTAGGTTGATATGGAACAAAGTTGTTGAAGGGTCTCCAAGTGCTTATCAAATTACCTCTTTAAGATTGAATATGCTAAATAAAACACCACTTTTCACCGAGATGATATAAAATCCATCGAATGGTCTCACCGAGTGTGCCAAAAACTATCATCATATGAAATTGCGCCCTATTAGATATAGGTCCAATATTCTAATGACATAATGGAAGTAACCTCAAGGTGTAGGACCTTAAAAATGAGGGAAAATCTCTAGAGAAGATCAATTTCCTCTCTAATCTAGATGTGAAGGTGTTGATCCAACTCAACACTAAACAAACTAGAGCTAATCTCATTCCATCACCATTCGCTACAACATAAAGAAATGAATAGAAAACTAAATAACCCACATAGTTCTCTATCTTACCATCTTTTAGAGGTATATATAGAGGCTAAGGTTTGATGAGACACTAAAAGAGAATAAATAATTCTCAATCAAAACATGTAAGCAATATTAACACAACAAATAGACATAAAAATAACATTTAATATTCATCCAATCATGGAGGTAATAAATATTACACAAAATGTAAGAAGAAAAAGAGATTAGAATGGCAATCCTATTCATTCAAAAGTAAATAAATTGTTTATAGTTTTATAATTGCAAAAAAATACATGTACATGTAAGAGAAACTAGGGAAGAGCTCATATAATGGGCATAATAGTGTCTTTTGTTCATTAGAAGGGCGAAGAGGAAGATATGACACATGATTGAGTTGAAGACCTAACTTCTGACATAACTAATCATATGTAGATATGTGTACCTCAAATTTTGAGTTGAAGATGTGATAAAACATCCCTGACACCATAGCCATGACCTAATATTGATGGATCATTTAGGGATAAAGTGCAAAACCCCCTAAAAACCCTACTACAATATATTCATGATCAAGGGTGAACCTCTAACAAAAGGGGTCTACAATCTAATAAGTAATAAATGAAGTATGGGCACCATTATCCCCGTGTACTATATGAAAATACATTTAAAATCCTTTTAATAGCTTAATGGATTGAGATCTAATAGTCATGGGAGTCTTTGTAGCATTGATGATGATTTCTAGGTCGAAAGTTAAAAATCTAGTAAACTTTGTCCAACATCCTTGGCACCCGAAGCTCCCTCAAGACAAAAATATGGAAGTGGGAAGTGAGGAACAAGGAAGGAGCTTAAACCAAAGGACTTGGGTCCAAATATCCTTGGGAGACTCGAATTTCCCTTGAGACCAAAATAAGGAAGTAGGGAGAAAGGAATAGGGAAGGAACTTGGATTCAAGGACTTGGTCCAAATATTTCTAGCGGACTTGAAGTTCCCTCGAGACCAAAAGAAGGAAGTGGAGAGTAGGGAAGGAAATTAGGCCCAAGGACTTGGTCTAAATATCCTTGGAGGAATTGAAGTTCCCACAAAACCAAAAACAAGAAGCATGGAGTGACAAAGAAGGAACTTGGACCTAGGGACTTGATTAAAATATCCTTGGGAGCCCTTAAGTTTTGTGGGGACCAAAAGAAGGAAGCATTTTAGACAACTTGGGAATTTTTTAAATGGGTATTTGGTTGAAGTATAGGAAAGGGAACCACCAAAGGAATGTTTGAGAAATATGAACCCATTAAGATTTCATGGATTGATTATAATTGATGGCAAACAAGGGGAAGGCACATTTGGTAAAGTCACCCCACCCATAAATTTTATCATACCAACCACATCATTCTTAAGGTTTCTTAAATAGTATACAAAGGTATGATTGGGAGATAGTATCACCAAGGCAAGAATTCTACCCAAAATCTTTTTAAATTTGAAATAAAAATCTAGACTGAATTTACGTGGAACCCTCTTGATTGTTATCATTTTCTCTATTGAGGATGAGTGTTCACATTAGTCCTCAAATTCTTCGCATAAATTTTTACCTAAGTCATTAGTTATGAATGGAGTTAGGTTACAAGCCCATATACCACTAATGCTTTCCCCTTTAAAGAGGCGGGTAAAAGTCTAACAACATCATCTTCAATGACACCATGAACAAAGTATATATTAGTAATATCTTGAGCATGTTCTATCAAGTTAGTGGTTGTTTCATAAGTGAAGTAAGGTACAATTTTCAATGCAGCCACTTGTATATCATTATTTTGAGTTAATCTAGAGGACCGCCACAATTAAATGCGACAAACATATGATTTCTAGGGTCAACCATGTGAAACCATGGTTTGTTTATTTGGATGGACAATATCCTAAGTTGTAATAGTTTCTTTAAATTAGGTTTAGATTTAACCCTAAGAGATTGTGTTGCAACAATTGCATACCTTATTGGAGATAAGGAGAGTCTATTTTTTAACATCCCAGTGAATTAAAATAAACTTCTAGAAGATGCTCTTATTTGACTTTCGAGCATGAATTTGCTAGTTGATCTAGAACAAATATTATTGATTTATTGAATATTCGCCATGTACTTTTCAACCTACCTCTTTAAGCTTGAATATGCTAAGAAAAACACCACTTTCTTAGCAATATGAGATAAAATCCATCTGATGGTCCCATCGGGTGTGCCAAAAACTATTATCATATAAAATTTCACTTTATTAGAAATAGGTCAATATTCCAATGACACAATGGAACTAACCTCGAGGTGTGGAACCTTACAAATGGGGTCAAATCTCTAGAGAAGACAAAATTCCTCTTGAATATAGATGTAAAGGTGTTGATCCAACTCAACACTAAACAACCCCGAGCTAATCCTATTTTATCACTACTCACTATAACAAAAAGAAATGAATAGAAAACCAAAGTACCCACACAATTCTCTATCTTACCATCTTCTAGAGGTATATATAGAGGTTGAGGTTTGACAAGACACTAAAAGAGGATAAATAATTCTCAATCAACACATATAAACAATATCAATACAACCAATAGACATAGAAATAACAAAATATTCATCCAATCATGGAGGCAATAAATATTATACAATTTAAATAAGAAAAAAAAGAGGTGAAAATGAAAATTCTATAAATTCAAAGATATTAAATTTGTTTATAGTTGTAGAATTGTAAAAGAATACATGTATATGTAAGAGAAATTAGGGAAGAGCCCCTATAATGATCACAATGGTTCCTTTTATTCATTTGAAAGGCGGAGAGGAAGATATGACATGTGATTGGGTTGAAGACCCTTACTTCCTATAAAACCAATCATATGTAGACATGTGTATCTCAAATCCTGAGCTGGAGAAATGAGAAAACGTTCCTTACACTATAACCATGTTCTAGCATTGATGAATCTAGGGTTGAAGTACAAATACCCCCCAAAAAATCTGCTTCAAAAAAATCATGATCAAGGATGAACCTCTACAAAAATTGTCTATTGTTGAGAATTGGTTTCTCAAACTCACTGGTTTAAATCTCGATCAAATGGTATTTTGTCCCTGCAAAGAGCGTTTTGGTGTGACACTATTACGTGTCTTGGTGAAATTGAGCATAATAGTGGTTTCGGTATGACTTTGGAGTTCAGTAGGACACTTCAAGTAGTGTGTAGAAGTTATGGTTATAGCCAACGAAGGTCATGTCGATGAGACTTTGTTGAAGTCTTGGCAATAAGAAGGAATTTCGGGGTAACTTCTGATAGTTCTAATACTTAATATAAGTATAGATCCAATATCCAACAAGATGAGAGGGGGGGTGAATCATACAAACTTAATCATCCATAAAAACATCAGGTTCAACCTCGGTAACATATATATCAGTAATATAACCAAAATTGTTAAACATGCAAACTCAAAAGCTTATGAACAATATAAACCTCATAACACCAGATTTAACGTGGAAACCCAAATAGGGAAAAACCACTGTGGGATTTCGGACCCACTAAGAAATATACTCTTCTAGAGTATGCTTGGTTAAAAGCAAATCCTGTTAAAGATTACAAACACATTGCTAGATGTGACCCAGTTAAGGGATTTCCCTCAGATCTGTTAGGATCTTCACTTTGTTAGAAGTGACCTTGTTAAAGGATTTCAAACACTCAATCAGAATGTCACCTTGCTAGAGGGTTTACATATAAGACTGTTAAGTCCACTCGGTTAAGATATTTTCTGTCACTTTCACAAAATAACAGTAATAAAAATCTATCTGCAACTTCACATCTAAAATGCTAAAGTAGATTCCTATTTGTTCAAAGATATTAAATTTGTTTATAGTTGTAGAATTGTAAAAGAATACATGTATATGTAAGAGAAATTAGGGAAGAGCCCCTATAATGATCACAATGGTTCCTTTTATTCATTTGAAAGGCGGAGAGGAAGATATGACATGTGATTGGGTTGAAGACCCTTACTTCCTATAAAACCAATCATATGTAGACATGTGTATCTCAAATCCTGAGCTGGAGAAATGAGAAAACGTTCCTTACACTATAACCATGTTCTAGCATTGATGAATCTAGGGTTGAAGTACAAATACCCCCCAAAAAATCTGCTTCAAAAAAATCATGATCAAGGATGAACCTCTACAAAAATTGTCTATTGTTGAGAATTGGTTTCTCAAACTCACTGGTTTAAATCTCGATCAAATGGTATTTTGTCCCTGCAAAGAGCGTTTTGGTGTGACACTATTACGTGTCGTGGTGAAATTGAGCATAATAGTGGTTTCGGTATGACTTTGGAGTTCAGTAGGACACTTCAAGTAGTGTGTAGAAGTTATGGTTATAGCCAACGAAGGTCATGTCGATGAGACTTTGTTGAAGTCTTGGCAATAAGAAGGAATTTCGGGGTAACTTCTGATAGTTCTAATACTTAATATAAGTATAGATCCAATAGCCAACAAGATGAGAGGGGGGGTGAATCATACAAACTTAATCATCCATAAAAACATCAGGTTCAACCTCGGTAACATATATATCAGTAATATAACCAAAATTGTTAAACATGCAAACTCAAAAGCTTATGAACAATATAAACCTCATAACACCAGATTTAACGTGGAAACCCAAATAGGGAAAAACCACTGTGGGATTTCGGACCCACTAAGAAATATACTCTTCTAGAGTATGCTTGGTTAAAAGCAAATCCTGTTAAAGATTACAAACACATTGCTAGATGTGACCCAGTTAAGGGATTTCCCTCAGATCTGTTAGGATCTTCACTTTGTTAGAAGTGACCTTGTTAAAGGATTTCAAACACTCAATCAGAATGTCACCTTGCTAGAGGGTTTACATATAAGACTGTTAAGTCCACTCGGTTAAGATATTTTCTGTCACTTTCACAAAATAACAGTAATAAAAATCTATCTGCAACTTCACATCTAAAATGCTAAAGTAGATTCCTATTTGTTCAATACAATCTAGATATAGAACTAATCTTGTCTATCTGTTGGGCTTCTATACTCTGTTATTCTAACAAGTCTTCAAGCTTTTGTGCTCGGTAATCATTATGTAGCATCCTTGTGCATACACTTGCCCACATGCATTGTTTATCAACAGTTTCCTATTTATAAACAAATAGGTAATCGCTTAATCTCCTTGATCACATTTCCCATGATCAATCATAGCCATCAGATCTTCAATCTTGTCCAAGTTCAATGCATCTTTCGATCTGAAAATGTTTTACCCTGCCCTGGAACTTGCATAATAGTCTTGGAACTTGTGCCAGGGTATTATGGTTCAATCTGAGCTGTAGATCTTCATACCGACTTTCCATTGTCTTAGATTCGTTAACAAACTTCTTCCATGGCTCACCAATCATTTGATCCACTCCAGCTCATCAGCTTCCTTCATTAAATACCGCATGTAAACATTTAATGCATTCTGTTATAGCTCAGTTACAACTTGGTAACAACTCGGTGAATACTAAAATCCACTCGGTAGACATTCCACCTTCATTAACCAATAGCGATAACCTTAGGGTTTACCGACTAGGTTCTTTGCTTGATAACATAGTATAGTATTAACCTTTACAATTTACAACATATGTATGATGTTAAAACAATCTAAAACATCATGATCTCATCATTGTCTGACTCGGTAGTAGTTGCCCATTGAATACCTTATTCATATCCTTATTCATCATATTCTTTCCTGTGTCTTTTACCGACATCTTTATAATCTTCATATCATACTTCTCAAGATATGGCAACATCATACTGAATTAGAAAATCAATTACTTGACATCAATGACAAAATAATAATATCAAGATAGTAAAACATCTTTAATCAGTTATATCCATAATCATCAACAACCTTCTCAATATCCTTAAGAAATGCCAACAATCTTTCATTGTCTGTTATAATGCAATATTGCCAACAATCTCCCCCTTTGGCATTGATGGCAAAACCAATTGATTTGACCTTAATAGATTCGAATTGTTGTGATTCTGAAATGCTGAAATGCTCACCCCCATACATTAGACTTCTCCTCATTTCTTCAGTCTTCTTCCCAATCTGTAGTCTGCTCAGTTTGCTCTTAGTCTTCTCCCCTGATAGGTCTTCTCTCAGTCTTCTCTCCTTTATAGTAGTCTTCTCCCCCTTTGTAGGTCTTCTCCCCCTTTGACAACAATGCCAAAAAAATAAAATAAAGAACTAAAACATAATTTCTTTCTGTAAGAAGTGATTTCCTGCTATTGTGTATCAACTGACTCTCAGTCAGAGCATTTGTCTTCAATTCTTGTTCCCTATATTAATTCCTGTACACTTTTAGAAAACATCCTAAAGTGTATAACTCAGCATCAACTCCGAAAAGATATTCAATAGAGTCAACGGATTGATGCTTCACCAAACTCGGTCAGTGAGTAGAAGATAGGGGTAGGACCCCTAACTTACTTCTGAGATATTCAAAAGTGTCCTTTGGTAGTGGCTTGGTGAAGATATCTGCTATTTGCTCCTTTGTGCTAACATATGCCAACACCACTTTCTTCTCTTGAGCTTCTTCTCTAAGATAATGATATTTGATAGATATGTCCTTTGTCTTAGAGTGCATAACAGGATTCTTTGAAATATTAATGGCACTAGTATTATCACAGAATATAGTTACTGGCTCAGTAACTTTCTCATTTATACCTTCCAACAGTTGTTTGATCCATGCAATGTTGGTACAATTCAATGCTGCAGCAACGTATTCAGCTTCTGTTGTTGACTGTGAAACACATCCTTGTTTCTTGCTAAGCCAACTCACTAGTCTTTCTCATAAAAAGAAAGCTCCTCCACTTGTGCTTTTCCTGTCATCAATGTTGCCTGCCTAATCAACATCAGTATAAACTTTTAAATCAAAATCATTTCCTTTCTGATATACTAAGCCATAATCCTCTGTGCCTTTCAAGTATCTAAAAATTCTTTTGATTGTTGTCATGTGTGTTTCCTTAGGATCTGCAGAGAATCTTGCAACTATACCTACTGCATGTGCTATGTCTGGTCTGTTGTGAACAACATACTGTAGTTTTCCAATCATGGATTGGTAGAGTGTCTCATCAACAAATGCAGATTCATTATTCTTAGTTAGATTACAGTTGGTAGTCATAGGAGTACTTACTGGTTTTGAATCCTCCATTCCAAATTTCTTCAAGATTTCCTTTATGTACTTGGATTGAGTAATGAAAATCTCATTTTTCATTTGCAGTATCTGTAAACCTATAAAATACTTTATCTCACTGATTAATGACATCTCAAATTCTTTGCTCATTTCATTTCCAAAGTTCTTGCATAAAGAGTCATTTCCACAAAATATAATATCATCAACAAATATGGTTGAGATCAGTATTCCATTTTCATCATTCTTCATGTACATGTTGTTGTTCTCACTTGTCCTTATCAAACCAATCTTAATCAAAAAAGAGTGCAATCTTTCATACCATGCTCTTGGTGCTTGTTTCAAACCATATAAAGCTTTGTTCAATTTACATACCTGATCTTTATTATTGTCTTCAACAAATCCTTCAGGTTGTTCAATGAAAACTTCTTCTTCTAATATTCCATTCAGAAATGCAGATTTGACATCCATTTGATATACCTTGAAGTTCTTGAAAGTAGCATAGGCCAACAATGTTCTTACTCCTTCAAGTCTAGCAACGGGTACAAAAGTTTCACCATAATCAATTCCTTCTTCTTGAGCATAACCTTTGCAAACTAGTCTTGCTTTGTTTCGAATGACTTCTCCTTTTTCATTTAGCTTGTTTCTGAAAATCCACTTTGTACCGATTACATTTTTGTCCCTCGGTCTTGGGATTAGTGTCCATGTGTCATTCTTCTTGATCTGATCAATCTCTTCTATCATAGCATTTACCCAATCTTCACTGTTAAATGCCTCTTTCACTATTCTCAGTTCAAATTCAAATATCAAACATGTGTTATGTCTCAGTTTGTTCCTTGTCATCACTGGATCATCCTTATCTCCTATAATCTGACTTGGTGCATGATGTCTTCTGACATACTTGGCTAATACAGGCTCGGTAGGCTTTGTATGATCTTCTTCATCAGTCGGTAACTAGATATTCTCTTCATTTTTTTCAACAGTCTTCTCGGTTGAACATAGAAAAATTCATCATAGTCTTCTGGTTCCTTGGAATTTCCTTCATCGTTTCTTTCTGCAAATTCATCAATTTTCACATTTGCACTTTCTACTATTTTGTTAGATGATTTGATCAGACATTTAAATGCTTTGCTTCTGGAAGAATAACCTAGAAATGTTCCTTCTTCACTTTTCTGATCAAACTTGTCATTTCTATCATCTTTATGAACATAGCATCTACTTCCAAAGATTTTAAAATAACTAACATTAGGTTTCTTATCATACCAGATTTCATATGGTGTCTTCAAAGTACCTTTTCTTCAATTGAACTCGGTTCAAGGTGTAAACAGCTATGCGTATTGCTTCTCTCCAAAATGTTTGTGGCACCTTCTTTTCAATCATCAGTGTTCTAGCACAATCCACAATAGATCTATTTCATCTCTCAGCTATTCCATTCTGCTGTGGAGTTCTCGGTGCAGAGACTTGTCTTTTAATACCATGATCATTGCAGAATAAGTTGAATTCATCAGATGTGAACTCTCCTCCTCTATCTGATCTAAGACATTTCAATTGTCTTCCTATTTCATTTTCAACTCTTGCCTTGTACCATTTAAACATTTGAAAAGCTTTTGATTTTTCCTTTAGAAACATTATTGACATCATCCTTGAATAGTCATCCACAAATAATATGAAATACTTATCACCATAATAACTTTGAACTTTCATAGGACCACAAAGATCAGTGTGCACTAGATCTAAAATTCCCTTAGAAGTGTAAGACTTACTTGTAAATCTTGATCTTTTCATCTTACCCATTTGGCATCCTCGGCACATAGCATTCTTAGGTTTTTCAAGACTCAGTAGACCTCTTACTCTGTGCTTCTTACTTATTTTGATCAGATTATCAAAATTTACATGACAAAACCTTTTATGCCATAGCTAGGTATCATCAATCTTTGCATGCAAACACTTATTCCAAGTTGAGTCAAGGTGAAATGTATTTTGTTTGTGTCCCGGTAGCAGCTAACTTTCCATTCTTGTCATGAACTTTGACAATTCCTCTCTAAAATTCTATTCGGTAACCTGTGTTGTTTAGTTGTGCTACACTCAACAAATTGTATTTCAAACCTTCAACCCAATAAACATCATTGCATCTTGCATTATCAAGAAGTGTTATAGATCCTTTACCTCTTACCGAACATGGTGCATCATTACCAAATCTAACATAGCGTCCATCATAATCTTCTAACATAACAAACTTGTGTTTATCTTCTGTCATATGATGTAAGCATCCACTATCTATAATCCAAGAATCATTAGTGTTTATGTGAGATATTAGGGCTTTTTCTTCATACCTTTCTTCATCTGATCCATCCTTGATAGCCACATAAACTACTCCCTCTATATCAGTCTCATCTGATTTATCATCGTTAGATTCCTCATCAGCTATTAAGCATGTCTTTCTATCTCTTCTTCTGTAGTCTCGGTGTCCTCTGTAATGATTATCTTTCTGTCTATCATCTCGGTAATCTCTCTTTTTAGTAAAATCTTTGTCAGGATAGTTAGAAGCCATATGTCCTATCTTATCACAATTGAAACATTTCAAAGGTAGTTTTCCTTTATACCTACCTTTGCCTCTCGGTGACCTTTTGGCTAATAGTGCTTCAAACTCTTCCTGCTTTCTGATTTCCTCATACAGTTTGTGTACTTCTTCCATGTTCTTCTAAAATCTTTCACTTGCTCCACTGTGATCTCCTTCAGAGTACTTATACTTTCTTTCATTGTAATCATTAGATTCATCAAGATGAAAAGAACTAAATGCAGATTCAACTTTATTTACCGAAGACCCACTATTATCAAAATTACTTAACTTAAATGCATGTAGCTTACCAATAGTAGCATCCAAAGAAACTGGCATATTAGGTACAGATCTCAATTCATTGATTGCAGAAACTCGGATTGCATAAGCTAGTAGAAGGGTTCTCAACAACTTACTTGTTATATCCTTTTCTTCAATAGTTCCACCTGCTCCTTTGATTTGATTGACAATCTCCTTTAGTCTTGTACTGTACTGAGTTATGTTCTCACCTTCATTCATCCTCATAGATTCAAGTTGTCCTCTCAGACTGTCTACTTTTTCTCTTTGAACATGTTTATCTCCTCCATATACTAGTATGAGCTTATCCCACATTGTCTTTGCATCATTGCAGCCTTCTAGATCATTAAACTCTGAATCAGTCAATGCAGATGTTATTTCAATCATTGCTTGAATATGTTCTTGCTTTGCCTTTATCTCTTCCATAGTCAATGGATAGGTGCTCGGTGTAACAAAATCATTCTCCAGATAGTATACAACATATTCTCCAACTCCTGATAGATGTAGCTTCATCCTTTTCTGCCATGTAGAGAAACTTGACTTGTTCAGCTTTGGTGCATCCCTCTTATACATCTTTGGATCTTTAACTCAAGTGCCTTTAAACTTTCCTTCTGGAGTCCAAAGCTTTGATACCAATTGATAGTTATGATACTTAATATAAGTACAGATCCAATAGCCAACAAGATGAGAGGGGGGGGGTGAATCATACAAACTTAATCATCCATAAAAACATCAGATTCAACCTCGGTAACATATATATCAGTAATATAACCAAAACTGTTAAACATGCAAACTCAAAAGCATATGAACAATATAAACCTCATAACACTAGATTTAACGTGGAAACCCAAATAGGGAAAAACCACTGTGGGATTTCGGACCCACTCAGAAATATACTCTTCTAGAGTATGCTCGGTTAAAAGCAAATCCTGTTAAAGATTACAAACACATTGCTAGATGTGACCCGGTTAAGGGATTTCCCTCATATCTGTTAGGATCTTCACTTTGTTAGAAGTGACCTTGTTAAAGGATTTCAAACACTCAATCAGAATGTCACCTTGCTAGAGGGTATACATATAAGACTGTTAAGTCCACTCGGTTAAGAGATTTTCTGTCACTTTCACAAAATAACAGTAATAAAAATCTATCTGCAACTTTACATCTAAAATGCTAAAGCAGATTCCTATTTGTTCAATACAATCTAGACATAGAACTAATCTTGTCTATCTGTTGGGCTTCTATACTCTGTTATTCTAACAGGTCTTCAAGCTTTTGTGCTCGGTAATCACTATGTAGCATCCCTGTGCATACACTTGCCCGCATGCATTGTTTATCAACAGTTTCCTATTTATAAACAATTAGGTAACTGCTTAATCTCCTTGATCACATTTCCCATGATCAATCATAGCCATCAGATTTTCAATCTTGTCTAGGTTCAATGCATCTTTCGATCTGAAAATGTTTTACCCCGCCTTGGAACTTGCATAATAGTCTTGGAACTTGTGCCAAGGTATTGCAGTTCAATCTGAGCTGTAGATCTTCATACCGACTTTCCATTGCCTTAGATTCGTTAAGAAACTTCTTCCACGGCTCACCAATCATTTGATCCGCTCCAGCTCATCAGCTTCCTTCATTAAATACCGCATGTAAACATTTAATGCATTATGTTATAGCTTAGTTACAACTTGGTAACAACTCGGTGAATACTAAACTCCACTCGGTAGACATTCCACCTTCATTAACCGATAGTGATAACCTTAGGGTTTACCGACTAGGTTCCTTAGGGTTTACTGACTAGGTTCTTTGCTTGATAACATAGTATAGTATTAACCTCTACAATTTACAACATATGTATGATGTTAAAACAATCTAAAACATCATTGTCTGACTCGGTAGTAGTTGCCCATTGAATACCTTATTCATCCCCTTATTCATCATATTCTTTCCTGTGTCTTTTACCGACATCTTTATAATCTTCATATCATACTTCTCAAGATATGGCAACATCATACTGAATTAGAAAATCAATTTCTTGACATCAATGACAAAATAATAATATCAAGATAGTAAAACATCTTTATTCAATTATATCCATAATCATCAACAACCTTCTCAATATCCTTAAGAAATGCCAACAATCTTTCATTGTCTGTTATAATGCAATATTGCCAACAACTTCAGTGTTCATTGAGACTTGTTAAGCAATAAGCCAAAGTCATGATTTTCTGTCGATGGAGCTGGTATCGATAAGACATCAGATTGGTTTGGGCGAAGAGTTCTTTTCGATGTGACATTAGTGTTTGGTGAGATAGTTCGAGCAGTTTGCTAGAGACATGTCTCCCACCAATGGACTATGTTTTCGATGAGACAGTTGATTAGTCTTGGCGACAAGCAGTCTCTTTTGTTGTGACCTTGGTGTTTGATGTGACATATTAAGGAGCTATGAAAAGTCATTCTTCTTAGTGATATCATTGAGACAGTCGATGGGTCTTAGAGATGTCAGGGAGTTCGGCGTGACATTATCTTTCAGTGAGACTCTTCCAGTCAGTGGCCAAAGTTGTATTGTTATGGCGATAAGCTAGGTTTTGATGGGACTTTGTAGTTGTCTTGGTGAAGAGTTGTTTTTGGTGTGACAAAAGGGTTCTACAAGCCATTTCAAGAAGAATGTTGAAGACTTATCTCTTGTCGATGAAGACTATGTCGATAAGACTGCACTAAGTCTTGGCAACTAGTTAAGAGTTTGAAGAGACTTTGGTGTTTGTTGAGACTTCACAAGTAGGTTGTCTAAGCCATGACTCTATTTGATGGGATCCTTTCGATAAGACATGGAACTATATTGGCAACAAAGGATTTTTGGTATAACTTGTGAGTTCAATAAGATGATTCTAAGGGGATCGTCGAAGTTCAGTCTCTTGTCGATAAGCCATGAGATGAAGTGGGACCACAACTGACTCATGCAAAGTTGGAAGTCGATGATAGGTCCAAGCTGGAATAGAATATTTCATGTATATTTCTCTGTGTCTATTCGACAGTTTGAAAAATCTGATGGTTGGAGCCATGGATCTAAAACGAATCATTTTCTTGACAGACAAATATAAATGTTTTTTGAAATGGTTGCAAAGGTTGATCAGAGGTTGGAGGGTGGTCTAATGGTGGTTCATTTGGATGTTGAATTCCTAGAATGTTGTGCATGTTTCCTATGTGGTCTGTGGGTCAAATTTTGTCTGTAGATTGAATGTTGTCAGAACAGAGACTGGGAATATACACTTGAGAAAGCATTGATTTGTATCTTGTATGTAAACACCATTTTACTATAATACAAGAGATTGGCTTGGTGGTAGGTTTTTTACACGTAAGGGTTTTCCCACATAAATTATTTGTTATTTATGTGCTTGTGTGAATCTTTTGTTTACTCTGTCATTTTGTTAATGTGCATCTTAATGACTGCAATTGAAATTGAAAGTCACCTTTGCTTCACTTCTCTTTGAATCTAACACTGTGGAAGGCATTTCTTTGCTCTGCTTTCCTTTCAAGTGGTATCAGAGCTTTCCTAGTGTGTTATCCTTGTGGGCAGGATGGGTTGTTTGTGTTAATTCTCCTGTGGGAGTTTTGTAGAGTACTGAGATTGTAGATTGAGGTGGTGGGCACATCAGGAAGAGTAGACATTGAGAAGTTCAATGGTGCCAACTACGAGTTATGAAAACTCAAGATGGAAGACCTGTTGGTGGATAGAGACCTTTGGGTTGCAGTGTTTGGAACCAAAGCATCTGGCATGAAACAGGAAGACTGGGATCTCACAGATAGGAAATCCAAAGGGTTGTTTAGACTTTGTCTTGTAGATTCTGTTTTGCTGAATGTTCATGACGAGAAGACAACAACTACTTTGTGGAAGAAGCTTGGTGACATTTATCAGGGAAAGTCTCTGGTGAATAATTTATTCTTGAGGAAAAGTTGTACTCCTCGAAGATGAATGAAGGTACACTTGTACCAGACCATCTAAATACTTTCAACATGATTGTTGCACAGTTAACTTCTATGGGTGTAACAATAAGTGACAAGGATTGTTGTATTCTTTTGTTATGTTCCTTGCCTATTTTTGCTCCTCCCAGTCAATTCACCTGCTTCTCCTAGGTCTCTCGTTGGCGATAGAATATTCTAACTAAAGAATGCATGGGATAATCTAGTGATGGCCATTGGAAGTACAACAACCACTACTAGAAATATGGCAAATAAATGACCGAGTGACTAAAACTTTTAGTCACGGTAAGTAAAAATGACCAAATTCTAGTCCTTTTTTGCAAAACAGCTATAAATGACTAAATAAATGACTAATTTGGTCGTAGGGTGAAAAATACAACTAAAAAATCAGTCACACAAATAAAAATGACTAAATAAATGACTACTACTCCTCTATACTATTAGTCACAAAAAAAAAAATGACTAAATAAATGACTATTACTCCTATCGTCATTTTTTAGTTTTTTAATAAATATTTAATCATTAATTTGGTTCCATTTAATCCACCAAGGGTCATAAGCTATAATTATAAAATTTAATTGCTCCAATGTGATCCCAATCTATTATGATCGCCTTCTACGTCTTTGACTAATGTTGAGGATAATCTTGTAATTGTTACCAATTTTTCATCTTTGAACCAAAAATGGTGATCCAAAGAGTCACATGCCTTATTTAAAAAAGTTAGAGGGGTTATAAATTATGATAAAAGGAGATCCAAATGATGTCAAACACTTTTGATCTATAAAATAACCTCAAATCATTAATTTTCCTCTTTATTTTGAGTGAAAGTTTTGAATTTTTTCAAAAAGAAGATATCCCACATTGCATCTTTTAACCTTTGTTTTAGCTTGGTAAATTGACAAAAGAGCATGTTAAGCTTTTGTTTTGAGCATTTGGAGAGAATTTTGAAGTCTTTTGACCATGATCAACGTGCAGTTAAAGCATGGCTAAACAATGGGTTAATTTGTTTACACAAACTAGTCCCAACAACATAAAACCCTAGTTCTTTATTGCTTCAGTGCATCCATGGCAGGCAACACTAGATTTCAAGTGTAAAAAGAATAAAATAAATGACTTTAAATATGGGCAACAATAAGATAGAGAAGGGACAATAATTTTTCATCAGAAGAACAACATCTAATGAGTAGAAAGCAGTAATTTATCACCAAGTACCCATGAAGTAGGTTGTTCTCAGAGCCATGCAAGTTGCCACGTGAGGGAAAGAGTAATATTAGAGATGCAAATAGTCAGAGAGCATATCAATGCTTGTATCATGGATCATGTAGATATTCTTGAGTTGTGAAATGAAAAAGAGGGTTTTGATGCATTCTTAATATTTCAATGTGTGGACAAGGTGTTCTCAAAGATTTGGGCGTGAAATATATAACATAATAGTGAGATGCATGTGGGACAATTTTTTTGGAAGTTATAGACAGTGATGCCAATCCCATGCACACTATTGGTTTAGATATGCCTTGTTCAAATAAAAATACGACAAGGTCCCTGCCTTCGACATCAAATCAACTAGAAAGGGGCACAAAACAACATATAAAATTATGATCCATAAAAGACAGCATAATAGACAAGCCACAAACCATAAATTTTTTGCAAATCAGCACAGGAATAATCACCCAGTAAGGCATATACAGAAACCATGGACATTCACCTACAAGTTCATTCAACAATAGGAGGGAAAACTCTTATTAACATCAAACCTTCTATCAAAATACCAATCTGACTCAGACACAACATGCCCAAGAAGTTACAAAAACACATCCTCATTCACTAGTACAAAAACAACAATATATGACTTAAAAAACTTCTAAAAATTGCATATAAATGACTAACCTTGGTCACATGACCATTAGTAGTTTATTGCCAGTCATTTATAACGCGGCCAAATTTATGACTAAACTATTTTAGTCATTTATTGGTTGTTTTGATTGATCATTTTAGTCATTGATTTGGTCATTGATTTGGTCATTGATTTAGTCATTGATTTAGTCGTTGATTTAGTCGTTGATTTAGTCATGGTAATGATTTATTTAGTCATTACTTTAGTCATATATTTAGTCATTGATTGTTGTTAAGTGGTCATTTATTTAGCCATTGTAATCATTAATTGTCATCAATTGGTAGTATATTTAGTCATTTTTATTCACTGATTTTCGTCCATTAGTAGTATATTTAGTCATTTTTATTAACTAATTTATGTCCATCAGTAGTATATTTAATCATTTTAATCATTATTTTGCCATCAACTAGTCATATATTTAGTCATATTTAGTTGTTTCTAGAAGTCATAAATGTATTCTCCTTGTGCATGAAAATAAAGGGTCTATCAATATAATCAAAATAAAATTTATACTCTACATTAAATTCTTTATGAAATTATAAATAGCTAAAAAAAATTGTAAATGTTTAAAAATACCTTGAATTCGAATGCTTGCTAAATATTCTTTTACATTTGGGTACCTTACAAATGTCATTTTATCAAAGTTTTGGTTTAATGTAAGAACACGTATTCATGAATATGTTTGAATTTTATATTAATATTGTCCTCTTGCATGGATATGTCACTATTGAGTCAATAGTGGTGCTAAAGTCATTAATGGAGGTGTCACAGTTATAAAATGATACCGAGGACAACAAAACAACAGTCTTACAAAGGTTCCTATTCCATTAATATAGTGGCAGGTATACAGAGTAGTGAAAAAGAATCCCAAATCTATCTCTCTTCACTTAACTAGATGTGAAGCTATCCCAAATCTCACATAGGTAGGGGATTATAGAGGTGGTAACTGTTAGTGAACGGATTTTGCCTTTTCTTTAAAATAATTAATTTCAAACTCTCTCGCCTTCTTTTAAAGATAATAGTTTGACTGAACAATTGGGTAAGTGCAACATATGCTACTTCCCTCTGAATTTTCTTATAGGTACAACTCCCTCTATTAGTTATTTAGGGAATAATCTAATTAATTTCTAACTGGTATGCTTTTAACCTGAAAGCACGTAAGGCTACCTACTTCGTTCTTAGATGAGAGGCTAATGATTTACACATATTTCAAGGAAAAATAAGTTTTCTAAATGCTTCAACACGAGAAATAGAAGTGACTGAAACAAAGTTCAGAACGCCAGTTTTACAATTCATAAAAACAGATAAGAGAGACAAAATCTCTTTTCAAATACGTATCTTTTAAAAACTCATAGGAAGGAATCTCAGAAAAATAATAATATTCTGCACTGGAAATGCGATCACTGTCATTTAATTAGATCAACATATGCAAAGATATATCACTACGCAGATTCAAAACTCAAAGGTTTTCTTTCTCCCAAAACAGTATGATCCCTTATATATATATATATATATATATATATATATACATACATGTATACATGTATACATGTATACATGTATATATATACATGTGTATATATATATATACATGTATATATATGTATATATATACATGTGTATATATATATATACATGTGTATATATATATATATACATGTGTATATATATATACATGTGTATATATATATACATGTGTATATATATATACATGTGTATATATATATACATGTGTATATATATATATATACATGTGTATATATATATATATATACATGTGTGTATATATATATATATGTGTGTGTGTGTGTGTGTGTGTGTGTGTGTGTGTGTGTGTGTGTGTATATATGTATGTATATATATATACATGTATATATATATATACATATATATACATATATAGACATACATATATGTATATATGTATATATATACATATATATATACATATATATATATACTATATACAGATATATATATATATATCTGTATATAGTATATATGTATATATATATGTATATATATATATACAGATATATGTATATATATATATATATATATATATATATATATATATATGTATACATATATATATATATCTTATGTAACAAAGACACAATCAATACATGTATAAAACCCTTTTCAATTCCACATCTTTAAAGTCTGATGATTTCCTTCAACAAAAGAGAACTTCTCAAACCAAAAAGAAACTAAGTAAAAACTAACAAAATTCTAACCAAAATCTAACCCTTCTTCCGTCTATCTTAGTCTAATTTATAGTTTTTAGAACAGAGGAGGTCTCCCTGAAAACTCGACCTCCTCTAAATCAGTTATGAAAACCAACAGAGTATAATTGGGACAAATGTCCCGAAGTCATTTGCATAAACATGAAAATACATAAAAATAGGGCCTTGATCAACGCGTTATGTTGCTTTCCCATCATCATCTTCTTCTCCACTTTCCTGGGCATCGTGGGTAGTTGTGAGTTCCTGGATTATTGATTGGTTCGGAATCTTCATAGCATTGAGTTTTGCCTTCGCCGCTTCTTTGTTCCATCTATGCTTCACCATCTTTTCGACATGCTCCGGTAACTGATCATTACCAATAAACGTCATGGACTCGATCCAGGTGACTCGTGTTATATCCTCAAGGGTGAAATTGCCCTTGGCTTTAATTTTTTCCATGTATATCCTAAAAACCTTTATCGCATCCTGCATGTTCAGCCCGCAAATCCCCAACTGCCAATCGTGGTCAGGATTAACCACTTTGTTGTTATTAACTAAACTGCATTGGAGGTCTTGGAGTTCATACACAAAAGTCTTGGCCTCGGAGATCATAGATTTGAAGGTGAGCACCTGCCACATTATGGTCTTCTTCAACATGAAGAGTTGACATTCATCTGTTACCAGCTTGATTGAATGTTTTGTCAAAAATCTGGTAGCTCCATATTCTTCTATTTTAGTGAACATAGGCAAGACATTTTCCCATTTGTGTTCCTCTTTCTCCCATGGTGAAATCTGGTTTTGAATCTCTGCAATGAGGCTCTGCATCTCATCACATGATTTCCAGGAGTTCGTGATATACTTTCTCCGTCTTTAATTACTCTTTCAATCCATCTTTCTACAGCCTCTGCAATGCTTTTAGCTCATTGAACCTGACTCATTAGCTTTTTATTCTCTGGTGAAGTAGGATCAAAGCTCTCTGTAGCATGGGATGTAGGAAGTGCTCCAAAGCAACCGATGATGTCAATGAATTGTGCAAGGATGCTTATATGCCGCTTTAGCTCTCTCTTTTCCCACCCGTCTTTCTCCGACCTGGTGAGCATTTTCTTTGCGGATACCTGGAAGAAATGGTTATCTGAATCCCTACTCATGTTTCCCAGCTCCACCTTAGTGATCTCAAAATCTTCTGCACTAACTTCCTTGTCCTCATCCATGGGCTTGTATGAGGCAATCTCGGCAACCCACTTTCCGGTCCCTTCATCACTATCCAGTCGAGCAGTTGTTTTGAAACTTTTGGCTTGGGGCCCTTCTCTGTGTACTTAACTACCATATCTTGAATTAGAATAGTCACGGGAATGGAACTCCATTTTTTGTTCACCGATGTGGTCATCCACTTAGGGGTTGCACTGGAACTAGTTGTTCCTTCGATCGCTTTGGAGGGTGGTGTCATAGCTATAGTAACTGCATGGGAATCCATGGCATTAGCGATGTCACTGTCCAGATCTTCAACTTCAAATATCTGAGCATCAAGAATCTTATATTTCACCTTTGTATCCTTAGCTTGATCCATCCTTCTCTGAGCAGCACTTCGTGACATGGTATGTCGAGGAGTAGAGAAGTCCAAAGCTGGATTAGACTTGTGCCTAACGTGAGGTGGCTTTTTATCCTTACTTGCATGAACAAGCATAGAAGTATTATTAGATAAATGCTTTGGTGAACACAGAGTAACCTCACCATTTCTCGCAAAATTAGACTTGGCACCTAATTTCGTTGCTTTCTTCCTTTCAACCCATTTTGCGGTTCTCTCCAAAACCCTTTTTGTTTTCAACTGTATATCATCTTCTTCTTCCCCATCCTAGTTGATACAGGACACTTTGGTCTTGGCTTGGGCTAAGTATCCAGGTTCAAACAATTCTAGATAATCTTCCTCAAGCCCATCTATGTCAAGCTTTACCTGCAGTGAAATGACTTGCTCCAACACCATTCTCATGTTTGCCCTTTTGAAAACCTCGAGTTCATCACTGCAATCCTCCCAGAAGTCTTCTAATTGTGGAATTGGGAGATACGGCATTAGACCAAGACTTCAGGAGAAACCCTTATTATCAAAACTTTTCCTTTCATGGTACAGGGGAAAATTGAAGTTTTTTAGGTTTGCTCCAATACTCAAAGCATCCGACATTGAACTGCAGGATAGCATACCTAACTGAATAGGAAAATGACCCTCCCATTTGTCCCTGGGTTGGGCCTTTTTAATCATAATAGCCAACTGCCTACATATCTATGCTAAAACAAAACAATCTGAACAAAAATGAAGAAGCTTGAACGACTCTTCTTCAAAACCGCCTATCCTTATATAGCAGAAGCGAGGGAACAGGATAAAGAAGCTGCCAAACCTCTTCACCAATGCCTATGCATCCTCAGACATTCTTTTAGTTTTCATATCTTTCAATTCATAACACAAATCTCCCATAAAGGCATTGTGTACCCTCCTAAAGTCTTGCAAGGCATTATCCTTTTGCAACATAGGGTAAAAATCATATACGGAGACCTCCTCCTCAGTGGGCTGTCTAGGTATTCCAACTATCTCCTTAACACATGCCAAATAGTATATAAGATATGAAGACATGAAGAAATTCTTCTTAAATTGTTTGGCCATACTCAGTTGCTCCCTCATTGAATCAGCAATCAGCTCTGCCCAATCGAGGTATTGCTTCCCTTCTACTACTAGCTGCACATAGCAATAAATCCAGTCATCGAAACTGTAGGCTTCCGCAGAGCCTCTGACTCGGTGCAAGAGTAACATGACATCATGAATGTGTGGCAGCATATGGTTCTTATTGGGATTCTTGGGCAATCTGGAACCACCCCTTTGGGGAACCTTCAACCAATATTTTGCTACATTATTTTGGTGCTCGGTTTTGTCTACGTTGAACTCGGTGATTGACTGGGTGAGAGAAAAGTTTGAGAACTGGTAATTAGGTAGCTTGAAAATAAAGGAAATTACCTCACGGTTAATGGCAAGGAGGGTTTCACCATTGTCTCTACTGATGGTTTTAGAGGTTGGATCATACCTAGCGATACATTCCCTAACCAATTTTGGGCAAGGGATAGCTGGGGGAAAGGCTGCCGCCTCTATGAGACCACTACTCAAAACTTCCACACCAAAGGAACCATCAATTCCCTTGAACACCCTTTCCTTTAAAACTTCAAGACTTTCCCCTTTAAGGTCGGTATCACTGACTATGGGCTCTATACATGCAAGACTAAAAACATTTCCGAAAAGGTGCAATATGGACTTCATAATTCATAAATGACAAGCTTTATTTTCTTTCAGAAAACCTTACTACGAGAGAAGAAATGCAGGTAAAAATCACTAGGAGAGGACAGGAAATGAACTCAGCTTCACAGTTGAGAGCAATCAGATGACTACTAGCAAACAAACCTTCTATCCAAGAAAAATAACTCCGCAGCGACGAGGAACAAATTTTCAGAGAATTAATCCTTTCATACCTTATAGGAAGAGCAATGATACAGACTAATTAAGTGCAATAATTCCAATCGTCGGTTTAAGTGTGTTGAGCTTGTGGATTGGACATCGCACACATGCATTGAATGCATGGCAGCATTTTTGAAGTAACCGCTAGTTCCCGAAATGATTACTTGTCTCGAAACTCCAACAATTTACGTCACCCAAGATATGGTTCGCCCTTCTTCATACTTGGCAATAAATGCACCATCAAATCTTTTAACTCACGGGACCCACCAAATTTGAACGCGCATGAACATTCTTTACAGACTTCATTGGGGTTCAAGTAGTTCAAGGCGTACACCGCACCCAGGAAAAATCTCTTCTGAAAGGATTAACTATGTTAAGTGTTGCCGACCATTTGAACTATGTTGGACATGTTGAACACGTCTGAACCATTTGAACTAGGTTCAAAGAGTTCAACACCTGGAGAGAGATGATATAACACACCACCGAACAAGACCAATAAAGAACCGCTGCAAAACACTTTCAGAGAATATTAGTATGAAAACCCCCTAGACACCTAAAAACCTGCAGAACCTAAATGAACCTTATGAACCTGGTTCAAAATGGTTCAATGAGTTCAACCATTCTTTAAAACTCGGCGTTTTATTTAAAAACAACCTACAAACGGACTAAGGGCTTAAACCGAGACATTCCAAGAAAGACAAGGACTTCAAATAAAAATTTATAAGGTGATTTACTCCTGTCATGAAAGATAAATGATGCAGTAACAGTAACCCAAAAAAGATTGCAATTATCTTCTAATCCCACAATTATATATTCTTGCAATTTTCTATATTTTAGTACAACAAATTTCAACCTCCTGATATTCACTTTGTTGCATGAAGAATTTTCAAAATACCCGGCGATTCTGTCCTAATGCTAAATAACATTGCATAAATCATACAATAATAAAAAATTCAAAATGAAAAAACATACACAAATTATTACACCTTTAAGTGAGTCTTTCATTCCTTCAAATAATTACAAGGCAACCTCCACAATTGATATTACTCACAGCAGTATGGAAATCAACAACATGAACTATGTTGTTATGGTATGCTATAGTTTTTCATTCCTTTCAAATACATCAAGGGACCTATTAGCTCCTCGGAGTCTGAATATATTACACTTTAAATTGGTGGTTAAAGGTGTGGCCACAGGTTTGCCATCATCCATCTGAAATTGAGGAAAATGTCTCTTGGTCTCTACCAAACCTTTAACTCCAAAAAGTAATGCATTAGGCCAATGTCCTTAATCTCAAACTCAAAAAATAAAACTAAGATATAGGTGTTCTCTAATATTGATCTGAAATCTGGGTATCATCAGTTACGTATTCACGATGCAGACATTCATAAGATGGCGTTTCGTACTCATTATGGTCACTATGAGTTCACAGTGGTGCCATTTGGGTTGACAAACGCGCCTTCAGTTTTCATGTGCCTCATGAATGGGGTGTTTCGCACCTACCTTGATCATTTTTTCCTTATGGTCTTGGATGACATATTGATTTATTCTAGATCTATGGAAGAGCATGAGGGTCACTTAAGTCAGGTATTGCAGTGCTTGGGGGAGAATCAGCTTTATGTCAATTTGGCAAAGTGTGACTTCTTCCAGTTTGAGGTGAACTATCTTGGTCATGTGGTTTCAGGAGAAGGTGTATCCATGGATCATTCAAAGATCTAAGCCATTGTTGATTGGCCAACACCAACCAATGTTTCAAAAGTTCGGAGTTTTATGGGTTTGGCCGGATACTACCGTCGCTTTGTTCAGGGCTTTTCCCGGATAGGGCACCTGTTTACTTCTCTTTAGAGGAAAGGGAAGAAGTTTGTTTGGTTAGAGCAGTGTGAGTCAGCTTTCCATACCTTGAAGGAACTCCTTGTTAGTGCTCCGATTTTGGCAGTCCCTGATCCATCTAGAGATTTAATGGTATGCACAGATGCCTCTTTAGAAGGTATAGGTGCAGTGCTTATGCAGGATGGACATGTGGTTGCCTATGAGTCTCACAAACTCAAGGACCACGAGTTGAACTACCCAGTTCATGATTTGGAGTTGGCAGCTGCAGTGCATGCGTTGGTTAGATGGCAACATTTTCTATTAGGGCGTCGGTTTGAGCTGCATAGTGATCATCACAGTTTGCAATATATCTTCACGCAGCCGAACTTGAATGCTCGACAGCGAAGATGGATAGAATTACTCTACGAGTATGATTTTGAGGTTCGTTATATTCAAGGGAAGGAGAACATGGTGGCAGATGCTTTGAGTCGTAGGCGACATGAAGTTTCAGCATTGTCCCTTGGAGTGGACTTGAGAGAGAGAATTCTTCGAGTTCTTCCTCAAGATACTTGGTATCAGGATGTTAGAGTCGTGATGGATTCCGGAAGGCCATTAGAGGGTAGATTTTCTGGATATACTCTTGAGGCATATGGTATTCTTTTTCATCTTGGACGGATCTATGTACCTCCTTTGGAGGGTCTTCACGTCGTGATCATGACTGAGGCCCATCGTGCACCTTATTCGGCACATCCAGGTGTCAAGAAGAAGCACGCAGATCTTAGAAAAAATTATCATTGGGCCGGCATGAAACGTGACATTGTTGATTTTGTGTCGAGATGTTTAGAATGTCAGCGAGTGAAGGCAGAGCATCAACACTTGGCAGGGCTTTTACAGCCAAATTTGGTACCGGATTGGAAATGGGATATCATTTCCATGGATTTCATTGTTGGGTTGCCTGTCTCTTCACATTGTCATGATGCCATCATGGTCATTGTTGATAGATTGACCAAGGTTGCTCACTTTGTTCCTATTCGAGCTTCCTATATGGCAGTAGTGGTGGCACGAGTCTTCTTGGACGATGTGGTGAGATTGCATAGGATTCCAAGGCAAATCATTTCTGATAGAGATCTTGTCTTTACCTCAGCATTGTGGACCTCACTTCAACATGCTTTGGGGACTCAGTTGAACTTTAGTTCATCTTATCATCTAGAGACGGACGGTCAGACCAAGTGAGTGAATCAGGGGTTGGAAGACATGCTTCGCATGTATGTTATGGACCAGCAGTCGCGCTGGGAGGATTATATTTATCTAGTGGAGTTTTCTTATAACAATGGATATCATAGCTCCATAGGTATGTCTCCCTTCTAGGCATTATATGGTCATCCTTTCCATACTCCTTTGAGTTGGGATCGGTTAGAGGACAGGGTGTGTATAGGCCTGGATATTCTTCGTGAGATGGAGTAGCAGGTTGAGCAGATTCATGAGTATTTGGTAGCTGCATAGGATAGGCAGAAGAAGTATACAGATGCTCATAGGGTAGATCGTCAGTTTTCTGTTGGCGACTGTGTGTTTTTTAGAGTGCATCCACGGAATAGTCTGATCCATTATGGAAAGGGTTGTAAGTTGGCACCTCGTTTTGTTGGCCCTTTTGAGATCCTTGAGAGGATAGGACCAGTTGCCTACCATCTTGCCTTGCCACCGAGTCTATCCCGCATCCACGATGCTTTTCATGTTTCAGTTCTTCGACCTTATCATCCTAGCGTTACACATGTTCTTGATTGGAACGCTTTGCAGGTCGAGGACGGGCAACTTTCCATGGAGCCCGTGCAAATTCTTTAGCGTCAGGATTTGACCCTCAGGGGTCGTACCATCGACCAGGTAAGAGTCCTATGGGACCCAAATGATGAGACCTCGATGACTTGGGAGGATGCAGCGAAGATGAGAGAGCTCTATTCTTATTTGTTTTAGGCTTCCAGGAGTAAGCCTAGTTTTAGGGGGGGAGGATGTAGTACCCCTCCTCGATTGAACTTATTAGATTCATATTTTGCTATTGTTTACTTTCAGTGGATACATTACCATTATGTGTTATTCAGACTTATATGACATTATTTCATGCTTTATCTAGATATGGAGTGCATGCTTTATTTGCAGTATTTCAGTACTTGTGAATTGTGGTATTTTATGGATTATTGCTATGTACTGACACTTCACTTTATCTATGTGATGTGTAAATTATATGTTGCATGTTTGTGAGTGTATTGGATGCGAGGGGATGATTTTCCTTCACTCACTCCGGTGAGACAGGGAACGTCGCGATTCTCCTTCATCAGTGTGTATGTCGTGTATTCTATATTTGTATATATACATGCGTGGTTTGATGATGCAGGACATTGCAGGTACAAGTATTGGTTAGGTATGGGGTATCGTCTCCACCTGACTTCACAGGTCTGAGCGTGCCTTATTGGTCCGATTGGAGTGGAGGAGATAGTGGTTGACCCTAATTTTACCCCAGTTACACTCTTGTGAGTGTCGTCAGTTGGTCGTCATGTCTGTTTGTTCAGCCTTGGAGTGTTGTTGGTTGACTTTTTCTGAGTCTTCGTTTGAGTTTTCTCAATTTGCGTGCCCTAGTGGATTTAATTATTTAATTAAATTTATGGCATCATTGCATAGTTAGTATATTTAAATTATATATTATTATGCGTTGGTGATTATGAATTTAATTAATTAAATGAAGTAATTAAATTTAATTTGCAAGCTGCATTATATTAGAAATATAATTGTATTTAAATTTAGTGGAAAATAAATTAAATTGGTTGCATTTATTGTTTCCTAGATTTTAAAAATAAAATAGAGTTAAAGTATTGCTTTTATTTCTTTTTGGAAAAGTAAATAAATTAGCATGAGAAAAGAAAAGAAAAACAAAAAATATTTATTTTTGCAAATTCATTCTATTTACCTTTTTGTGGAAATTAGAAAATAAAATAAAATTCCTTTTATTAATAAATTAAATTAAATATTATGTTTTTGGGTAAAATTAATTTCAACCTAAATGTTTAGGTTAAATATATTTTACTTTTCATTCATGTAAGTTCACGGGAAGGAGGCAGAGATTTTTGGAGAAAGAAATTATTTTGGAAGCATTATTTTGTTGGAGAAGTAGAAATCAAAGGATTGTTGGTAAGAGAGATTGGCTTGGAAACCTGGTTGCAGGGCTGAGCTCTTCCTCAAAGATCTTCCAAGAAATCTTCCAAGGTTGGATGGCTTTTGCCTGGTTATTTATTTTTAATATTAGCTCAAATATCTTTCCTTTCTCTGTAGTTTTCTGGTGTGTATTTGCAAAAGAAAAATTTATAGACTATGGATGTGTCTTCCATTTGTCTTGATTTTATATATGGTTATATGCATTATTTATTTCCTTTATGTGTAAATATTTAGCTTTGATATGGTGAAATTATAGGGGGTTATGCTGGCAAAATTTTGCCAGATTTACCTTCCTTTGTTCCATATAAATTTTCTCTGTGTGTTATGTGATTTTGTGTTCTTCCTGGTTGAGAACGTATTGAGATTATGGAGGAAAAATTTTGGTTAAAAAAGAAAGGGGTTTTGCCTTCTCTGTTTTGGTTGTTTTTATGAATTATTTAACAGTAATTAATTTGTGTAAATTTAGTTTTACTCCTTTTAAAATTATTTTTATACTGGCTCTATTATTTCAGAGTGGAGATGTAGAGATTTTAAAATCTTTGTTCAAAAAAATTATTTAGAAATTTTAATCTTTGTGTAAAAAAAAATAAAATTAAATATATATATAAATGGATTTTTTCTTTTTTTCTTTTTTTTGGGGAAAGGGGGGGTAGGTAGCTTGCTACCGTAAGGTAGCAGTACTACCTGCGGTAGTACCTGCTATCGTAGGGTAGCAAAAGCTGCCAAGGAAAAATTTAATTCGCCCTTGTGTTTTTGCGTACCTCCAGTATGATGTGTTTTCGGGATGTGTGCCTCATGTACAATTTCTGATTCGGTTTTCTTTTTAATAAAATATATATGTGTGTGTGTGTGTGTGTGTGTATTTATATTTATGTTTTAGTCAATGGCAATTTATTATTTGGGAATTATCGATTATTGTGTAAATTAGTTATGCTTAAATTTTTATGTGATTAAATTTAGTCTTATTGAACAAATGACAACATTGCTATTCTTATATCAATAAAGATGTATTTTCTATTTTTCTGAAATATCCGAATTTGCAAGTAATTAATGCTTTTCACTATTTTAAAAAGATTGCATGTTATAGGATCTTTAGAATAAATGGTATTTTTCTGGTAAAAGCTTATTTCGTTGTAAATCTGATTTCGAGTTGTTGTCATGTTGTAAAGGTTGTTATACCCCTTTGTCAGGTGTTGTTGTGTAACTCTGTTGATGTGAGCCATTGTGTGTTTTATTCCAAATGGTCAATCCTGGGTTTATGATTTGTGTATCCTTCACCTGTAGTTTTGTCAGGATTAGATATGGTTGTCAGTTTCACCATAGGGTTCTCTTAGAGAGATTGTTCCTATTAGTGTCCTATGAGAGAGTGGCTTTCGAGCGGGGGCCGCAACCGAAGAGGATGGCAGGATAACCCCTCAAAAGTTAGTTAATAAGTGATAACCTAATAATTGATTAGGGGGTGGGTAGTTATAATGTTAATAAAGATATTGTACCTCGCACATGGTTGAGTGCTTGTTGAGGCTCAAGATGTTGTGAGAAGGCCTGTGGCATACTTACCACCTTGTCCTCACGAAGGGTTGGTAAGGTCCACATGATACTTAGATGGAGCCGAGGGTTCGAGAAAGGTTACCAGGATAACCTAGGATGGGGGTCAAGACCTATGGAGACCTACCTAGGGTAACCATCTTAAGCCATGTGATGACACTCTCTCTTTAGGGTCACTAGTGTTTTGTGAGTTGAGTCACTTGAGTTTTGTGGAGTCATGTTGTACTTGCATACTTGTCTTGTTATACTTGCTTGAGGGTCTTCTTCTATCTCCTAGCACGGTGGGGTGGTTCCATTTTGGGATCACATGGTCGGGTGGTAGTGCCACTTCCCATCGGATATCTATGTTCATACCTTCATGCGAGGATCGACTTCGCTGGTGTTTCTTGGTTCATGATTCTTGTATCAGCTCATGCTCGAAATTATTGTATATTTGAGACCATGTGGTCATTGTATCAGTAAACTATGTAACCTTGGCATTGTAACCTATGTACTTCATTTGTACTATTGAAGCCATGTAATTATTGAATGTTGTAATTTAAATTCAATGGAATGTATGCTATTTCAGTTATCTTTCTTCCTATGTGTAAATGAATCATTGGAAGTAAATATATTGTAACTCTTTAAATCTTCAATTTGGAAATCAGTTTATGGGTTTGATTTAATTATTGTAATTGAGTTACCTAATTAGATGGATAATTGGATTAACATTGTAATGTTGTTTTAGTTCGAAGTAATCTTCATTGGTAACCCTTTAGGATGTCAATGTTAGACTTCCGCTTGTGTTATTATACATGCAATGTTATAATTAATGCACTTAATCTTTTAAAAAATATTATTGCACCCTTTTGTTGCCTTGTAGTGTGGTTTTCCTTTAGGGTTTCTATCGGGGCATTACAAAAGTGATCAACATTATGTAATATAATTTAAATAAATTTAAGTTAATGGGACTGTGGATTCACAACTAGCAAGTTTGGAGTGCAATACACAAATTTACTACAATACAAAAATAACAAATAGATGAAGAGAAGCTAATGGCTGGATACATTCCACATGCTCTCTAGAATCTTTAAATTTGTCTAGTAAAGATGAAAGACAAAGAAGAGAAAAGAGTTAAAGCCTCAACAATTATATGCCATCAAAGTCCATGTCTAACATCTAAGAAAGAGAACTCAACAATTATATGCCATCAAAGTCCACGTCTAACATCTAAGAAAGATAAGACAAAAGATATTTAGGGACTATGTTATTGTCCCTTTGTTGTCTGATGGTGAACTAATTGCTTCATTTAGAATGTACTATGAGGTTACTTGTAGTAAGAATGAACTATGAGGTTACTTGTAGTAAGAATGAACTATGAAGTTACAACTAAGAGAATAATTTAACGAAATGTGTGCCAACAACTATGTGTGAATCTTCTATGTAGAAGGCTCATGTGTTCAGTCAAATATGCATCATGGAGAAGTATTAAGAGACCAAAAAGTGACCCATTTACCTCAATGGTTAGAGGAACAAGGGGTCACTTCCCTTTGAGTTTGATTACAAGAAATTTGAGCTCTTTTCTTCATCTCATTCACTGTATATAACCATCTCTAAATAATTTGTAATGGCATCCAATGTTTCAGAATGTTTAGCAGATTTCGAACTGTGAAAATATAATGTATACAATTTAATCAAGTTTCTTCCAGATTTTCTTATATAAAGTACCATTTTTTATTTGTTTACCCTATCAATTTAGATTACAAGTTTCTCCATGAAAGAATATTCACTGGAAAATCCACAAGAATCTTCCCCAAATTTATCTAGGGATTTAGATATATCATCAGAGGTGGTTCCAAATTTATCTTTGTGCATATTTGCAGAGAAAGATGGAGAAAACATGGCTAATTCTTAGCCATAGTGATTTCTGCCATTATGGCCAAAACTAAAACAGAGTAGCAATGGTACCCTGAATTCCATAGAAATGGAAGATGTTGGAGAACATATAGAGTTAAGCCTAAGCATTGCACCTCCTTCCAGGAACACAAAATCTATGCAATATTATTTTGAAAGGGAACAAAATTTTCCCAGGAATTTCATGACTAATGCCACCACTATTAGAATGGTTTAAGACACCTTTTTACTTTTATCCAGAGTTGCCGGGAGACGCATCTCTAGACCTCTGGGATGCGTCTCGAAGACTGGGACATGTCTCTCGTCTCTCAGACGTCTCTAGAAGCGTCGCTTAGATGCAGGTGCTTTGGATAGATGTCTCCTCACGTCTCCAGCATCTCCCATAAACAAATATGGCATCTCCTGTCATTTTTAAAAAAACCCTCGACACGGCTAAAAAAACCCTTGACGCGACTTTAAAAAAACCCATGACGCGAACGCTTTTTTGTTGACTTAAAATGCCCAACGAAAACCTAAAACGCCCAATGATTTTTCATTCACTTAAAATGCCCGATGATTTTTTTTTAACATCAATCAAACTCGACGAAAACCTAGTGCCATGACCAACGCAAACAAAATCAACGAAAACCGAAAAACAAAATCAACTTTTGTGCCTAGCAAGTGCAACACAAAACAGGTGCAGGTGCAACACTGAACAGGTGGATACAATTTAGGTAAGTTTTCTTCAGTTTTTTATTTTGATTTTTCATTTTCGATTTTCTTTGAAACTTCAAATATATATATATATATATATATATATATATATATATATATATATATATATATATATATATATATATATATATATATATATATATATTTTAATAAGCACTATTAATAATTTTAAATTTAATATCACAATCAATATGTCAGACAAGTGATCACCTTGAAGTGGCAGGTCTGATTAGACCAAGCCGTAGCATCATTACATAATTCTGAAGTACTATCAGAACAACAATTATTATTTTCATTGCCATAAGCAATAAGAAAGAGATCTTTTGCATAAATTCACACAGCTATATTTGAAATAGTGAGATTAACTCCAGAATATCAAGTTGATAAAGTTCACATATTGCATATCAGAATATCGAAGATATCCTTTGCTCTATTGTATCAATATAATCTTTGAAAATTACATGATAAGGATGTGACAAAACATGCTAAAAGGTAGGGATTGATAAATTAACCATAAAGGTAGGGAATAGCGAATTTGTCTCCAGCGATCTCTGCTTGCACACGACATTAAACAGAGAGTAATCATCCTTGGCTAAGAGAGTGGGATGAGCAATGTTGTTCAGATGGGGGTATTGAAGAATAATTCTCTGATAAGAATCAGACCTAAGTGAATTTAGGGAGTAGGATAAAGGAGCAGACCTAAGGTTTTCACCAGCAGATCTGGGCGAATTTGAAGGGCAGACTTGCGGATCAGATTAAGGATCAGAGAGGAGCAAACTATTCGTCTCAATCATCAAGCCATTCACAGTGAATCTAGAACAAGCTTACAAAACATAGGAGCAGACCAGCATACCCAAGCAAAGAGAATGAATTAATCAGGCCTTGGAGGAGATAAATCAGGCCTAGAAGCGAAATTCCAAACTCAAGGCGGGTAAAATCAGTCAAAATCTGGAATTACAAAAACAAAAGGAGGTTTTCAGATATAAAAGATACTGTATGAAGTCAAAGTTCAAAATAATAACAATATAGACATCAACAATAATATACTCTAGGCTATTCCAAGGAGTTCAACGGAGTGAATATTTGATAGTTAGGGTTTGCTGCAACAATAACAGATTTTTAGGGTTACAAATTTCAGTAAATGAATACAGTCATGGCCGATAGAAGGCATTTGGGTTCATGGGCGGATGTGGGTTGGGAAAACCCGCCTCATGATCCGCAGTGGGTCTACACGAATAGCAGATGGAAGGACATGGCGATATAGGTAAACCGGAGCAGAAATAACAAGGTTTTTCAGCCAGTTTCAAAATACTTTCAAGGCTTCTTTCGGAACAGACGCAGTGTGGCATGGAGGCAGAATAACAGTGGAAGGAGATTCACTCGAGGGCATTTTAATAATGGTGAGAATCAAGGGAATTCTAAGAAGCAATTGAAGGGTTTTTTAGGGAAATAGTCTTTGGATTTGGGAGATCAGCGAACGTTTGCTAGGGTCATTGACTTGGCAAATAAGGAGACTGCGGCTAGGGTTTCTGTTTCTTCATAGCAGGTGGGAAATAAGGTAAATGTGAACCTCAAGGAAGCTAGTTCGGAAAAGGTAAGTAAGATACCTACTGATCCTATTCTGCCGAGGGTTTCTTCATCACAGGTTTGGGCTCCTATCCCTTGTATTGATATTCTGGGTTCCTATGTCGATCAGAAAGTGAATTGCTTGCATTCGAATGCTATTTCTAGGGAAATTTGGGGTGATCAAATTAATTTGTTAAAGCTTTATCATAAGTTACAGAAAATATGGGGGGATATGCATTATTTTTAATTATTGTCTGCGAATGCTTTTATTATTGTCTTTGATTTTCTTTCTTTCAGAGATGAGGTATTAAGAACTTCGCATCATTGGTTTGGAAAACATTTAATTTCAGTTGCAGCTTGGAAACCTTTTTTTCTTCCTGCTTGGTCTAGTTTGAAACTTATTCCTTTCTGGTTTGGTTTACCAAAAATTCCTTTTGAATTTATGGATCCGAATGTTCTTGAGCAAATTGGAAATACTATTGGAACTTTTTTAACATCTAAAATGGACTTTGTGGAGGGGGAGGTTCTGGTAAAAATTTGTGTTCTTATTAACCCTAACAATGTTTGCCCCCATACTTGTAATATCAAGTCTCATGATGGTATTTGGCTCCAGTCAATTAAGAAATTAGATACAGAGCTTCTTAAGTCTCCTTTACTTTTGGATGCTTCGTTACTTATGGATTTTAAGAAAAACCAGCAGGTTGTTGGCTCTGTCCCTAAATCCCTTAATAAAGATAGTTTGTTGGCGGGACCTTCAGTTGAAGTATGTGGAAATGTCTCTTCGCATAAATTGGTAGAAATGGGTCACATAAATCTTGAAAATAATCCATTGTGTCGTAGTTCTGGGAAACCAAATGATCACACTTCGGATTCGGTCTCACTTTCATCTTTTTTGAAGACATTTTCTAATAACGGGGGTATAGTGATGGATGCTAATCCCCTGATAAATGAAGTAGATCATTCATTGACAATAGATTGCCCTAAGATGCCAAATAATCACATAAAAGGTAAGGATGACAATTTGCCTTCATGCACTCATAAAGAGGTTTTTGATTCTTCAAAGAATGTGCATTTAGATAAAAATGTAGTGATTGATATGGAAACTATTAAACAGGTACCTGCCATAGGTCTTCCTAATGATGCTTCTTTAGTTCAGGAAATTAAGAATTTGGTGTCTAATAATTCCCCTATGAATGTTGAAATTAATATGGCTAATGAATCTTCCTTAGGGAATAGTAATCCGTCAGAGGTTGTCCCAGTTATTATGCCAGATGAGAATCTGGTTCAGCAAGTAAATGATATTTTTAACAATCATGCATATCAGATGGATGAGGGTATTACTGATAGAGTTGTTTGTTCAATTGAGAATGATTTGGGGGGTATAAACTCGACCCTTCCAATTTCAGAATCTGCTAATCCTTTTGCGGTTTTGGCTGCAACAAAATTGGGTTTTGAAGATAATCCAATTATCCTGGCTTCTCCAAAGTCATGCAAGAGTTTACCAATTGTCCAAACAACACTGGTTTTTTCACCATCAGTGGTTTCTCTTGGGAGAGGTAGGCCTCCAAATAATCTTAAGACTCAAATGGAAATTGATGCTAGAATTCAAAAGACTTTGTCCCTTTCTCTTGCTAGTGGGCAAGGGAGGTGTTCGGTCTCTCTTGGTAGGCCTAAGAAAACATGCCTAACTCCTGTAAGTGTAAAAAGAAAGACAAGGTCAGGGGCTGTGAAACGTAATTTGCAAGGTTGCTTTGGGGAAAGCAAAAATTCTCTGACTAATGGGAAGAGGGGAGCTTCGGCCTCCCCTCGAGGACAATGAGAATTATTTCTTGGAATGTTAGGGGCTTAAATGCCCCTAACAAGAGACGCTTAATTAAGTCCCAGATGGACTTATTTAAGTGTGATATTTTTATGTTGCAAGAAAAAAAGTTGTCAAAGGAGTCTGCTGATTCAGTTTTTTCATCTTGGAGAAGGTGGAATTTTCTTTCTTCTCCTTCTTGTGGTGTTTCAAGAGGTTTTGCACTGCTTTGGAATAATTATAATATTGAGGTATAGTTAGTGGCATCTGTTACAAATTGGATGTTGACTTTAGTTATAAGCAATATTTCGAAGGTTAAATTCTAGCTTTTTAATATTTATGCCCCGTCAGGAATTCAAGGGAAGAGTAAGTTATGGGGTGAAATAAAGAGGATTTCTTCTCCCTTAAGACATGGTTCCTTTATTATCTTTGGGGGTGATTTTAATGCTATCACTGATTTAGATGAGAAAAGAGGAGGTGTTTTCCCTAATAAAAAGATTATGGATGACTTTGGGGATTTCATTTTTAATATGAGCCTTTTTTATTGTAAGTCTCAGAATGGGGTTTTCACATGGACAAACATGAGAAGGGATTTTTCTCAGATTGCTGAGAGATTAGATCAGTTTTTGTTATCTGAGAATTGGATTGATTCAAATTTTGAATTCTTTTCCTCTATTCTACCGGTCTCGGGTTCTGATCACTTTCCAATTTCCCTATCAGTTATTGAGGATAGGGCTTCTTTTAAGTCTTCATTTAAATTTGAGCCCATGTGGTTTAGGGATTCTTCCTTTTTGCCTCTACTTATGAAATGGTGGAATTATGCTCCTTTCTGTTTTGGGTCTCGTATGTTTCAGATTTCTAAGAAGTTAAGTTATTTGAAATTGAATATTAGGGAATGGAATATCTCGCATTTTAAGAACATTTTTCAGGAGAAACAAAGGATTTAAGATATGATTGAGTGTCTTAATACTCATGTGCTTCAACATGGTATGGTGCCACAAGTTTTTGATGAATTGAAGTCACTAAACTTACAGCTTGAGGAGGTGTTAGCTAGAGAGGAAATCTATTGGAGGTAGAAATCTAGAGAGTTATGGCTTTCAGATGGTGATAAGAACACAAATTTTTTTCATTCTTCAACTAAGATTAAAAGATGTAAGAATGGGATATCTTGTATTCAGTGTCAGAATGGAAATTTATTGATAGAGCTAGAGGATATTGCTTCAGAGACAGTTAGGTTTTTTAAGTCATTATTATCTTCGGAAAATGGAAATCTCAGCAATGATATTATATCTAATATTCCTCCTTTAGTATCTTTGGAAGACAATAAGATGTTGATGTCTCCCTTTTCCTTAGAAGAAGTTAAGAGTGTTGTCTTTGTCATGAATCCGAATAAAGCTCCGGGACCAAATTTTTCAGAAATGTTGGGATTTTGTGAGAAATGATGTTTTATTGGCTCTTGAGGAAGCTAGGAGAAATACGTCTATTTTAAAAGAACTTAATACTACAATGATTGCAATTATTCCTAAAAAAAGAGGATACTAAGACTTTTGCTGACTTCCGCCCCATTGCTTTATGTAACACTTTGTACAAGATATTTATAAAGGCAATTTCCCTTAGGTTGGCAAAAATTCTACCTAGGATCATTTCATTGGAGCAAGGTGGTTTTGTTCCTGGAAGGGAGACGACAGAGGGTGCAATTGTAGCACATGAGGTGTTTCATTCTATTTCCACCCAAAGAACACCGGCCATGATACCTAAACTAGACATGATGAAGGCTTATGATAGAGTAGAGTGGGGTCCTTTATGTGTTGTTCTTGAGAAGTTAGGTTTTTCCAAAGCCTAGGTCAAATGGATTCGTGCATGTATTTTTTCTGCAAGATTCTCAGTTTTAATTAATGGTTCTCCTTGTGGTTTTTTCTCTTCCACCAGGGGTTTGAGACAGGGAGATCCCCTTTCTCCCTTTTTGTTTGTTCTCCTAGCTGAAACCTTTAGTTGGGCTATTAGAGCTGCTAAAGTGGGGGGGCTTTGGAAAGGTATAAGGATTCATAATATTCCCCAAAGTATTTCTCATTGTCTCTTTGCAGATGATACTCTGTTATTTGGACATGCTTCGTTAGTTGAGGCAAAAGTGATTAAAGGAATAATACAAAATTATGCATCATTTTCTAGTCAGAAAGTGAATGGTGATAAATCAAAGATTTTCTTCCTTAATACATCACAACTGGTTCAACTTAGATTGCAATCCTTTTGGGGATTTGAGACTAGAAATCTTCCATGTACTTACCTTGGGATTCCTTTCTTTGTTAAATAGGATAAGATTGGTTTTTGGGATAAGATTATTTTGGTCATTTCTAAAAGAATTCTCTCATGGAACCATAGATGGTTAACTTTGGCAGGTAAAATTGTTCTCATCAAGTCTGTTTTGAATGATGTTTCCATATATCTCATGTCTATTTTGAAGTCTCCAAAAGCAGTTACTGTTAGTTTACAGGATACCCTTAGAGATTTTCTTTGGAACAATAATAAAGATGGCAAGAAAAAATTCCCTTTAGTTGTGTGGGATAAGGTATGTTTGCCTAAGGAACTTGGGGGAACAGGAATTCGGAGTCTAGAGAATCAGAATTTAGCCTTAGGTACTAAGTTGGTTTGGAATTTATATGACAAGCCTAGCTCCTTATGGGCACAGATTATGTTTGCCAAATATTTAAATAATGGACCAAGAGAGTACATTTTTAAAGTCTCAAATTTGCCTTTGGGTTCTGCCATTTGGAATTTCCTTTGTAAATGTAGATCAGTTATTTTGCCTCATCTCTCATGGATTGTTCACAATGGTAGAAAGGTCAGATTTTGGGATGAAGTATGGAATGGATACACACCTTTGGTGAATATTAGTGATTGGTCTCCTCTGATCACTACTCTTTCCTCCCTTTGGGGTATTTTTGTAGCAGATTATTTTGAAATTGTGACTAGTGGACCCCTTAAGCTAGCTAGATGGAAGTCAATTGATTTCTTAGATGTTGATCAAAGTATGAAATTAGATTTTGAGAAGATTTTGGGGGATAGAATTATATTTCTGTCTGATTTTGAGGATGAACTTATTTGGACAAAGAATATTTCTGGTAAGTACACTGTTAAAGATGGTTACAACTCTCTTATGGTTGCTAAAGATTTGTCATCATGGCCTTATAAGTTGTTTTGGCATTTGACTTGTCTTCCTAAAGCTGGAGCCTTTGCATGGTTGGCAGTTCAGGATAGAGTCCTTACAAGTATGCGACTTGATAGGCTTGGTATTACTGTTGTTTTCCCTTGTGTCCTTTGTAACAAAAATTTGGAATCTTCTTCACACTTGTTCCTACATTGTGATTATGCTTATGAATGTTGGCAGTGGTTGTTTGAGAAGTTAAATATATCCTTGGTTATGGGTAAGGATCTCATTTCCAATTTTAGATCTTGGCCCTTTATGTTTGCCTCATCTTTTTATGCATGTCTTTGGATCATATCTCCATCTATTGTGATTTGGAATATTTGGCTAGAGCGAAACAATGGGATATTTAAAAAAACAAGTTCTCCTGCGTCTGAGGTTCTATTAAAAATTGAGTCTTCAATCTCTGAGGTTTCTTTGTCGTTTATTTATAAGAATTTGGACAATCTTACTTCTTTTTCACACTAGGATAGTAGAGTTACTAGAATTTGGAAGATGTTGTCAGTTTTACCCTCTCATGGTTCAATTTTGAAAAAGAATGATGCAATAGGTAAGAGATGCTCTACTAGATTAAAACCTCCTCCGAAGGGGCACTTTAAACTGAATTTTGATGGGGCCTCTCATGGTAACCCTGGGCCTCTCGTGGTAACCCTGGGCCGGCTGGGGTAGGCATGGTAATTTATGATCACAATGCAAATTTTATTCGAGCTAAGTGTCATGCTATTGGTTTTAAAACTAACAATTATGCAGAATTTCATGCTTTGTCTTTTGGATTGGATATAACAATCTCTTTGGGAATTAAGGACTTAATAATTGAAGGTGATTCTATGATGATTATTCAATGTGTTATGAAAAAGAAATCAAATTGTTGGAATTTGCGATATATACTTGATCTAATTTTACAAAAACTAGAATTGTTTGAATCTTTTTTGTTATCCCATTGTTACAGAGAAGTTAATAAGATTGCAGATTATTTGGCAAATTTAGCCATTGATAGTAATGCTAATCAACAAGAGGTGGGTTTTGAGGAAATTCCTTCTAGGGTATGGGAAGGTTTGCAGTAATAGTTATGTGATTTTCTTGAGTAATGTTGATGTAAAATTTTATGATGATAATTATTCTCGCTTTCCCCTTTCATTTCAAGTATTCATGTTCGTCGTCTGGAGGAGTGTTCAAGCTCATGGTATTTGATACAATAGTGTTTTTCCAAAGGTTTTTTGATACTTTCTTTTTGGCAGGAAGGTTTTTGGCTCATGGGATTTGGCATAGGGCTTTGGAAAATTTTGTCTTCTTCCATTGAAGAAACTGTGGATTCTACATTTGAAAATTATGTGGGCTCTATGTAAAACTGATATTATATGTGTTGTGACCGCATTTTGTATGTGGTTTTCCATGGGGTGTATAAATTGTTCTGCTAGATACTATAGGTTTATTTCATGAGCTGTGACCAGAGCTTTTCTTCCCAGGGTTCTTTCCTCTGGTATGCTCTTTGAATTGTAGGGAAAAATGGTGTCTCAACCTTGCATTTATGCGAGGTTACTATTTATATTAAGTTTTCATTTGAGCACGAAATGGTGCGAAACTCTCCCTAAAGCTTCTGGTTGGTTAGATAAGCATTCCGGTAAAGTTGCATCGTAAGGTCACAGCTAGTTTTGAAGATATTAATGTTTTCGTCTTGGAGGGGTGCGATAAAATGTTTAAACTTAATTTTGGGGGCTTTAGAGGCTCCTAAACACCTTGAAAAGTGACCATAACCAATGAAGCGGGTTACGAGGTGATAGAGAACTTCGCGAGCTTTCCGGCGCTTCAAATGGTTCGTCAATCGGACACCCGGTTCTCAAGTTATGGCCTCCGGAAGTTTGTACTCCTGAAATAGGAAAAATAATTTGTATCGGATACATAAATGAGCTGTAAAGGGGAGCGACACATGTTGATGTGTGCTTTAACATGTCATAGGGAATCTAGAAGGGAGATAAGGTCGGCTACACCTTATTGGGTGGTTTTAGCCCATGGTTTTGTAATACCGTTTGACGGTTTCTTGTATTGTATCTCCTATTTATGAGGTGTGTGAGATAGAGGTTTTGTGTAAGAGTCTTATGGCTATTGAGTTGCCTCTAAATCTCTGATTAATGGTACTCCTGCGAAGATCTTGCTCTGCAAGTATGTTGTAATCTATTTTGATTGCTGAATAAAATATTGAGCTCCTTTTGGAGTGTGGGGTTTTTCTCCCGAAAAGGGTTTTCCCCACGTAAATCACTGTGTTGTGGTATGAATGCTATTATATCTATTTCTATTTTCTGTAACTGTTGTAACGATCTGAAAAAGTTTTGCATTACCCTCCTCTCAAGGTTAGTGTAGGAAGTTGTTTCCGCTACTTAACTTCCTTACAAGTGGTATCAGAGCCTGATCACCTTTGGTTTCAATTGTGGGCAGTTGGGTTTTCTGAACTAATCCAGATTTGAGTGGGAGCTTGTGCAGAAGACACTTTTTGATCTTGTTGCAGGAATATTCAGATGGCGAGTTCGTCAGGGAGAATAGAGGTGGAGAAATTTAATGGAAGTAATTTTGAGATGTGGAAGCTGAAGATGGAAGATCTGCTAATAGATCGAGATCTTTGGGATGTTGTTGATGCGAATGTCCAAAGGCCCTCAGATCCTACTGCGGCAGCTCAGTATGATGTTATGGACCGAAAAGCCAAGGGTCTAATCAGACTGTGCCTGGCAGACTCTGTTCTAATCAATGTCCATGAAGAAAACTCTGCAAAGAAGCTATGGACTAAGCTTGGTGAGATGTATCAAGTGAAATCTTTATTAAATCAAATTTTCTTAAGAAAGAAATTGTATTCCTTGAAGATGGAAGAGGGTGGAGGAATTGCAGACCACCTGGAAGCATTCAATATGCTGGTGGCTCAATTAGTATCCGTTGGTGTTAAGATGGACGAGGAGGAGAAATGTCAGATCTTACTTTGTTCTTTGCCTGATTCGTGGGATTCTCTTGTTATGGCTATCGGTAGTACTTCTGTTGTTTTGAAATCTGAAGACGTGGTGGGTGCCCTACTTGGTGAAGAGATGCGAAGGAAGGTATCCATCAGTTCAAAGGAAGCCCTAACCGTTCATGGAAGACCTAAAGAGAAGAATGAGAAGCGCGGCAAGTCCAAATCCAAAGGGAGATTGAAATCTCCTAGAAAGTCCAAAGTCATTTGCTGGAATTGCGGTAAACCGGGTCACATCCGTAAGGACTGCAAAGAAGAAAAGAAGAAGAAGAAAAAGAAAAAGTTCGATTCTGATTCTGAGTTCGACAAGGAAGATGGCGATGCATTTATTGCGGCTTTGGCGACTCATGCAGGTAATGATGCCTGCTAATTGACTCAGGTGCATCTTTTCATATGACTTCCAATAGAGATTGGTTTTCTGAATATGAAGGATTTAATGGAGGTAAGGTGTACTTGGGTGATGATTCACCTCTAGACATTGTTGGTCGAGGTAAAGTTAGAATCAAGTTTTCTGATGGTAGAATAAAAAAGATTAATGGTGTGCTGCATATCCCTGGATTAAAATGAAACCTGTTATCTGTGAGCAAACTGATAGATGCAGGTGTGCAGGTAGTCTTTTCTGAAGCAGGATGTAAGATGATTAAGGGTGCTATGGTAGTTGCTAGAGGTGTCAGGTTTGGCACTTTGTATAAGCTTGAAGCATACACTGTTGAGTGTAATAGCACTTCTTTAAAAAGTAAATCTGCGGATACTTCACTGGAAGATTTGAAGGTTTCACCTTCAGCAGATGGAAATGGTTTTTGGGTACCTAAGGGTTCTCTTTCGTCTGAAGCAAAGTTACCTGCAGAGAAGACTATGTTATGGCACCAGAGACTTGGCCACATTGGAGAAAAGGGTCTAAGGACCTTGAAAAATAAAAACCTTGTTGAAGGTTTGAATGATTGTAATCTTGACTTTGATTTCTGTGAGCATTGCATTTATGGAAAACAAAACCGCGTTCAGTTTTACTCAAGTTCTCATAAAACTTGTGGTGTTTTGGATCTTATCCATTCTAATGTGTTTGGTCCAGTAGATGTCTCTTCGATTGGAAAATCCACATATTATGTTTCATTTATTGATGATTTTAGTAGGACATGGGTTTATTTTCTAAAGAGTAAATCTGAAGTTTTTAGTCGTTTTAAAGAATTTAAAGCAATGGTTGAGTTGCAGACTAGAAAGAAAATAAAATGTTTGAGAACTGATAATGGTGGTGAGTTTTGCTCTAATGATTTTGATAGATTTTGTAAAGACTGTGGAATTAACAGGCAGAAGACAACTCCGTATTCTCCACAGCAGAATGGAGTTGCAGAAAGAATGAACAGGACATTGATGGAGAAGGCTAGGAGTATGTTGAGTGGTGCTGGTCTCGAACAAAAGTTTTGGGCTGAAGCTGTTGCCACTGCTTGCTACCTGATTAACAGGTCTCCTACATCAGCTCTTGTTGATAAAACGCCTATGGAAGCATGGTCAGGTCACAAGCCTTCATTGAGACATCTTAGAGTTTTTGGTTGCGAGGCATATGCACATGTGCCAAAGGAGAAGCGAACAAAGTTGGAGAACAAGGCTGTGAAATGTATCTTCATTAGGTATAGTTATGGTGTGAAAGGATACAAGCTTTGGGACCCTGTTGCACAAAAGGTAATTCACAGTAGAAGTGTTATTTTTAGAGAAATTAAGTCTCCTTCTGTTACATTGCAGCCAGAACAGACTAAAAAAAAAGATGTGATTCAACTTCCTTCTACACCTGAAAGAGTTGAATCGAGACCCCTAGATAGGCAAGAAGTTGAGGAGAGCTCGTCTAGCTCTGAATCTTTAGAAGAGAAGGAAGAACCTCCAACTCAGCTTGTTCGAAGGTCTACAAGACATAGACAACCACCTGAAAGGTATTCACCTAATGATTGGAGATGTATTTTTGCTCTGAATACTAGTGTGGATGAACCAAAATCTGTAGAAGAGGCATTAGGTATGAATGATGCAGAATCCTGGAAGATTGCTATGGAGGAAGAAATGGTAGCTTTGAAAAAGAATGATACATGGGATCTTGTACCATTGCCTGAAGGACGAAAATCTGTTGGTTGTAAATGGGTGTTCAAGAAAAAGATTGGTTCAGATGGAAGCATTGAGAAGTATAAAGCAAGGTTGGTTGCAAAAGGCTACTCTCAGGTTGAGGGTGTTGATTACGGTGAGATATTTTCTCCTGTTGCAAAAATGACGTCCATTAGATTTTTGCTTTCTATTGCTACTGCTTATGATTTAGAGGTTGAGCAAATGGATGTGAAAACTGCTTTTCTTCATGGTGATTTGGAGGAAGATATTTATATGACACAGCCAGAGCACTATGTGGTGAAAGGCAAAAGTAATTTGGTCTGTAAATTGAAGAAATATTTGTATGGCCTCAAACAAAGTCCTAGGATGTGGTACCAGAAATTTGATACATGTGTTGAGTTTGGGATTTGAACGTTCTAAATCAGATCACTGTGTTTATTATAAATCTGATGGTGATCATTTCTTATTCATTGCACTGTATGTTGATGATATGTTATTCATTGGTAAAGGGAAAGGTATGATTTCAGAACTGAAGTCTCAGCTCGCTGCTAAATTTGAAATGAAAGATCTTGGTGCAGCAAAGCACATTCTTGGGATGGAAATTAGAAGAGATAGGGTGAACAGAAAGCTATGGCTTGGCCAGAATAAGTATGTGAATTCAGTGTTACAGAGGTTCAACATGCAGAATTGTAGACCATTGAGTGTTCCTTTTACAGTTGGAATGAAACTATCTATTTTAGATTGTCCTACATCCCCATTGGAGATGGAAGACATGAGCAGAGTGCCTTACCAGAGTGCGGTTGGAAGCTTGATGTATGCTATGGTCTGTACTAGACCAGATATTGCCCAAGCAGTGGGAGTACTTTCTAGATATATGTCTAATCCTGGTAGAGTTCATTGGGATGCAGTCAAAAGAGTCTTCAGATATTTGAAGGGTACTTCAGAGTATTCTTTGTGTTATCATGGTAATTCAGTTGGAGACATGACTTCCCTTGATATCCATGGTTATGTGGATTCAGATTGGGCAGGTGATATTGATAGCAGAAGATCCACCAGTGCTTATGTGTTTACTTTGTTTGGTGGTGCAATTAGTTGGATGAGTAAGCGACAGGCTGTGGTTGCTTTATCTACTACTAAAGCAAAGTATATGGCAGCTACTCATGCTTGTAAAGAGGCCATTTGGCTTAAGAGACTGTGTTCGGATATTGGAATAAAACAAGGTACAGTGACAGTTTACTGTGACAGTCAGAGTGCAATTAGCCTAGCTAAGAACCCGACATTTCATGCCCAGACCAAACATATTGATGTTCAGTATCATTTTGTTAGAGATATGGTCGAAGATGGTAGGGTGAAGCTGGTTAAGGTGGAAACTTTGATGAATGTTGCAGATGCTTTAACTAAGGCTGTGAGCACAGAGAAGTTCAGATGGTGTTCAGAGTCTATGGGCCTTATGGCCCCTAGCAATTGATTCATTGTGTTGACATTCCCTTCCGCTCTTGCAAGGTGTTCGACAAGTGGGAGATTTGTAGGGAAAAATGGTGTCTCAACCTTGCATTTATGCGAGGTTACTATTTATAGTAAGTTTTCATTTGAGCACGAAATGGTGCGAAACTCTCCCTAAAGCTTCTGGTTGGTTAGATAAGCATTCCGGTAAAGTTGCGTCGCCAGGTCACAGCTAGTTTTGAAGATATTAATGTTTTCGTCTTGGAGGGGTGCGATAAAATGTTTAAACTTAATTTTGGGGGCTTTAGAGGCTCTGAAACGCCCTGAAAAGTGGCCGTAACCAGCGAAGCGGGTTACGAGGTGATAGAGCACTTCGCGAGCTTTCCGGTGCTTCAAACGGTTCGTCAATCGGACACTCGGTTCTCAAGTTATGGCCTCCGGAAGTTTGTACTCCTGAAATAGGAAAAATAATTTGTATCGGATACATAAATGAGCTGTAAAGGGGAGCGACACATGTTGATGTGTGCTTTAACATGTCATAGGGCGTCTAGAAGGGAGATAAGGTCGGCTACACCTTATTGGGTGGTTTTAGCCCATGGTTTTGTAATACCGTTTGACGGTTTCTTGTATTGTATCTCCTATTTATGAGGTGTGTGAGATAGAGGTTTTGTGTAAGAGTCTTATGGCTATTGAGTTGCCTCTGAATCTCTGATTAGTGGTACTCCTGCGAAGAGCTTGCTCTGCAAGTATGTTGTAATCTGTTTTGATTGCTGAATAAAATATTGAGCTGCTTTTGGAGTGTGGGGTTTTTCTCCCGAAAGGGTTTTCCCCACGTAAATCACTGTGTTGTGGTATGAATGCTATTATATCTATTTCTATTTTCTGTAACTGTTGTAACGATCTGAAAAAGTTTTGCATTACCCTCCTCTCAAGGTTAGTGTAGGAAGTTGTTTCTGCTACTTAACTTCCTTACATGAATCCTGTGTAAAAAATAAAGTAAAAAAATATTAATAAAAAAGTTTAGTGGAATAATCCACTTTTATTGAAAAAAAAAAAAAATTAAATTTAATAGTTAATAAATTAGCATTTATGGTTTATAATTTTTTATTTATTTTTTTATCGATGACATGGATTTTTAGCCTGGTCCAATCACCAAGTGAGGCAACAAACTAGGGGGCCTCAACCCCGCCTTACTTTTTTGAGGTATTAATACCTCTAAGAATTAGTTCTATTAGCAGCCGCGAGCGAAAACCTCCTTATCACTCCACCAATCATGGTTCCTCTTTATCTCTCCACCCATGAAGTGCAGCCTCCTTATCACTCCATCCTTGCCAGGGCTATGTCAACTCATTTGTGGCGATGTGAGTCGAACATGGGACCTCCCCATTCTGGGGTTCGTGACTTTACCATCATGCTGCAAGGTGAACCCCTATGGTTTATAATTTTATATCATTATAAAATTAACTATTAATAATTTAATATTAAATAATAAATACTAAACAAATTTAAAAAATTTAAACAGTCTTATTAATTATTATACTTTGCAGATTTGAACAGTCTTATTATATTACACAAATTGAAATAATAAAAATAATAATATAGTTTGTAAACTTTTAGTTTTTTTAAATTTTTGATGAATTAAAGAACTGTATATTAGTGTTAAATTTGCAAATTTAACACTAATATCATATTGTATATCAGTGTTAAATTTGCAAATTTAACATTAATAACAGACTGTATTTCATTGTTAAATTTGCAAATTTAACAGTGATAGATTGTATATCACTGTTAAATTTGCAAATTTAACAATGATATACAGTTATAGATTGTATATCACTGTTAAATTTGCAAATTTAACAATGATATACAGTCTATTGTATATCACTGTTAAATTTGCAAATTTAATAGTGATATACAATCTCATAAAATATTATACAGTCTCATAAAATAAGAAGGCATATATTTGTGGCATTTTGCAAAAAACTCAAAATAATCTAATTACAAAACCAATGTGCAAAAAAACATAAAACTGGTAATAGTTTTTGAATTTTGTTTTGTTTTGCAGAATGTCGGCGGGGGAACAATGCTTGTACTCCTTGTGAGGATATGTTGACCATGTTCGAGGGTCAAAAGGAATAGGGGGGACAACCACTATTAAATGTAAGCGTTGTCCATTGGGATGGAAAGGTACCTACATGAGGGTGAAGGCTCATCTCCTTCACCAACCAGGACACGGTGTTGAAGTTTGTACAAATGAGTCAAACAATATGATGTTGTGAGGGAGCAAGAAAGGACTGATGGGAAAATTTACAATATGAGCTCCTCTCATGCTTCAACCACAGGGACAACTAGAGAGTGGTGCAGGAGCACCTGAGCACCTGAATGCTCAAATCCTAGCAGGTATAACATTTTATTGCAAATTAAGCATGTGTGTTTATTTTTATGCTTCTAGTAGGTTTAATAGGTTTGTTTTGTGGTGTAATAAGGTTTGGAACTCATTTTGTGAGTTTCCAAGATTTTTTTGGTTTTTTGCTCGGTAGGCTAAAAATTGTCAATTTTGGGTCCAAATGAGCATTTTTGAATTTTTGATGTTGTAAAGCCTTGAAAGGCATTGGAGCATGTTTATTTAGTGTTTATAAATGATGTTGAGTCATTGGTTTGAGTGCCAAGTCACCGGAAGTCAAAATGCAATTTTTGAGCAACAAAAAGTTGTCAAAAAGTTGTCAAAAGTTGTCAAAAAAGTGGTTTTTGGTGGTTTTGGTTAGTTCCAACCTGTACCTGTCCATACAAGGGCTTCAATAAGTTGGCACATGTATAAAAACCATGTTCCAATCATGTATGGGTTGTTCATGTGGGAAAAATAAGAGAAATACTTGTTTGTGCTTGTATTTTATGAGTTTTTAACTAGTTTTCTGCACTTTTTAGAGTACAATCCGTACCATGGCTCCATGAGTCCGTACTGAACCTGTTTTTGATTTATGTGATCTCCTTTGATGTTTTAGTAGTTATCTCTGATATTTTCTTGGGGTTTGGAACAAGTTTTGTTTGAAGTGCTCTTGAGAAAGGCATTGTTTTGTGGTTCCAATGGAAGATCATTCATGGTCCAACTAATTTCTTCAAAGTCTCTTCATCCATGGCTTTGAGGGAATTTGTTGGATCTATACATACTGTACCATACATCCATTTTCCTTTTCTAACAATGCACAGGTGTTTGTAAACCCATGGCAAGTATGTGGAGTGAGCAACTTGGCTTGGGTATTCTTAGATTTGTTTGAATGGTAATTTGTTGTTCATAGCACTGTACTTTTGAAATGTTGAAGAAGAGTTAAGTTGGCAAGACTTATCATTGCCTTTTACCATCCTTGTCTCTCTCATGACTTGGTTGGATGCAAGAAGAAAAGGTGTAAACAGACTGAAAGACAGTGTGTCACTGTTTCACTGTTAAAACCTCAGTGCCAACCTCCCTCAAGGACAGCATGGAATGATGGATTCCTTTTTTTTGTGTATCATGGAATGTATTTAACTGTGTTTTAAATGTTAAGAAGATAAGATACACCATTGGATTGTAAAGGACCTAAATAAGGATCCTAGAGAAATGTATTTTCTATCAGAGTCTTATATGGCTGTCATGTTTTGTGTCATCTTTTGAGTGTTCAAACTCATAAGATCCTTGAAGAAGATATATGTATTACTTTACCTTGTTATTAACACCTTCTTGCAGATCAAGGATAGAGTGAAGAAGCAAATCAAAGAAAGAAAGAAAGTTGTAATCAGTTGTAAGACTGTTAAAGTGCAGTGATGGCGGTTTATGAGCAACAGTCATAAGAAATCCCTTCTTATTTGCTTTGCAGGGTGTTCAAACTCATGTTAAGTCACTGTTGCATCTGCATTTGATATACCTTCATTGTATTTGGTTTACAAATATTGAAATTGTGTGCAAAACACTAAAAACATCGTTGTCCCAGTCCACTAGACTATTTTTTCTGTGTAAGGGCAGCAATATGACACTTGTTTGATATAATGACAGTAGTCTAAGATGAATTTTGAGTCCTTGGAAGTGTTTGGCATATGTTAAAGCAAGGTTTGAACATTTAACTTGGGTCTAGCATCATGGAGGAAACCTTTAATTTGCAAACCCTCACCAAAACTCTTAAAAACCCTTGAAAAGTGCCTATTTTGTGGGACAGTCCTCAAACAGTCTGTACAGTACTTGCCATAGAAAAAATCCTAGAGTCTTCATCATCAATAGACCACATCTCCAAGTGTTTGTCATGAAGTTTAACAGATTGAGCAGGGTGAACAAATTTCATTAAAAACTAGGGCTAATTCTAGTAGCCTTTTTGGAGCAAATTTGACAATTTCATGAAATCGGTAGGGAAGGAGGAGTAAGTGATGGTTTCAAATCATCAAAACTGATAAGTTAAGACCTAAGACACCCTACTACAAGCTCCTCAACATTGCACTAAGTCATTTGATCAAAATGATCATTTGAACCTAGAAGTTGCCTTGAGTAAACCAACGTTTTTTGCACCCAACTTGGAAATTTTCATTCTTGAAAGGTGAAGGACAGTCATCACACTTTGCAGACCTGTTTAGATGCTCAGTCAACACATTAATATGATTGAAATCCTTAAAGGTGCAAACAAGGTTAGGTAAACCATGGTTCTCCAACAGTTGCCCATTCCTGGAAGAGAGGAGATTCAGCTAGTTGGACAACCAAACTTGTTCATTTTTGGTGACACACAAGAGGATCTCATTTCAGACTTGAATGCCTTAGCATGGAAGGTAAGGAGGAGTGATTTCCAATACAATAGGGTGCAAGCAGTGTTGAATAGAGAGGAGGAGATAGGAGAAAGGTTTAGAAGAATCCCATTTGTGCCTAGGGATTGATTTGGGAAGCACATTGAGAAAAAAGCCCACCAACCTCAAAAGAAGACTAACTTCTATTCTACCTCCTCATTAGAGAGCCAGAGGTAGATGTGTCTTCTAGTGTTGTAGGAGCACAACAGTCTGAGTCTCACAAGAGACCACATACTAGCATCTCAAACCCCATTGGTAGGCTATTTGATGTGCAAGGTCAAGAAGCAATTGATGCAACAATTGCACACTTCTTTTATGCAAATAGAATACCATTTAATGTTGCTCACTCACCTTTCTATGTAAAGATGGTACAAGCTATCAATAATGGACTAGCTGGGTATAAACCACCTAGATCTGAAAAGCTTGACACAACTCTAATTAACAAGGAAAAAATTCGATTAGAGCAACAAACTGCACCAATGAAGAGAGTGTGGTCTACAGAAGGTTGCAGTATAGTGATGGATGGGTGGATAGATGCTATAAATCGTCCACTACTTAATGTCATGGTGACATGTAGCAAAGGGCCTTATTTTTTGAAGGCAATAGATTCTTCAAGGCAAGAAAAGAATGCATATTTTCTTTATAACCAGCTATGTGACAACATTGAGGAGGTGGGGGCATCACATATAGTCCAAGTTATTATCGATGTTGCCCCTATTTGTAAAGAAACATGTATGATGGTACAAAACAAGTACAAGCATATATTTTGGACACCTTGTTGGGTGCATTCATTAAAAAATGCACTCAAAGATATTGGCAAGTTCCAATGGGTTTCAGACCTCATAGAAAATGGCAGAAAAATATAGATGTTCATATGTAACCATCATTACACACAAGCCATTTATCGTACGTTTGCCAAGGTGGAACTTCTCAAACCAGCTAATACACAGTTCATTTCCTATTTTATTCTTCTTAATCGCCTTTGTAAAGTCAAAGGAGCTTTGTGTTCCATAGTTGTTAGTGATGCATGGACATCTTGGAGGCAATCCGCATCAGATACTGCAGTTGAGGTGAGAGGTTTGGTCCTCGACGACTGTTTTTGGGCTGATGTCAGTGGATTTTATTAGGCCCATATGTTAGGTGATTAAATTCATAGACTCGTACAAGCCATGTTTGGGGGAAGTTTATGGAGAAATAGATTCCATGTGTGAAAGAGTAAAAAAAAAAAAATTGATGCAAAAGATTCTTCTTTATATCCTTTGATAGAAGAAAAGTTACATGGAAGATGGAAGAAACTCAACACACCCCTTCATTATGATGTCCATGCCTTGAATCCTAAATGGCATAATATAGAAGAGACCACAAAGAGGGCTCCACGTGAGGATAGAGAGGTAATGAAAGGATTTTGGGTTGCAATAAAAAAGATTTATTGTAATGTCCCGCCAGGAACCCTAAAGGAAAACAACACTACAAGGCAAGGGTAAAATAATTTATTTTTTTTAAGATTAAGTGCATCAATTATTACATTGCATGTTTAATAACACAAGTAAAAGTCTAACAAATGAAATCCTAAAGGGTTTCCAACGAAGATTACTTCGTTACTAAAACAACATCATAGGGTTAATCCAATTATCCATCTAATTAGGGAACTCAATTGCATTTAATTAAATCATATTCATAAACTAAATTTCACATTGAAAGATTTTAAGTGATACAATATATTTATTTTCCATGAAGCAATTACACATAAGAATAAAGATAACTGAATTAAGATTATAATATTCAATAATTACATGGCTTTCAATAGTACAAATGAAATACATAAATTACAATACCAAGGTTACATAGATTACTGATACAATGACCACATGGGTCTCAAATATACATAATCACGAACATGAGCTGATACTGGAATCACGAACCAAAGGTACACCAACGAAGCCGATCCTTGCATGAAGGTACGAACAAGAATATCCAATGGGAAGTGGCACTACCACCCGACCATTTGATCCCAAAATGGAATCACCCCATCGTGCTAGGAGATAGAAGAAGACCCTCAAGCAAACAAAACAAGACAAGTACGACAGTACAATATGACTGCAAAACTCATGTGACTTGACTCACAAAACACTAGTGACCCTAAAGAGAGAGTGTCATCGCATGGCTTAAGATGGTTACCCTAGGTAGGTCTCCATAGGTCCCGACCCCCATCCTGGGTTATCCTGGTAACCTTTCCCGAACCCCTGGCTCCATCCAAGTATCATGTTGACCATACCAACCCTTCGTGAAGACAAGGTGGTAGGTTTGTCGTTCCAGGCCTTCCCACAACATCTTGAGCCTATACAAGCATCAACCATGTGTGAGGTACAATATCTTAATTAGTATTACATCTACCCACCCCCTAATCAATTATTAGATTATCACTTATTAACTGACTTTCGAGGGGTTATCCTGCCATCCTCTTCGGGTGTGGCCCCCGCTTGAACGCCACTCTCTCATAGGCACTAACAGGTACGGTCTCTCTACAAGAACCCTATGGCGAAACTGACAGTCATATCTAATCCTAACAAAATATAGGTGAAGGATATACAAATCAATAACTCAGGATTGACCATTTGGAACAACACACACAATGGTTCACATCAATAGGGTTACACAACAACACCTAACCATGGAGGTATAACAACCATTACGACATGACGACAACTCAAAACCAGAATTACAACGTAAATAAGCTTTTACCAAAAACTACCATTTATACTAAAGATCTTATTATAGGCAATCTTTAATACATTCAAAGCATTAAATACTTGCAAATACTGAAATTCAAGAAATATAGAAAATACGGCAAGGTTGATAAAAGAGATTCAGAGTCATCATTTGTCCAGTAATGCTAATATTAACCACATTTAGAGAAATAAAAATAAATCCCCCCAACATATATTCATGATTAATTTATAAAGAAACCCAAACATATGCTTTCATGAAAATAAAATAAATTTCGAATTATATATATATATATATATATGAGAATATATTCATCGAATATATACCATATAAATATATCACATTAAAATATATATATTAAGACATAAAATTAATTTTCACAATATACTTTAATTCCCAAATAATAAAATATCATAACTTAATAATATATATATATACTAAACATTAAAAAAAAGAAATCTGAATCTCATAACTTACTGCAGGCACGCGAAGGGAAGGGGAATGAATTGTTTGCTTGGTAGTTTTGCTACCATATGGTAGCAAGCTACCGCCCCAACATATCATTTTTTTTTTAATCAGAGATTATAAAATCTCATCTCCAGCACTCTGAGAAAACATAGTCTAATAAAATCACAAAATTATTTTTAAAAAGAAATAAAAAAACTTTAACCCCACAAAATAATTACTCGTAAAGAAATATACCAGAAAACTCCAATCTCTGAGACAAAACAGAGATTGGGAAAAACACCAAATCCCTTACAATTTCCTTCACAAAGCCAAATTGGCTGAAAACTAATAAGACTGGCAATCCCCAATTAAATTTTTGGGCCAAAACAAGAATGGAGGAAGAGGAATTTTAACTCAAAATTCCTACAAATTTTGAAACTACCAGAAAGGAAATAATTAATTGGGAGCACAAGAGAGAAATTTTGGCAAATTTTGCCAGCATAACTCCCCCAATTTCACAATTTAAAAAAATTACAACATATACAAAAAATCAATTTCATCCATAACTAAAAATGGAGGAATTGATTTCAAACAAAAACATAACATGAAATAATCACAGAAAGAGATTGGAGGTGCATTTTTAATCAATAATCGACTGAGATTCCCATTAAATCTCATAACCACTATTTCAAAACAACTCCAATCATTTTACCAATTTTTCATACAACATACAGAAGAAGGGGAAGAAATATAATTTTTTTTGTAAACAAAACAAAGTAGAGGCTATCCAACCTATGAAGCTTTCCAGGAAGCAATTTGTGGAAGAGCTTCGATCCTGCAACTAGATTCCCAAACCAAATCCTTCTTCCAAACAATTTCCAAATTTTGCCTTCCAAAAATATGCATCCCCTTTCCGTGAACTCACAGGAATAAATAGAAAAATATTTCAACCTAAAGTTTTAGGTTGAAATGTTTTCTCATCCAATCACAATTTCAATAATAAAATTACTTTTCTAATTTCCTTCAAAAAGGTAAATGGGAATTTCAATTTTTTTTTTTAAATTCATTTCTTTCTCCATGGTATTTAATTAACTTTTCTAAAAAATGAAAAAACAATAATTTAAGCTCTATTTTCATTTTTTATTTTTTTTTTAAATCTAAAAGACAATAGCAAGCACTTAACTTTATTTATTTATTTATTCCTTTTTTTTCTACTTGATTTAAATATGGTCACTTTTCCAATACAATGCAATTATCAATTTAAATTTAATAACTCCATTCAATTAACTAATCCATAACATAAAGGCATAATAATACTGTAGCGTCCTAAAATTGCGACACTTGCAATTTCGACTGCATTTCGGTCTTCACGATGGCGACGCAACACGCAACCTGAATGGAGACCCCAAAACTTGTTCACGACACTGAAAACTGCATTTTTCATGCACCCTGGCCTGAACCTCCTTTGCACCCCGCTGTCCTGGAGGTGGGACCAGAGCGCCCAGCGCCCTGGTCCCTCAGGACCAAGGCACCCCCTCAGGACCAAGGTGCCCAGCGCCCTGGTCCTCCAGGACCATGGCGCCCAACGCCCTGGTCCCTGGGTCCTATTTTGGGCCCGGTCTCCTAAGTGGTATCGGGTCTTTTTGATTGCAATTTGGAAATATACTTCCCTGGTCGGCCTAAGGTCGGGAAAATCAGTCTATCAGCCCTAATTGACAAGTATATAAACTACATTTTCCTCTTTCATTCGATATGATGGAAAAGGCGTGGAAACTATACTCAAGCATTCAAGCATTCAAGCAATTGATCATTTCAAGTCTCCATTCAAGGCTAAGTGTTGCATTCAAGTCAAGGATTCAACCATTGAAGAGGAGATCACTTATTACATGCTACATACTACAACATACAACATCTAAACCTTCGCACATAAGGATACAAACATCCTTAGAACAAGGTATTAGTACTTGTTTTACATTACAGTCATTTACATTTACAGCTCTTGCTCATTTCTTGGTTAATTCCAAAACCGGGGTTTGACCTAAAGGCAAACCCCTAATCCCTAACCCCCCATCGTCTTTGCTTTTCTGTGTGTAGGTTGCAGGTACGCGGCTGAGATTGAAGATCTGGAATCCTTGTGCAGAGACGAACTGATCCCCCTTCGTTTCGCGGATTTTTCGGAGGACCGTGGCGCCGGGCGCCATCGTCCCGACAACTTTTGCTCAAATTTGCAGAATAGCGACGTATCGACATTTTACTGCTAATTCCAGGTCCGCAGCTTCATCCTATAACCTAAACTCAGTTTATAAGCGAATCTTTATGACTTTCTATGCATTCTTAGCTTAATTTCCTTAATCAACATTCTTTACAAAAGAGGGTAGCTTTGCTTTCCAAACCCTTGAAATTCATCTAGCATCCAATCTTACCTTGTGTGGGATTGGATCTTATGAGTTTCAACCCCTCTTTTGAATGTAAAGTCTTCCCCCTAAGTGAAAACCCATCGAATCCTAGCGAACCTCCCTTCTCTCTCCTCGGAGTTGGAAGAGGGGAGACCAACTGGGGTTCGACAGCGATTTTCCGCTTTACAAATACATAAATTAAATACACCAACTATGAAATGATGCCATAAACTCAAGTAAATAATCTAATCCACTAGGGAACGCAAACCAAGAAAAACCATACGAAGACTCTAAAAAAGTCAAACGAACAAAACTCGAAGGCCGAACAAACGAAAAGGACGACCAACTGACGACACTCACATGAGTGTAATTGAGGGTAAAATTAGGGTCAACCACTATCTCCTCTACTCCCATTAGACAAATAAGGCACGCTTAGACCTGTGAAGCCAGGTGGAGACGATACCCTGTACCTACCCGGTACTTGTACTTGCAATGTCTTGCATCATCGAACCACACATGCATATATAAAAATATAGAATACACAACACGCACACCGATGGAGGAGAATCATGACGTTCCCTGTCTCACCGGAGTGAGTGAAGGAAAATCATCCCCTCGCATCCAATACACTTGCAAACATGTAACATATAAATAACACATCGCATATGTAAGGTAAAAGTGTCAGTCCATGACAATAATCCATAAAAATAACACTAATCACTAGTACTGAAACACTGTAATAAAGCATACGTCACATATCTAGTTTAAGTATGAAACAATATTAAATAAGTCTAAATAAAGTTTAACAATAATGTATCAACTGAAAAGTAAACTGTAGTAAAATATAAGTCTAACAAGTTTGATTGAGAAGGGGTGCTACATTTATGGTCAACATGAGGATGCCTCAATCATAAGGACTTGATGGAATAAATTTTCACGTGGGCAAGGTGATTCCTCTTCAGTGGAAGCTTTATATGCAGGAAAAGAAAGATCTTTTAGAGTGGTGGTGGAACCATGGAGGTGAAGCCCCTGAATTGCAATCATTTGCAATCAAATTGCTCTCACAAGTAGTTAGCTCTTCATCTTGTGAGAGGAATTGGAGCACTTATGGTTTTATTCATTCACAAAAGAGGAACCGATTGGAGTCAAAGAAAGAAAAGAACTTGGTCTAAATTCATAGCTCACTTTGTCTTCTCTCTCGTGTTGATCTTGGTTACATGGAGGGTCCTTCAGCAAAATGGGACCAAATTGCACCTAATGATGGAGTTGCAGCCATGGGGGATGAAGCGGTTGAACCAGATGGCCTTAATGAATTGCCCCCAATTCTACTACCATCAAAGGAACCTGAGTTGGAGAGTGACGAGTATTTGGAGATCATCCTAGCTGAGGACCTTCATATGGATGATCCAGACATAGCAAAGTAGATGATAGATTTCTGATTATTTTTTTTTGTTCATGTATCAGCATCAAACTATCAATGTTTTGAATTTCAATTTGTAATGATGTTGCTAACTAATATGAAATATCAAATATGTAGTGTGAGTTTTGTACTTTTCACTCTTTTTGACACAATGACATTTGACATGTGTATTTAAAATTGAAAGTTAATATTGATTTGTTAAACTTTTCCACTATTCTTGTTTCCAAAATTCTATGTTATGATATTTACTGAATAATTATAAAATTATATTAAAAAAGTAATTTGTTGTCTCCACTACCCCCGTCTCCTATTTTTGAAAAAACTTCGTATCGGTACCAGTACCCGTCTCCGAAGTACCCAAGTACCCATCTCCTTGTAACCTTGCTTTTATCTAGGTAGTGAACATAAACATTCATATTCCAATCCCAAGTTGGATTGTGAATGAGTGTCTCTCTAAACTGTATTATAGAAATTAGTTGCAAAAACTTGTTTTGTAGGATTGTATATATTCAAAGCTAGTGTTTTAATTTCAGAACTATCCAAATGTTGGAGCATAAAGATTATGTAAAAACTTTGTAAATTTGTTTTAACATAATAATTTAATGATTTTTTTTATTGCAACATGTTTTTTATTTGTATTATGATTCATCACAATAATGCAAAAGATAGGGATTTTTTTAAAAATAAATCATTTAACAAGATTAATGAAAGGTAGTACAATATATTCTTAGCTCTATACACAGATGACTCCTATGGTTGATGCCAAAACACAAGTGTCAAGAGAAGCAATAAAGAATGGTTGGTACAGTCCTTAAGTATCACATGACAAAGTAAAGAGCCTAGGTCTCAAAAAAAAAGAGAGGACAAAACTTTCACCTCTTGGAGTTAGAGAACAGTCCAATAAACAAGATGTTCTCATTGCCATTGATGTTTCAATGAACTCAAGAGAAAGGGATTTATAAGTCTCATTGAGTCACTTACAAGCATTTTAAAGTCACGGGTCTCTTTTGGACATCTTAAGCACATCTTATACTTCAGGAAATCTTAAGCACATCTTATACCTATGAGTAGTGAAGTAATAGAATTCAGAGAAAGATCACAAAGAAACATTTTGGTAGTAATGACCATGAAGGGGGGCAATGGAATAATGATCATTTAAGATAGAGCCATCAATGCATTTTGTATACATGTCCATAGTGTCAGTACCTAGATTCATTTTATTGGAGCATCACAAAGAGATGAGATTATGATTTCAATCTAAAGGCACATCTCAAATCCAAGAGCATAGAAAAAACAAGGATGATAGAAAAGTTAGATACCATTTACAATCACAAATAAGCCATGAAATGATAAGTGACTTTCAAATGATAATCATTCAACAGTGGTTTGTATCACCATGGCATGATATGACCATATGACTATGTATGGTTCCCTAGATTCCTGTTGTTCCCCTGTCCAAATAAGCAATATATTAGTTGCTTGACCTAGACCTAGACACAACAAACCATAAGACAATTTGTTATCATTTATCTTACTATAAGAAAAACCCCCTCCATGATAGAGCTACATCTAATATAGAAGCCAACTTCTATGGAAACATAAAAAAGTTGGAATTGTTGACTCCACAAGAACATAAATAGAGGTTTGCAATGCCCCAAGACATAGTTTGTCCTTCTGTCAAGGTGATCACCAAAATATTAAAACCTATCACCTACTCATAGATAAGCTTATCGCTACTCCAATGTGATTGTAGTTAGGGAGTGAGTTCTACAAGTAAAATTGATTTGGCCATATCCTAGGGATAGAATTCTATCACCAGAAGCATGCACATGATGGAACATAGTGCACCTGATAAAATCTATACAAATCACTATTTCAACATACTACTCCTTAGAAACACTCTTTTGAAAAATGAAACTGCTTTGGAAATAAAAATTTAGTGAGTGTTATTCCAAGTGGATGTTATATTGCAAGCCAATAGGCATAAGAAGACAATAAAATTAAAGGTTATTGAACTTGTGTTAGAGATATATATATACAATAAGTTGTAATAAAGACAGAAAATTTCCAGAGCTATTCATTTGTTTTGCAGAAACTACCCCATGTTTAATCCAGTAAAATATTGACACCCAATAGTAAAATTAAGAAGCATGCACTTGATTAAATTTATTTAGATGAGTATTTCAACAACATACCACACCAATGTTAGGAGGCACTTTCAACTCCTCAAGGATTAGCTGACAAGTGTCCTTTGTGTACTCTTGAACTTTTCCAAGAATGTTATGGAAATATCTTGGCTTTTCAGCAGAGGAAAGCAAAACCACCTACAAACAAATAACATTAGTTTTTGTAAATCTCCTCACAATATCCGCAATACGTAAATCACAAAATATTCAAAGCATATATATATATATATATATATATATATATATATATATATATATATATATATATATATATATATATATATATATATATATATATATATATATATATATATATATATATATATATATATAGTTTCTTTATGCTTATGGGATTGTGTATTATTTCAACCACAAATATTCTAAATATGTTCTAATTCCAATGGGTACCTTCTTCTCCTAAACCAATCCAGGACAAGTTTTACTTGTATTTTGGGGTTAATGAATTTTTGTTTTATTTAATTTTAGATTGTATTTAATCTTATTTAATCAATAACACAACCTTGAATCACAACATAAAATAATCAATATGACAAAGGTGGCACCAAGTTGGCAGAAGATCAGAGCAACCCTTAGACATCATTGACAGTAACTAGTGGGTCTACATGTTGTAGACATAACAGATGGAAGAGAATAGGCCACACAATGATGTGACAATAAAGATTGCATTCATAGGAGAAAATAGAGCCTGATAGAGAAACATAGCAACAATGCTAATGACTATGAGCATCAATTTGAAACAATGAGTAGATCATGATGATTGCAGCAATGAAAGTCAGTAGAGAGAAAATGTAGCAGAGAGAAGAGTCAAAAGGTTGATGGCACACATTGCGGTGAGTAAATTAGTTGTAGCCAAGAACCTAGGACTGTAAAAGAAAGCAAAAACATATGAAATAAACATCAGTCCAAGGCATAAAAGAAAGCTCTACAAGACAAACACACAAGACAATCATCTATGACAACTCAATGAAATCAAAGTAGGGAAATCAAAATACAGTCAATAGTGTTTGAAAAATGATGTCATGGAAGATGATACATATGTGTTATCCTATCAATGAGTTCAAATGGAACAATGAAATTACATGTTGTGCTATCAATGTATGGTTGTTATAAGCCGAGAAGAGTGATTGCATGTGGTAAAATAAGGAGAGGCTCATAAGAGTTTTGCTTTTGTATCATGGGCTTATCTTTATCATATTCTCTTAAAACTTCAAATTGAATCTATTGTTGATCTAATTTGTGGATATTGTACAATGAATCTCACACCCAAAGGACAGTCCCTATGCAAGATTGAGTTGAGCATGGTTGTGAAAGAGATTCCTCATGATACAACTTTATATTATTATCAAATACAATGAAGAATACAATGACCATTCAAATGAATATCAGTGCCATAGCCATCAAAAGGGTATATTTGTGTCCTTGAGAGTATAGAATCAAGTAATAAATAAAATATCATAGGTTGCAATGCCAATATGTAGTCAAGGAACAAAGGTATAGAGATGCGAGTTTCATATTTGCAGGATTAGTATAGTGATAAGATGTTAGTGTGTTTCAATACAAGACACAAACAGCCTTATAGACCACAGGTCTAGAGATCTCAGTCCCATCAATGGCATTCAAGATATAGTTACATTAATTCAATCATTTCTAAAAATCCATGAATTGGGTTTTTCTATTTTTTTCATAGAAATTAGGAAACTAGAAGGCAAAAAAACCCAAAAAACTTCGTGCAAACTCAGTTCACAAATTTTGAGAACTCTTCACCAGTCCGAAAGGATCAGATAATGGACATTTATTATAGTCCATGCTACAACAGTAAGTAGTCACAATTAAGCACAAAATCATGGAATCACCAAAGTGTAGTTTTCAAGTGATTAACCATAATCCAAAGACATCTAAATGAGAAGAATAAAGGTCATAGTATAAATGCATCAAGTCAGAAATTATGAGGATATGATTCAGTATAATGCAGATGTAAGGGATGCAATGCAAGGCAACTTCAAGAACAGTCACAACAACAGTGTCTTGAAGAACATCAAATCCAAACACAGTAGGTTGCAGCCAGAGATAAAGAAGTAGTGCTTAGTTCTCTTGATAACAACCTAGGTTACCAAACAATATATACAAATCAATGTCAAAAGTTAAAGCAAACCTTCTTTGCAATGTGTTAATCAAAGTGCAATGAAAAAGAGAATCTCGTATACCAAAATGATACAATCCTAATGACTGTCATGAAGCATAAATAACAGTAAACATCATGTACACTGTTAGTGTAGCATAGAATAAAAAAATAATCATCTTCGAGAGCCAGAGAACATGTCAAATGTGCCAATAGACAGTCATATAAATACAAAATATGCATCAAAGAATATGTTGTCAAATACAGTGAGCATCACCAATATTGCAGCCTCATGACAAAGAAAGAGTTCATAAAGAATGAAGATAAGGGTAACTTTGATATGATGAATAGAGCAGTCTATGCCCATGAGAATATAGTCATTAAGGGGCATAGGTAGGTTTAGTCTTGATTCATTACAAGTTATAGAGCAAAGGGGAAAGGATAACCTCAATTACAGAATATAGTACCTCAAAAAACAGTGAATAAAGCCTTCATCGTTAGTAAGACCAATGAAGACAGTATGAGTAGTCTCTTCAAGTTTCTTTACTATCCAAACAGTGAGCATGTTATGACCAAAGATTATAGTCCCAGACAATAATAAAGACAGTGTAATAATCAAAATAGAGACACAAGTAATAGAGGCATTAAGCTTCATCAAAACAGGGAACTCAAAGGCATTAATATAAAAATCAAATCATTATATGTTACCGATGTAGGATGCTCATCTAGAAACCAGATTGGTGATATACGTGTTGGCATTTGCATGAATGATATGTTATGTTGTCAACGATGCCAATTGAACCGGTAGTGATACTGCTGATATTGTTGATAATGATATTGTCTTGAAACTGGTATGAAGAACTTTGTGAAGGATATTGTAAACCGGTATGTAAGTTTGTGAGTTGAACCAGTAAACCGATGTATGAGGTTAAACCCTTTCTATGTTATGTAACCGGTAAACCCTACCAATTGTTTTTGCTAAACCCTAACCGATTAAGGTTGTCGAATTGGTTATGTTGGTTTATGATCTAATGGTGACATGTAAGGTCATTGTATGAAGACAAGTTCAAATTGTTTTGGCGCATTTGTTTGTCTAGGGAAGGAGCAAAATGTATTGCATCTAATGCAAAGCACGTGATGAGTTACTGAGCTCGATGAAGCGGTAATCAAGGAGCGGTTGAGGTTTTCTTGATTGATGTGAAGAGATTGCTATGAAATCCAACGGTCATGCTTGTACCGACTTGTTTGTAATCTCGATGATGAGAAGATTAGATTTTTGTTGTGTTACCGACCTAATTGATTTGTATTTAAGGTCGATGAAGTTGTTTTTGTTTTGGTGTTGGCAAGAGTTGGCAGAAATCAGTTGAGTGTGTGTTTGTCGAACTGGAGAATGAGTCTACAGTTTGAGTAAAGGCAGATAAAAGATTAAATGGATCTGATCAAACAAATGTAGTGCTATTCAGACAGATCAAGAAACTCATGTTGTTTTCTGACCATTATAGCAAAATTGAAATCCCCTAACCAGGTAAGCTCTAACAAGCTTGGTTACTTATTAAAGCCTCTAACAAGGTGGTCCATTAGATTGGATTCTCAAATCCTTTACCGAGGTTACTCCTTATAGGGTATTTGCTTCTAACAAGGCATTTCTAGTCAATCCCTTCACCGGGTGATTCCTAACAGGATTAGTCCTTAATAGGACTTTTGTAAAAGCTTTAACAAGCTTGGCTCCTAACAGGACGAACTTCAAAAGGGTTCAAATGTTTTCTTGTGAGTCCCATCTCACCGTGGTTTTTACCTGTTTGGGTTTTCCACGTATAAATACTTGTGTCATGTGGTGAATGTTTTTGTGGTTATGATCTTATTGTTGATTTGATTAACTACTTAACTATTTCTGATAAGGCATGATAGCATTGAAAAATGAAGCATTTGGATGTTTACAAGTTAAATGTTGTTTACTATTAAATTGCTATAACAGTCAACCAGTATTCTTATGAGTATTGATCTTGAGAGTGGTATTTCATTGATAAGTTTAGTGTGTGAGGGTTGCGCAGGCTTCAATCATATGAGCAACCCTTATTTTATTCCATATATAGTTGATCATTAGGTGTGCATGGTTGACCTTCATGCTTGTGTTGGTTATTTTGAAAATATCCTTATGATTAAGATGACAGTTAAGGTTGTGGTGGTTGTGTGGACATTTTTTGTTGGTTCCCCTAGATCATATATTAATATTGGCTGAGTATTTCCAACGACATTGATTTTTAGTTGGATCCCAAAAATGTTGCAACTTATATTTTCTCTCAAATATCTATGCAAAAGTAAGAAGGTGTGGTAGGGTTCAAATAGTAAGGAGCTTGATGGAAGATAGAGTAATTAAAGAGGTACCTAGATGTAGTTGGATTGAAGGACATAAGATGGTACATGCTTTTCATGTAGGAGACAAATAACATTCACAGACACAAGAGATTTATGCAAGTTGGAGAAATTGGCTTAGAAGGGTATTTCTAGATTCAAGACCATAGTGAAAAGTTAGCAATTGCATTTGGTTTTTTAAATATAAATTATGGAACAACTATTAGAGTTGTTAAGAACCTTCAAGTATGTTTTGATTATACACTACATCTAAATTCATCTCCAAAATTGTTCTCAGAGATGTGAACCATTTCCATCATTTTAAACACAGACAATGTTATTGTGGAGATTATTGGTGATGCTAAATTAAACAATCTAAAAAATAGGTTTGCACTATAATAATGTGCATTGTATCAGATATCCAGTAATAATGAAGGGACATCCATCAAACCATAACATAAGGGAAATTTTGTTAGATATTGTAGTTACAAGTGCCCTGCTAGACATGCATGCAAAAAGTGGAAGCAAAGACAAACTGTTTGACATAATCCCTCAAAGAAATGTGATCTCAAGGAATACCATGATTGCAGGATATGCACAAAATAGATTTGTGAAAAGGCTTCAAAAATAATAATGCAATTGCTACCAAATGGCAAGCTAATGATATCAAAAACATTTGGAAGAATTGTCGTAGTCATGTATACAAAATATGGAATTACAGCAAAGTACAGAATGAGCAGATTGAAAAATTATAGAGAATCAATTTGTTGAAGAGGCCTTAGAAACTTTCAAACAAATGCAATTGTCAAGCATAAAGCTCAATTCCTATCAGCATTCCTTGCCTGTGCCAACAGGGAGTTTTGGAATAGGGTATCGCCTTATACATAAAAAGGGGGATTTTCATCATTTTAAATGATATATAGCAAACATGGCTTAAAAAAAACATGTTTCAGACCCTATGTAGTACGCATTGCTGATGAAATTCAAGATGAATATTTCCAAATCTGAAAGAAAATTTAAATTTAAATAATCTCTTTCCAGATCTTTGTGCTCCAGTGCACTGTAATGAATAAATTAGGAGAGTGAGAGATATCAGTGATGTAGCTAAAAATGAGCAAATATTATCAAAGGAAACAAGTAGGTATGCTGGGAAACAATATTTTGGTAAGGTTTAATAAGATTATACTCAACATACAGATGCACCTATCATGAACTACAGAAAAAAAAACTCACTCTAATCCTTAACGGAGTAATACCCTATACATAAATTGTGTAGCAGTTGATTTTGATCTGACTCTTGTTGAAGAAAATTGTAATTGCAATTTTCCATTACCTAGCAATATACAGTAAAAGGGCCTACTACTAATTTCCATTGTTATTTGTATGAGAGAAATTTATATGATAAAATAAGTAAAATTCCACTAGCAAACATAGTATTTGAGCTCATGGTAGAGTATAAATTTCATACATTGCTTATGCTTGTATGGAAATACTCCAAAGCATTGGTATTCTTCTTTGAAGATGCCAAGCTAAAACCCCTGTGAGCTACCTTCAGCTTCTATCCAAAAACTATCTTTCCTCCCCTTCTTATCGAGTTTGATCTTCTATTCAATTTCCAAACTATTACAACTTTATACAAATGCATAGATTTTTACTGCTTTCTAGTTCTTTACAGCTTGAGAGCTAGTCTCTAAAAGAATGTCCCCAAATTTTTCCCCTCTTTTTTTTAAATCCAAAAACCACCGGCAAGTGTAAAGACAACTACAATAACCTTTCTTAGGCTTCCCCCACATTGAATATTTTTTTGCAAATCAAGGAAGCATTTTTAAGGCACGTGGAAGGGAAAATATTTGATTTTCACTCCTTTTATTTTATTTTCTTGTTTCCTTTTTCCTTTAAAGCTTTTAAACGTAACTAGAAGTATCTTGGTATCATTCTTGATTCCCCTCTCTTTTATCTTATTCTATTACTTTCAAGACTAAAATTAGTCTTTTTCTTTTTAAAAAATGATAATGTTTATTAATAATAATTTTTTTTAATTATAAATCGAGAGACCAAAAAGGATGTTTATACAGATGAGTTCAGGGGAGGCAGGGCCTCAACAGTGAAACCAAAAAGAACTAGACAAGTGTCATATACAATGTACTAAAAGAAAGCTCCAAAATAAAGTTGTACTTGCTACCATAAGGAACTAGAGGATTTCATCCTGGTCTTCCAGCCATGTGGTCTACCCTTGTGGTCCTTCCATCTAGACCACCTTCTTCCTTTCCATGATTTGTATGCACATGTCAACCCTGTTGAAGGGCGGAGCTCTTGTATCTTGGAGTTCTTTAATCAATTTCTTAACTGCACTCTCGAAAGCAGTTTGATTTTCTGCGATCTTTGCCCATTCATAACCATCTTGCATCTTGTATATAAACATGGTGGCTCGGCCTTCTTTGAGGAACCGTAAGAGTTTGTTTCGTTCAACATTCATCAGGAAGCAAACCTATACAACAATTTTATAATGTGTTAGTTTTTTTTAAAAACCAGTAAGTTCCCTAGGATTACCTTGGAACTTCTCCTCATTTCTGAGTTTCCAAATAAACCAAAGGATAAAAGAGGACAAAATTTGCCAAATTAAGTTAGCATCCTTTTTAAGATTATGGATGAAACCAGTAACTATATCATAAGTAAAGACATGCTCGGTAATGGATATTCCAAACATTAACCAGATCTCCCTAGCAAAAGGGCAGTCAAGGAAGATGTGTCGAGTGGATTCAGGTTTATTGCATACAGAACAAAGATCATATGCAGCTAGATTATTCCTAATAGGCAATCTATCCAGTAAGAGTTGCCATCTGAAACACTTGATCTTAGGGGGGATGGGAGATTTCCAAAGGTTCTCAAAGCTTTTATACCAGGCGGTAGGGCTGAGGTGGACATTCCATAGGGTGTTGACATGGTTGATCACAGAGGTGTCCTGGTTAAGCAGGTTGTAGATAGCTTTGGATTTAATTTTAGGGAGGGGGCAACCATCCTTCCAAAGGAATGAGAGGTACCTGTGGGTGTCGACATGAGTGTTCTTAGGGAGATTGAGGGTGTTACAGGCATTCCTAATCATATTGTAGGTCCGCTTATGCGAAGCAGGGAGATTAAATTTACTACTAAGTTCCTCCCAGGTGATGAGGTTGTCATTTTCTAGGATATCCATAAGATACTTGATCCCCTTATTATGCCAGAATCTAGCAGAACAGCCTTGGGTTAAGGCTAGTGGCTTAGAGTTGTGGTGGAGGTTCCACCAAATCGACCTTTCACCATGTATAGTATTGTCACAGTCAATGCTAGAGTTGTAGATAAGTCTATGCACATGCTCCCAGGATTTCCAGATGGACTTAAAGACCCAGGTACCTTGGACAGACACCGAGAAATTTCTAGCAAGTAGATCACTGAGTGGGAGGGCTTTCCATGATTTGGCAGCCTTTGGGAATCCATTTTGAATGTTCTTTCTGATAAGAATCTTCCAAGGTTATTGCCCATCTAGTGCATGAAATATCCATTTGGCAGCAAGGGGGATTCCTTGCAGCTTAAGATCCTTAAAGCCCAAACCTCCAAGTTTTTAATCTAAGTGGCACCAGGCCCATTTTACTGCACGGGCCTTTCTTTTTCCCTTACCATCAGACCAGAGAAAGTGTCTGATAGCCTTTTGAATTTCATAAATTTGATAGTTGTTGAACATCCAAACCGAAGAGTAGTAGATACTGTATGAGGATAGGATTTTTTGGCATACTTGAACCCTACCTGCTAGGGAGAGGATCCTATTGTCCCACTTGTTGAGCTTCTTATCAATTTTCCCCTTAACCCAGGTCCACATGTCCCGAAGAGAGGGGGAGATAGAGAAGGGGATACCAAGATATTTGACAATCATGTTGGGTCCTCCCCATGAGTACCCGTCTTGTTGTAGCCAGTCTGGAGGTTCATCCTTCCAACCAAGTAAAATAGATTTGGAGCTGGAGATCCTGGCTCCAAAGGCTTTACTGAAGGTGTATATTTTTAGGTCGAGGGAATCTATGTTTTTCCTGGAGAGCTCCAGGAAAAGAGAGGTATCATCAACAAATTGGATATTCAGCAATTCAGAGTTATCCGGCAGCGCGATGCCATGGACTCTAGGAGATAGAGTATCATCTCTAAGGAGATAGAAGATGACATTTGAGGCAATAACAAACAGAATAGGGGCAAGAGGGCAGCCCTACCTTATGGATCTAGAGAGAGGAATAGGTTGGGATAGGGTTCCATTAACTTCAATCACGGTGGAAGCATCCTTGAGGAGAATTTGAACATAGTCATAGAACTCGTTAGGGAAGCCAAAAGCTCGGAGCATCATGAGGATGAAATCCCACTCGACTCTGTCATAGGCTTTCTCAAAGTCCACAAGGAACATGGCAGCATCCTAGTTAGAGGTTCTGGCCCATTCCATGGATTCCCAACTAGTGACAAGGTTTTCCAATATGTACCTACCTTTAATGAATCCAGTTTGCGTAGAGCAGATGAATTTTGGAAGAATCTTTTCAAGGCGGGTAGCTAAGGCTTTGGCAAGGATTTTATAGGAGACATTGAGGATGGTGATTGGCCTCCAGTTCTTAATGAGCACTTTGTCTCCATCTTTAGGGATGAGTTTAACAATACCTTTATTTATGAATTCCCCCAGAGTGCCATTATCAAGAGCTTCATTGTATATGTCATAGAGGTCATGCGTGACCCAATCAAGATTGGCTTTGTAGAACTCTGCAGGGAGACCATCAGGGCCTAGGGCCTTATTATCCTTGAGGGCTTTAATGGCATCAACAATTTCTTGTATACAGATCCTGGCTTTGAGGAGGAGAGCATCACCATCAGAGATCCTTTTAGGGATGATGGTACTACATTTGTGTCGAGCCTCTTTTGAGGCCTCATTATCTTTTGAGGTAAAGAGAGTTCTATAGAACATTTCAAAGGCCTCTTTGATATCATTGAGATCCAGGAGTTCCTTGTTGTCTACAGTTATTCTATCAATTTTTTCCCTGTTTTGTTTATGCTTAAGGAGGGTAAAGAAGATTTTGGAGCCTTTATCTCTGAATTGGAGACAGTGGTTGCGGGCTCTAATGAAGCCTCACTTGATTTTGACCTGTTGGTGCTTTCTGAGGATGTCTCTGGCTTTAGAGACATGCTTGGCCAAGGTGGGGGAGGAGGGGTTAGTCTGAATATCCTGCTCTAGGGATTGGAGGCGAAGGGTGAGAGTTTTTTCTATGGCTCTAGAGTCCTTGGCTTTCTTTTGGCCAATGGTTTGGAGTACTTTCTGCCAGGAGGAGACATTCCTTGTCCACCTGAGAGTGCAGGATTGGGGAGGCTGAGGCTAAAGGTTAAAGAACCTGACCACCTTTAGGGCACCTAGAACATCTTGGTCTTTGAGGAGGGAGGTGTTGAGAATAAATTTCTTGCTACAGGGGCTACTAATGGGGATAGCGTTTCTAGTGCTAATGACCACAAGGATAGGGAAATGGTCAGAAAGGGTAACTAGCAAGACAACAATTGCACTCCCCAAGTGGTTAGGGGAGAAGGAGAAGAAGTCGTTGTTAGCATAAAATCTGTCCAGTCTGGAGTAAATACGATTGGAGCCTTGTTGAAAATTGCACCAAGTGTACCATAGGTTAGAAGCAGCAGTTTTAGTGCCCTCGAGGGGGTCAAATAACTAGAGTCTTTGTTTAGGTTTGTCCCAGTGGGATTTTTCTGCATTTTTCCATTCAAAAGGAAGTCCCCCAGCCTTGTCATCTTGATGCTCAGTCATATTGAAGTCACCATCCACTATCCAGGGGATACTTGGGAGGGAAGTCAGCCAGATCCAAAGGGACACTCTTTCCTTGTTGTCATTAGGTACTTAGATAGAGAAAACGCCAAAGTTGGAGCCCCTAATATCTAGGGTAACCCAGGCTGCTCTGTTGCAAGGGGAGATCCCTTTATCCTTAATGTTACTTGCCCATTTGGGGGAGATAAGAAGTCCAACTCCTCCCCTTCCTTTCGGGTGGTTGGTGCAAATTTTGATTGCATCTCTCCAAATAAAGTCGAGTGAGCTGTCAAGATGGAAGCCCATGGATTTAAGTTCTTGCAGCATCAGGAAATCTATGTTCTTGTGGTGGCTTAGAGAGCTTTTGATGACAAACTTCCTATCGGGCGACTCAAGGCCTCTTATATTCCAAGAGATGTATTTCATTAGAGAGGAGGGTTAGGAAGTTCAACTAGGGAGACCATAAGGATCTCCAGACTTCTTTTTATTCTTGGAGCCCAAAGGCCTACCTTTTTTTTTTGTTAAGGACAGATGGTTCATTCCTAGTATCTGCAATTCCTCCTATGTCGGACCCAGACATCTGGGAGTCTGGAAAGCCAAGGAGCACTGTGCTAGACCTAATTTCTTCAAGACCCTTATTGGTGTAGATTACTTCAATAACATGATTATCTTCTAACTCTTTGAGCATAAAGGCTGTCGAAGGGTTGGTGATGTTAACTTCAAGAGTAAGCCCTGCAGGTAATGAGGAGTCTGAATTCTTGGGGGTTTCATATTTGATCATCACACTTGCAGGGTTATCACTGGTGCTAGCAACATCGGCACTTCAACTAGGGTTCTCAAGTTTCTTAACCATTTTCTTTACCACAGAGTTTGTCGGGGTTCGAGTGGGGGTGGGTGAGCTAATATTTGAAGGGAGGGGGCAATCGCAAATGCCCGTTGTTTGGTTGATAGATGGGATAGAAGGAAGGCTTTGATTAGGGGCATTCTGGTAGCTACTTTTCCTCCTATGCTTTCTAGAAGTGACCAACTGAAAACAGTCAGAGGGTGATTCTGGAGGACCAATTGGTGGGTCAGAGGCCGGACCGAGGTGATCAGAGACAAGGGACGAGTGATCAATGTGCATGGGTTTTAATTCTGCAGAATTGGTGGTGGGAATAGCGACTTCTTTGTTAACAGGGAGCGGGGTGGATGAGTGTTGAGAAACCTTGAATCTAGGGTTTGTGGGGGCATCAGATGAGTTATTGTTGGGTTTATGATTCCTGCGATTAATGATTGGGCAAATTTTTTGAAGATGCCCTTCTTTTTTGCAGAGAAAGCATGCATTTAATCCACCAAGCATTTCAATAGGGCAGACAAAGGTTTCTTCATTGACGTGTAGGGTTAGAGATGGTGGGATATCAATCCCTAGCTTGATCGATACAAGCATTCTAGCATCCAGGTTAGGGACAAGGCGGGCCGTTTCATCAATACGGATCATTTTTCCAAATGGTTTCATTAACTGTGGAAGAAAATGCCAAAGGAAGGGGAGTACATCCTTGAGGATGACCCACCTTGGGGAGGATAGTGCGAGAACCTCATCATAGACTGCCTCTGGAGAACAAGCTAGGGCACGAAAGGAAGTATTTCCAACTGTCCAGTATTGACGCTTTAGTGCCTCCCTTTGAGCCTCGTGAGAATTAAAGAAAATAAGGTAGAGACCCTTTTAAATTTGTCTACAAAAAGATATTTTAAGCCCTAATTTTAAATTCCAGAGGTTATGAAACCAGTCATCTAAAAATTTCCTAGGTGGGCATTTCTCGACATCAACACATGAAAAGAAAATGGTCGTATTACTTAACCTAGTCTTTTCTGAGGCAATTTCATTCAACATTTCCAAATTGGGCGAAATGCAAAAGGAGCCCAAGATAGTGCTAGGGCACTTACCTGCTTCACCGGATCTTTCTTTGTCAGGAGCCTTAGAAAATCACGCGTTAGGGTTGACTCCATTTGCAGGTGGGGAGACAGTTTCGGCGAAAGATTTCTTTGGCAGAGATTTAGATTGGTTTGCGGATTTAGGGCCGTTAATGGCACCGCCATCTGATTCTGACTCCATAGAGAGCCAAAGATTAATCCGCACGAGCGACCAGGTAGGTGGGGGGAGTTGCGAATTAAATGAAGTGCAGAATTAAATATGCAAACAAAAGGAAAGAAAAGAATGGAAGGAAATAGCAGTGGAGAGGAATTTCAAACTGGGTGGAGGAGAATTAACCCCTCCACAAAGATGTCGCGGTGTCCACGTCACCACATTTGCCTCGATCAGCTTGCAGACAACCAGACTTAGCGCTCGCAGGCCCTGAGGTTCGCAGATGTCAGATTCGCAATCGTCGAATTTGCAGACCCCATCTCCGAATCAAGTCATATTTTGTAAAAAATTTGTCATTCCCTAAGATCGCTAGGGTTTGTTCAGATGACTATAGCTTTCTCCGCATACAAAACAGGGGTTTACTTTCGCAGGTCCTTTCAACACCAAACTACCGATTTTAATCTGCACAGCTTTCGTTATATTTCGCACGCTAATATCTCTGCCTCCTCTTTCTGGCCCGAAACCTTCTAGAGATTCTTACGAATTGTGCAGATGTTTGTGGCGTTAGTGTAAATGCCAATGGTGTTCCCCTCTCTTTCATTAATAATAATTTTCATTATTTAGTTATAATTTTTATGAATATTGAATTTAATGAATTTATATAATATTAATATATTTCTTCATAATATTTAGATAAATTAATAATAAGATATTGCATTCACATTCCTATACCCACTAGTATGGGCTTGTTTGATAAAATGCGAGAATACATTTATTAAATGAATTAGTGTCACACTCTTGTATTGAGTTTGGTGCATGATCCAATATACTGACATGAGCCCTGTAGGTTTCATCCTTAGACAACTACATACAAGTAAAGAACATAAATACACTAATCTTACGTAACTTAGCTATATGAAATCAAGTGTGTATGCGTGTGATTCCATCATGAAACATTACCACCATCTGCTAAAACCTTATCCTCGATGATACTCTCTCTCCAACCTAAGAGGGTGTCACTAGTTTCAATCAGATCAGTACAATAAGCCATCGTCAACATACTCATGCTTAGTTACCCCTTGAGTAATAATTAACATAATTCAAATTGTCATACCTAATAACTCAATGATTAAGCTAGGATAATTTAGCGGGATGTGACAAATTCCTTGATGATATCCGTGGAGTTTGGCTTTTGCTCGATGTTTTCATTTGATAAATATAATTTTCTCATATAACAAATTTTGTAGTTATTATTTATAGATAGTGCACAAGAAAACTACCACTGCATTGTGCTTGACATCTGTTAAAAATGAAGACAAGATGGAATTTAAGAGGATTGTTGAGGCAATAAAGGTGTGCAAGCAATTGGGAGGACATGCTTTTTTTATGCATATTATTAAGTAATGTTGAAAGCATAATAAAATGAAAATTGAATCACATGCATTTTGAATTGTACTTTTTTACAAGCCAAATTCAATGACAAGTTTGATGAATACTGATGACAACAGGGTGGAGGCATTATGGGCACCAAGTCTTAAGCAAAAATAAAGGCTAGGGAAAAACTCTTTGCCAAGGAATCAGCATAAAGATTGACTTAAGATTCTCATTTTGAATACTTTATGATCATCTATTCCAAATTTGTGTTGGAGGGGTTGAAAAGTTTTGGATTTTAAGTTTACTTTAAGTTTTTTCTAATTGTCAAGGTTTATATGGACTTATTGTCCTCTGTGCTTAATTAAAGTTTTTGTATGGATAAATATTAATTTATTTTTCTTTGTTATTATTAACTTAGAGAAACTTGTTCGAGGCTTAAAAGGCAAATCATTATGAGAACAAGGCATGAGGATAGGTTATCATATTTGCATCCATTAAAGCCATAAGCAAGTCTTGCAATACAGATGCATCTTAGCCAGTTAGGTAATAGGGTATCCAAAGAGAAAGAAGTATGAACGCAACCTCAAGGGTAAGGGTTTTGTTCCATAAACTCATACATGGAAACCTAGAGAGATCCAACAACAACATGAGAATATTTTATTTGATAGTCATGCTAAAATAAGATCACAACACTATCAAAACGATCATTATGATGGACAAAGATAGTAAAGATGCATCCAGGATAAGGACGTGTTAACAGATAATAGTGGAACAAAGACCTTGGAGAAGAGTAATAAAGGTTTTAAGAATTTCCCAAAATACCCATTTTCCAAAGAGACGAAAAAGCTAGTTTTTATTTAGTATGATCTAAGAACAACAATAATATCTTCAAAACTGTAACTAATATACATATTCACTCGGTATAATGCATAAATATATTTAGGGGCAAAAAAATGAAAAAACCACTTACAATATATTTTTAGATTACCTGTGAATCTGTTGCATTTGCAATGAGGCGCAATCTAGGAGCCTCACCCAAAAAGCAAGAACTCGAACCATAAACAAGGCAAGTTAGTAGGAAAAGGAAGACAATATTATCAAAACTAATCAACAGGCTTAGGCCAAGCCCTCCATCAGACCCAAAGCTCTTATCCACCAATTTAGGAAAATGAGGATAAGATCACTTTGGCATGCTCTTATGGCCAAGAAAAAGGGTTCCAGCAGCAGCTGTGCCGAAAGAAATTCCATTAAGAAAAAGCGGTCATATTGAACTCCATGGAGAAAATACCCAATTGCTAGAAAGCCACACAACTTTCCTTTGATGAAACTCAAATTTTCCTCCTAAATGAAAGCCACGAAACTTTCAATAAGACTTTTACAAGAAAAGAAAATAAAATGAAAGGGGAATTGGATTTTTGGCAAAAGGACCCCCCATGCCTAGAATTTGACTTTTTATATGGCCATTTTTCCACTTTTGGATCGTATATGACAGCTTAAAAATTTATTGGACCGTAGAGAAAGACTTGCTATATTTTTATAAAATTATATATATGACATTCTAATTTACTAATAAATCGTAAAAATTTATTATATGTAATATAGTATTCTAATTTATAATATTAATATATATTATTTTGAAATATTTATTATAAAAAATTATAAAATATTTATTATAAAAATTCAATTTATTTAAAATATTATAAAACGATAGGATATAATTGTTTCTAATTTTTTAAATATTTTAATATAAATTTTTAGAATAATTTTCTAATTTCTTATATGAATTTAAAATCTTAGTCAATTTAATTTTAAATATTTTTAATAAATTGTCTTAAATGTAAATTTAGAAACTTGTTTACATTTTGAAATGACGGGATATAGTTTATAATTTTTAAAATATTTTACCATGAATTTTTAGAATAGTTGTTTTTAGAATATTTTACCAGAGATATTGTTGTCCAAGAATAAACCTAATATTAGACACTAAAGTTGCATTATTGAATGACGCTCTGGTTTTCCCCGCAGCCTAGGGCTTCCGCGAGGTTCAACGGATTTCATCCCAGCCACAATGCAACCAGCTAGGCATCAGTGGTAAAGGGGCGTGTGGACAATGTTGGGCGTGTGGAAGTGTCGAGGAAACACCAGAAGAGCAGATTTGGGTTTTCTGCTAATCGACAGGGTTTTGTTGCTTCTGATGGCCGTGTATCAGATCATCATGGTTTGGGGTTTCGCCCCCATTTGCGTCCCTTTGCAGAGACTTAACATAGGTTTGGAGGGTAGAGGAATGGTTTTATGGATCGGGGAGATTTTCTTTCGCAACCAACTGGTTTTTTTTTTGCCTCATGATAAAGATTTTAGGGCCCCCTCGGTTACAGCCATAACCCCAGCAACCTCGCCGACTGTGGTCAAGTTGACAGAGGAGGTAGAGAGGGAGGTTGAGCATAATGAAGTGGTGTTTGCTGGCTTAGGGCTTATTGGGCGTTTTAAAGGACTGTGGCCAAGTCTTGGGGATCTCCATAAATAGATTTCAAAGCACTAGGAACCCATTGTGGATGACTGTGTGCAGATTTATCCTCATGCTTGAGGGTTTTTTGTTGTGGTTTTTCAAAATGTGGAAGATAGAAACAAAATTATTGGCGGTCATCAATGGTGTTGGGAGGACAGTTATTCATTGATGCTTAAACCATGGTATCCATCTTTCAATCCTGAGACAGAATCCTTTGATCACTCCCCTTTGTGGATTAGGCTTCCAAATCTTCCATTGCAATTATGGATTGGCTCGTGTTTTGAAGCTATTGGGAACTCTTTAGGTAAATTTTTATTGACTGATGAAAGCTCTCTCAATTTGTTACATACTACCTTTACCCGTGTCTTGGTGGAGATGGATACGTCCAAGGATCTCCCTTCAGACATTTCTATTTCTATTTCTAAAGGTAGTTGGCTTCAGTTGGTGGACTATGAAGGAATCCCTTTTAGGTGTAGGCGTTGCTACAAGACGGGCCATAGTGCGAATTCTTGTGCTAGGCATAGGGGGAGGAAGATTGCTTCTTGGTGGAAAGAGGTAACTCCCCAATTTTACATGGTGGATAAGGCAGAGGTGAATCTGAAAACCTCTCAAGATGTAGGGGGTTTGATCAAAGATCCCATTGTAAAGGCTCCAGTATTAACAATTGTCGAGCAAGGTTTGCCTTGCGGATCAAATGGTGGCGCTCTAGGGGGTTGTATCTCCATTCAGGCTACTAATGGGTGTGTACAGTTGATAGAAGGTGGTTCAAGCTCTATGGGGGGTTGTGATGTAGAGCTGGTAGGGAGGATTCAGATCGAGCATTTTTGTCGAGTTAGTAAGGGATTGGATGATGGGGGTGCTCTTAATCTGAAATCTTTGGAGAATGCCAAAGCGAATGGATGGATAGAGGTAAAGCAGAAGAAGAACAAGCAGGGTAAGGAGGGGAGTATCTTTTTTGACCCCTCTCTTGAAGGGGGAGATGGCTTAGGGGAGGAGGCTCCCTAATTGTAGCCCCACCTGGTTCGGGCCAGTTCAAAATCTCGTGTTATTAATAAAAAAATCACTATTACCGATCAAAAAAAAAAAGGAATAAACCTAATATTTAGTTGTAATAGAGGAGTAGTAGTCATTTATTCAGTTATTTTTATTTGTTTGATTAATTATTTAGTTATGTTTCTTACCCGATAACCAAATTAGTCATGTATAGCTGTGTTGCAAAAAATGACTAGAATTTAGTCATTTTTAGTTGTCGTGACTAAAAGTTTTAGTCACCCGATCATTTATTTGCAATATTTCTACTAGCGATTGCACATAAAACTCACATAACTTTCACGATAATCCCTAGAAAATACGACGACAACAATCGATGATATATATATCCTGCAAATAATCCTTTCACAAACATTGTGCATACAATCTTTTCAAAATAAAATACATTTGTAGGATTTAAATCTCTCAACCTGGACCTGAAGTTATGGGAGAACAAGTAAAATTTGATGAAGCGCAACAATCCAAGATCCATCCCATCCAAGCAAACTCCAAACAAAATCCAAAGCCCAATCTTCAACAATGCAAATTCTTCCCGGAAGCCAACCCAGGCAAAAGCACGAAAAAGCCAATAAATAAAAAATTAAGCCAAAACCTTAGAAACATGTTGGCCAATCAAAATATATTTCTTACCAACCCTTTCCCAAAACCAAGGTAAAATATATAAAATATTATTTAAATAACTTACCCAGTATACTCATCCAATCATAAAACAGGGTAGGTAAAGAATAAAATATTTAATTAACCAATAAGACAAAAGGAAAATAATAATATAAACAACCAATGATAAATTAAACAATGGGCACAATTAAATATAAAAGGACCATTAATAAAATAACCAAAGGTATATAAATAATACCAAAATTAATAAATAATTAATAATTAATCAATAATCATAATACTTCAAGCAATCCAACATAGGATAACTCAACCGACCTCTTGACGCTAAACAACAACTCACACCAAGACACTAAACTAACTAGGGTAATCAACTTAAACCTAGAGTGTAGAATGGGATTTCATGTCATCTCCAATCAACTTTCCATTGGGATAAGACACACTCAAACCCGTGAAGCCAAGTGGAGTCGATGTTTGGTGCCTACAAACTTGTCATCACCAACACAAGTACAACAACATATACCATAACATATATCATAAAATAGGTAGACAAGTAAAAGGGGAATCATAATGTCATATCATGCTCATGTGAATGAGTGGTATGACATCATCACTATAAGAAACACAGTAGAATACAGTCATGACAACTAAACACTATCATAGTGTGGTGGCGGGAAAAGCAAGATCGGGTGACTAGGACCTAATCCCACTTTTGCCAACACATTGGGATTACGAAAGAGCCTAGGGAAATAGATCAATTTGGCTAATTATTGTGGAAAAGATAGAGCCAAGGATTACCTCTTAGGGTTACTATTCCTCTTGTTGCAAATGATGAGAAACACTAGGGTTTGAATGATCAACTAGGCTAGGAGATAAAGAATGAAGCATAAATGAACTCAGAATTGAACAAACCTGCATATCTAAAACTAAGATACTGAAAGCATGAAAGGGGGAGGATTATAGATATGTATGTGATTCTGCAAATTGAACAAAACTTACCTGGACCAGGGCGCCACACCATTGTCTTGTTTCTGCAAACAGGAGGCTGCAACTGAAACACTGCAAATCTGATGACCTGAAGCTGCAGCCTACTAAAAATCATTGAAAAGTAAAGGGACCATGGTGCCATGCCACTATCCTGGGCAGGACCAGGGCACCATGCCCCTATTCCAGGCAAATTAGGGCAGATCTGATGATTCTGGGTGATTCCTATGCCTTTTGCTAAGCTAAAAGTGCCTCTGGGTACCTGTTTCTGCACATGCAACTGAAAAGGGAAGGTTTAGGTGGCTATATGGGGTTTTTACTTAGTCTAACCCCTATGTTGGTGATTTCTACCTCCACAAATAGCTGATGATGTATTGAAAATGTGTGTGCTAGAACCTTGTGTGTATGCAAGATCTTAAAATGAAAGTAAACAATCTAGAGCAATCCTAAAGAGTAAACCCTAATTGCTTGTAATTGACAAAGTAAATGCTCTAAATCAATGATGCAAAGTGATCTAAAGAATGAATGTAAATATGCAAATTGATGTAAAGAAGCTCATACAAAGACATGAAAATAACATGAAATCATACCAATCCCCAAGGGGGAGATATTGTCACTAGATCTCCTATTACTCTTCAATGTCTTCAAAGCTCCTAATTGATGATGAATGCTTGATGAAATATTGTTGAATTTTGTTGAATTTTGTTGAAGACTCCACATAGGCTTCTCTTTCACTACATAGAAGGCTCCTTGTGCTCGCTCCAACAACATTTTCCTATATTTTCTGAGATGCCTTCAAATGAAGAAAGAGAGCTCTTATGTATGAAACCCTAGATCTTAATTTAGACATAATTACACCTTTAGGCCGACCTAGGAATGAATTTCCTGCCAATATTTTGGGGTTAAGCATTATAATATCATAAAATTGTGCTCCCGAAATTTTGGTAAAAAAGCCTAGACCGTGGCGAGAATGCACATGGTCTGACCAACTTTTCACTGAATTTTCAGGGTCATTAGATATGATGATATTAAAGTGAATCCCAAAGTTACAGCTGATTTCGAGATGTTTTAATATGCGAAATCGGGCCTTAAAGGTTGAAATAGGACATGATTAGGGTTTATGATTAAATGATTTATTGGAGGAATACAATAAAAAGGGGCACACTTAGGGTAAGGGGCCCAATTTTATAATGTGTGAAGTGATGAAATTTGACTTTAGATTTAATTAAATTAATTAATTAAAAGCTTAAAGGGAAATAATAATGCATGATGCAAACAAACTAAGGCGGGTGCTAACCTAAGTGTGAAATTGTACCACCCTAGCAAGGGTGTACAATTTACAACACTACACATAGTCATCATCACATCCAATATAATCATAAAACAGGGTTAGTACATCATAAAATATCATCAAGTCACCATAACCAAATATAAACCACACATATAAAATGAGTACATAAAGAGTCTATCGTCATAACAATCCATATAATAACCCATAATATCATCATTCATATAAAACTATAATGTCAACTGCAAATATAACATATCTATCATCAATACTGAAACATGTTCAAATCATAAATAAATCCATAATCGTCCATCAAAAGCATCATAAAATAGTCTAAAGTATTCAAAATAGTCTATCGATGCACAAAAGAAAGATGAATCAGGGAAGGACACCACATAATCAAAATTAGTTGTACAATTTTTTATAGAGTTTTCATAAGCATGATCATGGCACAATCGACATAATGGCTTTATAATTTTTGAGCTATGATCCCTGATGGGTTGAGACATTGTCATAATTCTATCCTCAAAACTCTTAAGTTTTTTTCATCTTTTGGTTTGCATAGTAGTATTGATTTATTGGAAGTTGACTATATGTATTCCATATGTTAAGCCTGAACTTATTAAATCATGTTTTATTTTTGCTAGTTTATTCCTGTAGCATGTCATTTATTCCTGCAGTCATGTGATTTATTCCAGTTGCTATGCGGATTATTTAGGGCAAGATCATATGTGAAATTAATATATGTGTTGATTAAATAAAATGCATATGTATGATCTTGTATGTTATTTCTTTTGTAGTGCAGAGAATAAATGACGTTGCGGTGGATGTTCGCCTATCGCGCCTATTGAAGGGAAGGATACTCAAGTGATGACTGAAGATCAAACTATAGAAAAGTTGAGCAAGCGTAAGGGATGACATAAGAGAAGAAATCAAGCGATACTACCAATGTCTAACTTAAGTGGACATTGAAGTTGTAAATACCGCCACAGTATCTTATGACTGTGGTTCGGTCTAGATCCGTGTTTCTTGCAGCATAACTCCAGCTATCTCCTTTCTCAGTCAATCATCCGCCTCTTCTTTTTAGTGTGATTTATGTTGTCTATTGTAGATAATTTCTTTTTAATAAGAAGCTCTTCTTCTTCTCAGAGGTTAGATAAAAAGGGAGGAGAATTGAGTAGAGGATTTTTCATAAGCATTATTGAGTTTCTTGTCGTATTGAACCATGCAATGATTTTCCAAGAATGATGAATAAAATTGTGTTATTTTGATCTTTTAAGAGTTGTTTTCAGAAAGCCTGGTATCACTCATCCAAGGGGGGCCACTTGGTGAGTGTTCATGTGCATTCATTAAAATTAGTTTTCTTTCATTAGCCACAGTAGACATTCTTGCATTGACTATTCCTGCAACCACTAGAAACAGATCCGCTGACTGTTCCTGCAACTAAGCTAGAACAGAGTAATTTATGTTTATCAGCATTAAATTTATCCAGTATTGCTTTTATGAGTTTATGCAGAAGTCTTCCTGTAGCCTTTCTATAGTTTCGATTCTTGATTATCTTTTTCGTATTATGTTAGTTGTTGCAGTAATGCAGAATAGTTGTTGCAGGAACTTAGTGCATATATAGTGCAGACCCATTTCAAGTATTATGTCCCTGGGTTGATAATCAAATGAGCACTAGCTATGAAAATAGTGACTTTACCAAATGAATGTCCAAACTTCGGGTTGAGACTTCAACTAGAGTTATTATTCTTATTGTTGGGTTGAACATTTTTTGCGTTGTTGATGGGGATGGTGTCAAACTAAGAACCTATTGTGGTTATTGTCTTTTCAGTTTTCAGTTAATCTTTTTATTATTTTGGCATACCTGATTGTTCGAAAAAATTTATGAATCTACATGCATAGGCGAAGAAGAGATGTTCTAGGTATATTTCTCCCCAGTCATCCTAATCATGCAAAAAATAATTCCTCAGATATAAATCCTTTTGCTGAACTTTATCAAACCCTAGAGATTTTGAACCACGCTGAATCTGAATTCCCAAAAGGTAGTCTTCAGTTCCTCTTTGGACCTCAAGAACAAGAATTTCATATAGTAACAACCCCCACAAGTCCAATGCAAGAAAACCCACCTCCTGGTGGAAATAATCCACCACCACCACCTGTAACCCAACGTTTGAGTTCCCCATATCTGATCAACATGATAATGCCAATCTTAAGAACATTCCAGCTTCTTCCCTCCCTAAATTCTATGGATTGGTGATAGAGGATCCAGACACATTTCTGTTTGAGTTTGATGTTCTCTGTAGGAGTTTTAACTATACTACAAATGCCCATAGACTCAAAATATTTCCTGCCACCTTGAAGGAATCATCCTTAAGATGGTTTATGAGCTTGGGTAGTAGCACAATCAATACATGGGATGAGATGAAACGATTATTTCTTGTAAAATATAAAGATTATTGTAGAGGCACTAATCATCATGGGGACAATATCTTTAGAATGACACGAAAAGAAGATGAGAGTCTTAAGGATTATCTGGAGAGGTTTCTCTTTAGTGTCAAGAAGTCCAAACATAGCACTCTAAATGAAGATTTCCTCAAGTTGATATTTTTGAGGGGAATCGGTGATGAATGCATTGATTCTTTCGATCTTATGGGAGGAGGTGATATTACACAGTCCACTTGGGCTGAAATAGGACAAATTTGTAAGAAGTATTCCAGATCTTCTTCTAAGAAGAATAGGTATTTCAAGCTAGGAACACCTTCATCAGCATCTGGTACTGGAGTTTCTAGAATGGAACTTAGTCATTTATTGAAGGAATTTAAGGAGGACATCATAAATAATATGGCTACTCAGTTGGATACACTTTTAGCTAAGAAGAAGCGTGAAGAAGCTAATGCATTTCTTGCAGAATTTTGCCCTCATTGTAGACAGCGAAAGAAGGATTGCAGATGTAAAATGGTTGCAAATGTGGAGGTTCCTGAATTCAAGCCAATACAAGGTGAGGATGAGCAAGTCTTCTATATTGCTCAAAGAAGGCCAAATTTTCAAAGACAAGGTATGTCTCCGGATCCACTTTCTTTTTCTGGTTATAGTGGAAATTCTTATGTACCAAATAACCAATGGCAACCACCATATGCTCAAAATATTGGTAATTATCAAAACTGGTATGGTTCTCAAGGCCAAGGGAAGCATTTTGTTATCAAATGCCACAATGGAAGCAACCACAAGGGAATTGGTATCCACCTCAGGGCCAAGGAAGTCAGTTTCAAGGGAATTGGCAACCTACTCCTCAATGGAGGGGGAGTCAGCCATGGACTGCCCAATCTTTTGGTTATCAACAGCCTATTCAGTAGCCATAGCCTCCTGCAATAATGCCTCCTCCTGCAGCCACTATTGTCCCACCTAAACCAACGCAGTTGCCCACTCAACCAATGTCAAATCCTAATATCAAATCTCAGCAACAACAACAAGCTTATTCAGGTGATCTTAATCAATACCCAGCCTATTCTCTATCTCTAAGTGATATTCATCTCTGATCTGGGATAAAACTACCTAATACATCTCCTCTAGTTATCACTGAGGTACAAGAAGAACTAGAAATCTCTGATCCAACAGATACAATACCTCAGAAGCAGATATTACCACCATTTCCCTAGATATTGAAAGAAAAGGAAGTTCTCACAGAACAAGAGCAAGGCTTTGGTATTATAGACTAACTGAAACATGTCTGTGTTAAAATTCCATTATTGCAAACAATAAAAGATGTTCCTATATATAGTAAGGCACTGAGAGAAGCATGTCTAAAAAAACCTAGCAAGTTGAATAACGATCTGCAAATAGTGCATGTTATGGGTCAACTGGCAGATATTATGTTAGGCAAGGTTGCAATTCCAAAATATTTTGATCCAGGTAGTCCTGTTGTAAATATAGTCATTAATGGTAGCCAGATAATAAATATTTTAATTGATTTAGGGGCAGCCATTAATGTGATGACAAGAGAAGTAATGAAACAACTTGAAATCAATGGTCTAAGGCCTACACCCACAATTCTACAGCTTGTTGATAGCTCTACAATGAGACCAAATGGTATGATTGAATATGTAGTGGTTATTTTGGATTCCTGGGAATACCCTGCAGACTTTATGATTCTATCTCCAAAGGCAACATTTGGAGGATATCCGGTAATTTTGGGAAGACCTTGGCTTGCCACAGTTGATGCATATATTGGATGTAGATCAGGGGATATGACTATTTCAGATGGGAACTCTACAAAAACATTAGCCTTGTATTCTCCTGCACAACCCCAGTGTGATCAACAGCAAGCCGTTTGGCCTGTTTTGGGAGAAGAATCTGAGGAAGTTGACTCTATTAATCACCTTATGATGATTAATCGAGGGACATTCATGCAATTACACGATGAAGATTCAATTCTTTATAAAATTCTAATAAATGAGTTGATACAAGAACAACAATTGAAGGAGTTGGTACCGAATATTGCAGGTCTAGACTTTCCTGTAGCCACTGATATATTGCATATCTTGTTGCTGCAGGAAGTCTCTACTTCTCATTTTTTTGATATAAACCAGATTGATCTTATTACTATCAAGATAGAAGTTGATTTCAATAAATGTTTGAATATCAATAAAGATCTTTCAAATACTCAAAAGGGGACCCTCGTGGACTTGCTGAAATGTCATAAAAATGCTTTTACATGGGATTACAAGGATATGCAGGGAATAGATCCAACAGTTTGCACCCACCGTATCTATATAAAAGAAGAATGTTTCCCACTCAGACAGCTGCAAAGAAGAATCAATCCTACATTAAAAGAAATAGTTAAAGAAGAATTGCAGAAGTTGTTAAAGGTCAAATTCATCTATCCTATCTCTAATAGCCAATGGGTATCACCTTTGGTAATAGTCCCTAAGAAAGGAGGAAAATGGAGGGTATGTGTTGAAAATATCATTTTCCATTACCATTTGTGGATTAGGTATTGGATTATTTGGCTAGTAAAAGATATTTTTCATTTCTTGATGGATTCAGTGGTTACAATCATATTCAGATAGCCCCAAAGGATCAAGAAAAGACAACATTTACTTGTCCTTGGGGCACATATGCATATTTTGTTCTTCCTTTTGGGTTGTGTAATGCTCCAGCCACTTTTCAAAGAGTAGTAATCAGTATCTTTTCTGATATTTCTGAAGACATCATGGAAATCTATATGGATGGCTTTACAACTTATGGTTCAAAATTTGAACAAGCATTGGGGAACCTGAAATAAGTTTTGCAGCGATGTGAAGACTATAGTTTGTCATTAAATAGTGAGAAATGCTTCATCATGATGTAGGAAGGAATAGTCCTCGGTCATTATATCTCTGAAAAAGGAATACAGGTGGATCCAACAAAGATTGAAGTCATTCAGCATATCAATGCCCCTGTGAAGCAAAAAGATGTAAGAAGTTTCATTGGTCATGCTGGATACTATAGAAGGTTTATTAAAGATTTCAGCAAAATTGCAAGTCCCTTATATTCACTGGTTACCAAGGATATGGAATTTAAATGGACCTCTACATGCAATGAAGTTTTCTTGAAGCTTAAGCATGCCTTGACTTAAGCACTAGTTCTTAAAGGTCCAAATTGGTCTTTACCATTTCAAATTCATACAAATGCATTTGATTATGCAATAGGGGCAATATTAGGATAGAAGATTGACAAATTGGAAAGTGCAATATATTATATTAGCAAGAACTTACAGGGACCTGAGTTAAATTACACAGTCACTAAAAAGGAAATGTTAGCTATTATATATGCACTCAACAAATTCAGGCACTATATCACAGGATATCCCATACTTGTGCAAACAGATCATACTGCAATCAGATACCTCATGAATAAGCCTTCAATTACTGGTAGATTAGCTCACTGGTTATTGTTGATGCAGGAATTTGATATCACTGTTGTTGATAAACTAGGGAAGTCTAATGTGTTTGCAGACTATCTTTCAAGACTTCAGTTGCAAGAAGATTCTACAGTAATAGATGATGTTTTTCCAGATGAACATTTATTCTTATACAAGCCCACACTCCTTGGTATGCTGATATTGCCAACTATTTAGCTGCTGGTAAAATGCCAATTTATTTCTCTCCTAAAGAAAGAAGGTTGTTAGTAGAAAAAAGTTTCAATTTCTCATGGATTGTTGATTGTTTGTTTTATATTGGGCCTGACCAAGTCATGAGAAGATGTGTAAGGGAAGATGAAACATATGATGTCCTACATGCATGTCATGATGAGACATGCGGAGGACATTTTGCTGCGAAAAGAACAACACTCAAAGTACTAAATACAGGATACTATTGGCCCACATTACACAAGGATGCAACACAGTATACAAGAAAATGTGACAGATGCCAGCGTATGGGAAGACCTACTAAATCTGATGAGATGCCATTATATCCATAAATATCAGTAGCACCATTTGATAAATGGGGTTTAGATATTGTTGGCCCAATTGATCCACCTTCTAATGGCAAATCCTACATTTTGGTATGTACAGATTATGTAACAAAATTGATGGAAGCTCATGCCATGACACATGTAAGAGATAATAAGGTGGTTGAGTTTATTTATGAGGAGATATTTACAAGATATGGAGTACCAAGAGAAATTGTCTCAGACCATGGCCCACAATTTACTTCAACATTGATTACAACTTTGGTCAATGAATACAATATAAGGCACAAAAAATCTACTCCATATCATCCACAAGCTAATGGATAGGTAGAGGTTACAAATAGAGATCTTGAGGCTATTCTTACTAAAACAGTATATGTTCATAAAAAATATTGGTCTCATAGGCTTTCAGAAGCAATTTGGGCATACAGAACAACTTGGAAAACACCAATTGGTTTTACACCTTTTGAGATGGTTTATGGAAAAGCAACAATGATGCCTATTGAATTTGAGCAAAAACTCTGAGGATAGCTTTGCAATTAAATATGACATTATCTAAAGCACAAAAGGAACATATTCAGAAATTTAATGCTCTGGATGAATGGAGGAAAATGGTTGTCCAGCAGACAGAACTGATTCAAAATCAAAGAGCAAAGTGGCATGATAAATATATCAAAGAAAAGAAGTTCAAAGCCGGTGACTGGGCACTATTGTATGACTCTAGATATAAAGATACTATGGGGAAGCTGCAAACCAGATGGTTAGGTTCATATGAGATAGAAGAAGTTTTCAATAACGGAGTTGTACATTTGACAACAATTGACCCTGTTCGATTTAAGCTTTTGGTGAATGGTCACCGATTGCGTTTATATCATAAGTTGGCCACTAAAGAGGAGTTCCTGTAGCAATTTGCCCAAAAAAATGAAACACAGGTTCCTACAGCAACTGATAAGGTTCCTGCAGCAACTGAGCAGGCTCCTGCTGCAATTGAGCAAAGTAATAAAGGTAAGGTTCCTGCAGCCACTGCAGTGAACATTCTTGCCGCTTCATTATAAATATTTCCATGTCATATGGGAATAAAATTCCATTCACGTCATTCCATCCCATCTTCTTATCTGTCATTTCACTTCATTTCGCCATCATTTTCATACAAATGCGGGTATGTACATATTATATTTTATTTTAATTATGCATTTATTCTTTTGTTATGATTATGCCTTTCTAAATCCACGTACACTCCTTGAAAATCTCGTCAGCTTGTGTGGACAAGTGCTAGGTTAAGTTGGGGGGATGCTTTATGGTTCGGTTTCCAAAGTTAGTGATTATTCATCTTTTTTGGTACTTAGAATTGATTGCTTGCCATCACTGTTTTAACAAGATATTCTTTTCAAGTAAAGGAAGTAATAAATTCTACCACCAAATGGAGATATGTATAGAATTTTCAATTTCATAAGTTTGTCAGATATTTTGTTCCTCTATTTCTCAGCTGCAGAGTGTTCTATACTAACAGAGTAAGAATGGGTGGTGATCCAATCCGCCATGAGCCAATAGTCCATGAAGTGTTGCTGCAGGATGCTCTTTGTGAGCATTATTTTAGACACCATGGCTGGATTGATTAATTTTTGAAAATCATAGATTTTAATGAAGAAATTGTTGCAGAGTTTATGTATTCCTTTAGCGAAGGAGAAGCTATGGTTAACGGTTTAAGGGTTATTGTTACGGAGCAGTGAATAGCTGAAGTAACAGGGTTGTTGTAGGAAGGAGAATTGTTTCCATAATCAAAAGACGCAAGGAGTGCCAGGGCAGAGTTTACAATTCCCACAGATGGACCTCTAACGGTGGACAAGCAAGGAACTAGAAGGGTTTCCCTATCAGCAGAGTGGCCTCAGGTAGCTTTATATGTCATGAAATACATTACTTGCAAAGGGAGATATTCCAATCTACATTCACCACATTTTAAATTACTTAGACATTTACGGCATGGGCGAATGGTGAATGTCCCTAATTTTCTATACCACCTCATTTTTACAAGTGCTCAGGAAATGTGGAAGAATGGAAATCGTTCCGTCAGCCATCATGGTTTGGTTAAATTGCTTGTAGAATGTTCTCTTAGAGATGTTTCACAGATGGAATGGGGGGTATTTGAGGATATATTGCAATTTAGGGTTGAAGATGCTTCTGTTGTAGATGATCCACCAGTTGAAGAAGAAAATAGTGCAAAACCCTCTTCTCCTGTAGTTGCTGCAGAGGATGATTTGCTCATTGCCGAAGGAGCTGCGGTTATTGTGGAAGAATAGATGGTTGAAGCAAATGTGGAGCAACCCTCCACTTCTCTTCAAAGAGAGTCACCAATTGCTAAGAGAAAAGGGAAGGAATTGGAAATAAATAAAACATATGAAGAACCTATGGCCCAACCGCATGCAACTCGAATTTCTCCTACAGCCGAGAGGCATAGGTCAAAAAGAAAAACTCCTGCAGCAACTGAAACCATTCCTGGAGCCACTCCAAAGGTTTATGTGAGAAGAACACAGAGTAGGACCCAGAAGGCTCATCCAGCAGGTGATCCAACAAAGGTTATTGCAGTGGAAACATCGAAAGAAGGAAGCCCTGCAGATGTTGAAATTCAAGAAGAAGGAAGCCCTGCAGATGTTAAAATCCAAGAAGAAGGTGATGAAGATAGACTGTCAAATCTTTCTTTTGTGGCACAGTAGCTTGAGGAAACTGTTGGAGAAATTCCACAGCAGCTTGAGGAAACTGTTGGAGAAATTCCACAGCAGCTTGAGGAAACTGTTGGAGAAATTCTAGGGCAAATTGAGGAATTTATTGAAGAGATCCCAAGGCCTAAGGTAACACTTATTAGACCTCCATCATCCCTAAGAAGTTTATCTATTGCTTTAACATTTTATAGACAATGGGAAATAGAGAGGGCTAGATTTCATGGGATTATTGACAAACAACAAAGAGAAATTGAAAAGAGGGATAACAAAATTGAGGAATTAGAGGCTAAGGTTGAAATAATTGTTAGTATAGTCCCCGAATTGATGCAATGTAGGGCACCTCCAAGGGTTTATGCTTTGCATTTAAAGGAGCAGTATTTATATTTCAAATTGAACCGCATTGTTAGGGACCTTAGCCCCTCTTTAGAAACCCCTGAGGAATTTTATTATGCTTACCAGACTTCTCCAACAGCTGTGAAAAATTTGCTATGAGAGTTTTATTTACATAACTATGTTGTACCCTCGGACAGTGAGTGGAACCCTTTATTATATATTGGGGATATCCATATAAAATCTTTAATGTCATGGATCCAAAATGAGATCAACATGGGGGCAAAAACCAGGGCATATACATATTTTGAATTTGACTGCCCATTGCCATTGAGGAAAGAAGAAAAGGAACCAAGAGTTCTTTATTATGAATGACAGAAATTATTGGTAAGAGGTGATGTTAGGAAACTAGTGCTTCCAATGAGAGAAGAAATATACCAGGCATATGAGCATTTAGTTCAGACTAAGAGTGCAGCTACAATAGATGGGTTAACTAGGTGCTGGAATATTTTACCAAACAAATTGAAGCAGGGAGAACCTTATTCACTGCAAAATTTTCAGGCAGCTATGCAGAGAGCCCCCAAATATATACAACTGGGCAGAGAAAAGGCCAATAACTGGTTACCGCTGATTTTTCAACCTCCTATTCTTATGTGGCTACTATTGGGATGTCAGACTTCGGATAAGCCCTATGATGCAATCACAGAAGAATCAGCTAGATGGTCCAGGCTAGAAAAGATGAAGGGATTTTATTGGAATTTAGCTTCAGGAGGAACAGGTCAAGGAACCATGGGTGATCTGAGAGTTAGTGCAAGAGTCATAAATTTTCCTTTTGTTGTAGGATCAACAAGCTCTTAAAGCTGAGGGGCGTGATGGGTTGAGACATTGTCATATTTCTATCCTTAGAACTCTTAAGTTTTTGCCATCTTTTGGTTTGCATAGTAGTATTGATGTTTTGGAAGTTGACTATATGTATTCCATATGTTAAGCCTGAACTTATTAAATCATGTTTTATTTTTGCCAGTTTATTCCTGCAGCCATGTCATTTATTCCAGTTGCTATGCAGATTATTTAGTGCAAGATCATATGTGAAATTAATATATGTGTTGATTAAATAAAATGCGTATGTATGTTATTGTATGTTATTTCTTTTGTAGTGCAGAGAATAAATGATGTTGTGGTGGATGTTCGCCTATCGTGCTTGTTGAAGGGAAGGATACTCAAGTGATGACCGAAGATCAAACTGTAGAAAAGTTGAGCAAGTGTAAGGGACGGCATAAGAGAAGCAATCAAGCAATACTACCAATGTCTAACTTAATTGGACATTGAAGTTGTAAATACCGCCACAGTATCTTATGACTGTGGTTCAGTCTAGATCCGTGTTTTCTGCAACATAACTCCAGCTATCTCCTTTCTTGGTCAATCATCTGCCTCTTCTTTTCGGCATGATTTGTGTTGTCTATTGTAGATGATTTCTTTTTAATAAGAATCTCTTCTTCTTCTCAGAGGTTAGATAAAAAGGGAGGAGAATTCAGCAGAGGATTTTTCATAAGCATTATTGAGTTTTTTGTCATATTGAACCATGTAATGATTTTCCAAGAACGATGAATCAAATTGTGTTATTCTGATCTTTTAAGAGTTGTTTTCAGAAAGCCTGGTATCACTCATCCAAGGGGGCCCACTTGGTGAGTGTTCATGTGCATTCGTTAAAATTAGTTTTCTTTCATTAGCTGTAATAGACATTCTTGCATTGACTGTTCCTACAGCCACTGGAAACAGATCCACTGAGTGTTCCTGCAGCCAAGCCAGAACAGAGTAATTTCTGTTTATCAGCATTGAATTTATCCAGTATTATTTTTATGAGTTTATGCAGAAGTCTTCCTGTAGCCTTTCTATAGTTTCAGTTCTTGATTATCTTTTTCGCATTATGTTAGTTGCTATAGTAATGCAGAATAGCTGTCGCAGGAACTTAGTGCATATATAGTGCAGACCCATTTCAAGTATTACATCCCTGGGTTGACAATCAAATGAACACTAGCTATGAAAATAGTGACTTTACCAAATGAATGTCCAAACTTCGGGTTGAGACTTCAACTAGAGTTATTATTCTTATTGTTGGATTGAACAATGCCCCTAATAGAGAGATAGGGTTTTTAATTTAGACCAAAGACAATCATGATCACAAAGTGTAAGGCAGATCAAAAGAAGAGGTTGCAGATCCAAAGCTGCAAATCATAGTGAATAGAAAGCATGAACAAACAATCATGACAAAATGATTGCAATTCAAATACAGTCCCAGTGGGATAATATGGCAGAGGTATCTTTCAACACAAAATCAAACCCTAGGTCCGAGTCAAGGTGATGACTCCTCACAAAGCAAGAATGATTATAATATTCAAGACAATCATGTGATAACTTGATAGATTATTGCAATCAAACTTAATGAACATAGGACACAATAACCTATCCATTGTCAAAATGCAACAGATGAGCATAAAAGACAATGAGTAAGGGGGTTTAGTAGTCAAAGTACCAATAGTCATAATAGATCAAAGGAATGGCAGTGAGTAGGGGTTTAACAATCAAAGTGCCAATTGTTTATGGAAGGTATCAAAAATGTGTTGGAGATGCCACGTTGTATCAACACCATTGTCACTGATTTTTTGACACCTTTATCTTCCTCTCTGAGACTGTTTTGACTATTGCAACAATGTCCATTGTCCTGCATTTCTAGAGGCAACCATACCTCCAGTTACACACTATTTTATGGTGTATCATACCTTGGAATTTGTAATATTATGGTTGCTTGTAATATAACATTTTATATTATATGTATTTATAATATATAAAGGATAATGATATCTTGATACATTTTAAAAACTAGACAGTTGGTTTCCAATTAATCGGTATACTATTACTTCTACTACTACTTTTGATAATAAGAACTTTTGAAAAAAAACTGTGTACATTTTTCATACATAAAAAATGCTTTCATCCTACTTGTATTTCTATTTAAAACTGAGAATCTCTTACTATCATTCAACATTGTATGGATTGTGAAAACTTGACATGCATCTGTCATTATGTTTGATTATTTTCTATTTCAAAAATGTTATATTGGAAGTTGTAACAACAAGCCTCAAAAACTTATTTTTTCTATTTGCAGATGGTTGAAGAGCAGGAAGAATTGAGAGAACCCCATGTTACTGCTCAAAAATTTAACAAACTAGAAGAGATTTGGAAAACAAGTCCTGAAGCTACTCTTGAAGATCTTGAGAAGCCTGGAGTAGTCGATGAAACTCAATAAGTTGCTTTAAAGTATGAAGATGCATATTAGGTAAATTCCTGGTCTTGGTATTAATTTTGATTTCATGTATTTTATATGTTTTCATAGATCACCAAATGATTGAATTTATTGAAACTACTCACTCATTTTTTATTGTAGACTTTAGCTCTGTGTATCTGTGAATGTATAGGATATACATACACCTAGCATGAATATTTGTCAAACCCTAGCTATTGATCATGAAAAGCTATACCCATACTTCTGCATATGGTTGTCTTACTTCAAGGCAAACCTTTTATAGCTTGTCATGAGTCCATACTTTCACCAATGGACTATCATTTTGTCTCTTTTGCACACTTGGTTCATTGTAATTTTCCTATTCATCTCTATCATATTTGGTAGGGATTTGATGTCTGTCTCTGTCACATGATCTCCTTCGCTTATATTTCTTGTCACTCAAAACCTCTAAACCATGCCTTTCATGAATCTTTTAGTCAACTTAGACATATGATTGTCTTTGTATTTATGACTATTCTTCCTTATTGTTATTCCTTTGTGATCTTTGATCTGTTTTTCCCTTACTGATTGTGGTACTTGGCCTTTGCTAGCTTGATCTCATTACCGCTCCTTCACATGTTGATTAACCCTTGTTTTTTTCTTGAGATTTCTCTTTGGCTTATGTGTTTGAATGTCTTTAGATGAGTCATTTATTGGATGCTTTATATCTTGCTTTATGCTTTCAAGACTATTGTAATTTTTTGACTGTGTTTGACTTCTATAGCATTATCAAAAGGTTTTCTTATTGTTTTATGACAGTTGATTGCCAGCTTTCTCTTTGACTGTCTCCAACATCTGATTCTTCCATGCCTTTGTCATGATCTTCATCTGCTCATAGTGTTGGTCATTGTCTTCTATGACTTTTTAACTCTAGCTTTTCACTGCCCTTAATCTTTTAGAACCATTCTTGACTGATCTTGGAGATCTTTTGTTATGATGACACATAATATTAATTGTCTTAGATAGTCTTTATGACTACAACTCTATCTATTATGTTTTCAAACCTCTATTTGGTGTGTTTTCTCTTTAATGGGTGTCATACATGTTGAATGTCCTTTGCAATGACCTCAAATTTAGCTTTGTTATGCACTGCCTTTTGGTGGATCTTTTGTATGCCTTTGAAAACACTGTTATGTTTAACCTCCTTACTATTCTCTCGGATTTGTTCTTGAACATGTCGTTTGTGTCTTTATGAATACTCCTTAATTCTATCAAAGGCTTCATGATTGTAAGATGTTCTTAAGCTATTAACCTCCATCTTTGAGAGCTTTATGCCCCTTATATCTCTTTTCTCACTGTCATGTATGCTCTATCATCATTGTGAATCTTACCACTATTCTTTCTTACTAAGGCTTTCACACAAGATTTAAAAATTAGGCTTGATCTTGCATTGAAGATTATTTTGAATTTGAAATTCAAATATCAATAAACGTCTTGAATTTTAAGACTAAACTGATTTGAATACTACTTCCTTTTGGCCTTACAAAAGATACATTTCATTGCTCTAATAGTATTGCTATGGTGTCTTTACTGTTCTGAGGATTGCCATGTCATTGTACATACATTGTACCTTGCTTTTGACAATAAGAAACATCTTATGCTACAGTCATAGGTCTATCCTATGCATTTGTTTTTTATTATTTCTCTCCTCTGTAGTTGTTATAAATAGCTCTGCTAAGACTATATTTTGTCCTTGTTGCATCATGGTACTGAGACTAGTTCTTTGTGATCATCATTATTGTGACTTTCACTATTTTGTAGTTGTCAATAGCCCGTTCTTTAATGTGATTGTACCTTGACTCTTTTAGGCATTATTATTAGCAATAAGAATGCATAAGTATAGTCCTAAATTTCCATGTCATGATAGTAGTCTTTGCTCTTACCTAGCCCTGGCAATATCTTCACTATGAGCATGAATAATTGCCTTTAGAGATACCCTTCATGACTGTCATAAGATGGCTAATAATAGTTGCAACTATATAATATAGGTGTTGCTCATCATAGGGTTGTCTCTATGGTTTGAATGATGGGTCTCAATCCTTATTTCTTGGATGAAGGATCTCTGTCACGATGTATCACAAAAAATGATTTCTTTTGACTATCATGACTACTCATAGTCATGGTTTTCCACTATTCCACTTATTCTCACCCATAACTCCTTACACAATGATCTTTGTTATTTATTTGGTGTTAAAGAACCTTTCTTATTGGTTTAATTATGTATGAAAACCACAATATGTCTGTCTTTGTTACACTTATGCATTGATTGATCTAGGACAGTAATTTGATAAGCTTATCTCCAGTACATTAGCATAGTCACTGCTCTATATACCTCTTTAACTATTTCTCTCTTTGAAAATGACTGTCATTTCGTTGATTGACCATTGAGGCTGCTCTAATGGACTAAGTATGTTCTTGGACTGTCAAAAGACAATGACTGCATTTTGAACTCCAATTTGAGACAACTCTTCCCTTTGGTCATGAGGTTTTGCTACTGTAATGGATTGTCTAAGGCTTCTTGTCTGTCTCTACACGTGCTCTTATCATTTACATTGATCACTGTATCTTGACTTTGAGTGTGAAAGGTCTGGTCACTGCCCATTGTGTGCTACAAGGACTGTTCCACCTTTTGCATTGAGTGGACTGGTAAAGACGCCATCAAGACTAACTTTGTGTACCTACCACTGCTTTTGAATATGTCTTTGGTACTTCTTTGTATGGTTGCAATGCTCCCGACCTGTGTCTAAGACCATCAACATGACTATCATGAACGCAATCCAAAATCTTTTCACTGCCTTGGCTGCTTGTTTGGTACTGAAGGTTTCTTCTTTCACTCGATGTTACTATTCTCTTTTGGAGAGCCTTTGTATTGACTACAAGCTATGACTTGGGACTGTCATTCTCTAACAACTATTTTCTATGGTCATTTCCTCTACAACTGTATTGTTATCCTTGACATAGACCTACTCTATCTTTTATCATGATGTTTTGGACTGCTTTAAATCTAAAAGTGGTTGTCAAGGATTCATTGTAATTGCTAGTAATATGATCATGGACATCTTTATAATACTGTGAACTTCAATGCCTTGTATTGCTTGATGATTTCAATGTCTTTGTCTTTCTTTCCCCTTGTTAGAATCTTTAATGAGGACATTTGATTGTACTATATATCTATTATAATGCTTTGGCCTTTACAGTGATTTGGGTTCTAAGGACTGCTTTTGATATCTGCATTGTTTTCCCTAGAACAGATCCTTGACAATGACCTCCATTCTAGTGAAACTCACTGTGTTTGAAGCTCTTGACAAACCATTGCTTTGAAACCTCTACTCTTTCCCATTGTCAGAAACTTTTGACATTCTATATTTGTCACTGTTTTAAGCTAATGACCATCTTATTGCTCTAACACTGCACTTTCTAATATAGTTTGTTGTAGTTGTTGAAAATTAGGTTTGTACATTTGATTCTTCAAACTATGATGACTTTTTTAGTCATGACATCAGGACATCAAAAGAGTTTTGAGCTACTCACTATCACAATATCACAAACTCTTGAGTGCATTCTCATGAAACAAAGGTTTCTCTGAGTCTACTTTGATGAAGATGACCTTGACTTCTCCTCAGCACTATGCCATGTCTTTGTTTTGATCATTGTATTTTGTTATCTCTATCTATCCTCCATTGATTTCACCTGTCATCGATACTAATCTATCCTCAGTGATTGCCTTTCTTGGACTGATATTTATGTCTTTGGCTACTCATATTATGAAAACTTGTACTCTTAAACTTCTTATATATTGACACCAAGCTTCGTGTTCATTACGTGTTGTAACAAAGTTGTATACTCTTGTGCCTTCTTAACTGCTACAATATATTCACTGTACCAAACCACTGTTATGACCTCATCACACTGCTTTTACTATCTATGAAAGTTATTCACATATCTTACTACCATTCATCAACAAACTATCTTGATTCCAAATGCTCTTGGACTATATTTGTACCAAACTCTTTGTAATGAGACTTTATGTAAAACACCTTGCTCATTGTTTTGTGTCATTTGATTTATAATCTTCTCTTTTAGTGACAATCCTTTGTTAGGGTTTGCTTGAGCTAGACCCTAGGGATTTTGAGATAACTCTCTTTCAATCAACTGTCATTATGATTGTGTCTTCCTCTATTTGATAAATGGACTATCTTTGAGTTATTTTTGGGACTATTCATCTATTGTTTTGCTAATCTAACAGTGTCTTAATGCATATCCTTAAGAATGAAAACCTTTATCAATAGTCTTTGATTCTCCTCATGATGAAGGGTTGCTAGTATTGCCTTGACTATATTTATTTTAAGAGCTACGACTGTATCCATTCCTCTTCAAAGCATTGGCTACTATCATTATTATGGTCTGATCACTACCCAAGAGCTATCTTTACTATCCATCACAATTCTGTGTCTTGAGGACTATATCGTTGCTCTCTTCCTAGCTGCTATGAAGGCTTCCTTAGCTTACTACCTTATACTTCAAACATTGCTCTGTGATACTTGAAGCTTTATGTCTCAAGGTCATTGTCTTTGCATTTCTCTTTATGAATATATCTTTTGTTCTCTCCTTTAGGCTACATTGTGATATATTCTTATGACTGTCAAAAATGGTCTTGATACCGCCTCTTTGTTTTATGGCTTTTATTGTCCCTCATCAGTGTTGAATCTACTCTTCATCATCATGACAGTCTTGGTGATAGCAACAATAAATACAAATAAGACTTACTTTGCCCTTTGTATTGACTGTGCATTTAAAAGATGTTGCTCCTTTTACTATCC